>NW_009661368.1:9003942-9055623 GCF_000708025.1 Charadrius vociferus
CTGCCCGGGCACCGGGACCGGGCTGCCTGCGGCTCCTGGCAGCCCCCCCCTCCCGAGGCAGCCCCCGCAGGGCCCCCGCTGTAGCCCCCCGGCCGCAGCAGCCTTGCCTGGGGCTGCCCTGGGGCACGGGCAGCCCTGCAGAGCACCGAGGTGCCTCGCAGCCTCCACGGAACCTACACGGGGCAGCCAACACCTCTCACATCTAAATTACCACCCAGACACTGAAACCCCTCACTTGCGTAATGAATACACTACAATTTAGCTTTATTGGTGGATACCCTTCTTGGAGGCTTCAAGTAGCGTACCGCAATACAAATAGTTAACGGAATTACATTTAACTGTAACAACAGATTTTGACACGTTTCAGCTACAAAATCAATGTGTAACATACTACGGACTAATCAGTTCAAAGATGGTATTTCAAATCACAAAGCCTATCAATGACATCCTGCCTACAACATTAGTCTTAAATCACATGTAAAATCAGCTAGCAATTTCTTTCAGCGTACTCAGGACTTAGTCACACACTATAAAAAAACCACTTGAATACTTAAGTTCAGCTTCAGCTTGATAAACTTGTTTACCTAATAGGAGCTTAATCTATTTTTTAATTTTTAACCTGTCCCTCCTGAAGTAAGGATTTTATGACTGTGTTCTCTGCGTGCAAGCACATGGTCTCAATAAACTTTTGAGCCTGCTGGTAAATTTATACCAAATGTACTGCAGACATCTTTGTCAGGGGTCCCCCCAAAATAATAAGTTCAGCAATACCTGTGAATGCAGGCATGCACCCAGACAAAAGAAATTTAAATTTAAGTCCCCACTGAAGGAAAGGCTTCAGTGTATCATCAAACAGTGGAGTTCACAGAAGAGGAAGAGGAAGGAGAAAACGTGCAAGTCAACGGCATCGAGTGTCCCCTCTCCCTGGGACTGGCAGTGATGTATTCGCAGTGTTTCAGCCCAGGGAATAATTGGGAATCGAACCTGGCGCTTCCCCATTGTACCAGCAAGTGCACTGGCCTCATTTCATCCTTGTATCAGAAATTTTCTGTTGCCTCCTATCTTTTGGAACCCTGTTGCTTTTAATTTCTTTCTTAAAGCTAGTCTTTAATGAGGTTTTACAATATCTTTTTAGGTCTTAGTTTGATAAAAGTATTCTCCTAATTGTCATCTTCTAATCTTAAAATGTTCCTTTTCTGCAGCAATACAGCACGAGCGATAGGAGCACTCACAAAGAAAACAACCACCCGTGCTCCGAAAGCCGTCGTGCTTGCTGACGGCGAACATCAGAAACAGCAGATCCCAAGGTCACGCAACGCGTTCCAGCAGCAACTTGCCACCACGGCGAGTGAACTGCAAAAATCCTAAAAACACCGGTCTCACCTGCTCCACGTGCGCGGCCACAGGCGGGCCCCAGAGGAGCACACCGTTTCAGCAAGCCCTCTCCCACAGGCGCCGTGCTCCCCGCGCCCGGCGTGGGCTCCGCCAGCACGCCCTCCGCCAAACCCACCGGCATCGGCTCTCACGTCGGTCAGGCAAAGTGATGCCATCGGCACCGCACTCCTTGTTTCCTCAAGCAATTATTTATAGCTTGCCCCGTGCTTTGCGCCTGCAGACCTTCCTGCTGTGGGAGGGATTCCTGGCGATGGCTGCGGAAGTCTTCCATTCCGCTTGTCTCTGTATCGTATTCAATTGTTTGTTCGAGTCACAGCTCAAAACAAACTTTATTCAGGGCTTCTTCTGTTTGCACAAGGGGAGGTTGCAAAAGCACACGAGGAAAGGGGGAGTGAAAATTAATTCTGAGGAACTAATACAAGTTTTAACAGTCGCTTTGATTGATTCTCAACGCTCGACAGCTATGGTTTTTACCCACGACAATAATCCGCGACCACCATACCGTTAAGTCTGATACTAACAATTCACCATGTTGTTTGCTCTGTTTTTTAATAAAGTTATGGGAATTTGGCAGTAAAACCAAGCACATTTTTTAAATTAATGGGTAAAACTTCAATACGCAGGTCTAGGACACCCTAGGTGCACGACAACCTTAGAGAGTTTACATAAACACAACTCCTCTTACCTTAACTTCTCATCCCGTCTAATCCTTTGTACCACACAGACTGACCGCTGCCTGTCTTCACAAACACCAGAGGGTTTAAGGATTACTGGGTACACAATACTCTACTATTTTACTGGTTCAAGTTTACTCAAAGTATGTATTTTTTTGAGAACTGAGATTACTGAAGTTCTACCTACCTGAGTTATTTTTAGGGTGAATTTGTTGCACTTTCCTTACCATAAAAAAGTATATTCTGTGCCTAGTGAAAATTAAAAAAAAAAAAACCAACAAGACCCCAGAAAAAAGTGCAATACCATCTGCAAGACTCAGGTACGGTGAAGGCAAGCCAAAGCATCTTCAGCTTTCAGCAGTTACGTAGCTCCGCCGATAGTCTGACTTTCTGAACACATCAAACCTCACCAAACGTTGGCCTCTCTTGCAGTAAATGCACCGGTTCTGAGCGCATCAGCTTCGTACCAGCAGCCTGACATGGTGTTTACCACAACAGTGAGATCCCCCCACTCCAGGACCGCACGGCACCACTTAAGGGACGAAAGGCTGCGTGGCAGAACCCCGCGGAATCTATGCCATCAGCAGCATTTGTGAAACCTGTTATCGATGAATTAACTCGCAGTAGGAGAAACTCCATCTACTTTAAGAGAGTTCCTGTAAGGATGAATCCAGCCTATTGAATTTTTCTTAATCTTTACAATCATGAAAGAAAACCAAAATCGCGTAGCAATGCTGTTAGTAGTTGCATTTAATGATCTTGTGTAACACTGCAACATACTCATTTCTCAAATATATTATTTTGTGTCAAGTCTGTAACAACACTGATTCACTGCTCAAAATGGACTGCGCGTTGAGTCGGGGCTTCGAATGCATTCATGAAATCTTGTTTACTAATATATTAGTTGTTTGAGAAATATTGGTCATTTTAATTACAAAGAAAATGATTTATGAAGTCTCAAAACTTAACAAATAATGAATTAAAATAATCAACAAAAAAATCAACCCTACACATCTCCTGGATTAGAAGCTGGAAACACCACTTTTCAAGGTGGCAACTCTTTAACCCACCCCAGAGAAGTTTACCTTTAGGTATACACGTGTAGAGAAATCACGCAGTTACATGCAGAACAAGCTCCCTGCCAGGGTAGGTCACTAATTCTCATTCTGTTACAACTCTGTACCTACAAACAGTCCAAGAGACCAATACGACATTCACAGCACCTCTTCCAAAAAGCCTCAGTGGACAAAAGGCGTTTTTTCATATACTCCTGGCGTATTCTCTCGCACTATTAACTAACGCCGCAACAAAAACTCTGGGAATGGGGAACCCGTTGCCACTAAAATGCAGAAATTAGTAAAATTTAAATTAACAGAAGGTTTTGGCTTATATTCCATCTCCTGCTGGACTGCATTTCAATTCTTCCCCTTCACCCACAGAACCCTCCCCTGCATTTGAACCGGTACCTTTGCAGAGAACAGCACAACAGAACCCAAAGCAGAAGCGTGGAGAGGTATCGGAAAGATGCTGACTAAGATACTACTGAACCAAACAGACAATTACAAAGCAATTACAAAAATATGCACCTGACATTTGCTTTAAAAACAGCCAAGATTTTTTCTTCTTTTTTAGAAGTAGAAATCTTAGGGCTTGTGCGTATTTTGTCATTTATCTGTATTATTCATTTGTTAAAATGTTTAAAATCATTTGGTGATTCAAGCATAATATTCTTTATCAAACACACAGTTTGCAGTTTTTACCACTAGTTACAAGGAATCTGTTATTCTCTTTAGTGAACTATTTTTAACTCTGTCTTAATTAACTCTATGCGTATAAGCAAATCATCAAGAAATTGGGCTACAAAACAAGTTTGTCTGCAGAATTCTGAATTGCAGCCAAATACTTTTAGTACAGAATTATCTTACGAAGCTGCATCATTCTTCCGTTTATACAGCAGTAGTTACTCATACATTCACATTCTTTGATAACATCAACTTTGGTTTTAAAGCAGACTATTAAAGTAAATATTAGCCACGAGATACATCCTGAGCAAACTACCAAACTACCAACTGGACTCAACACAGTCGTCTTCACCAGCTACAACGGCAATATGCCGGTTCCATACGCTGGTTATTTAGTGCTGCCTTCACGACACTGTCTTGATGCGTGTTTGCTATTCAAAATGAAATGTCTCTGCCAGAGGAACCAGCAAACTACTAAACAAGTCCTGTGGATGTCTGTGATGATCACAGCGGAAATTTACTATTTTATGGACAAATTTTATTTAAATAAAATGTTAACAGTCATGCCAAAGTTTCAAAAAAACCCACCTCTTGAGCGTGTGCCTAACCCGAGCAAATTTTGTGCGTGTGAGTTTGTTCCTGACACAGAGGAACGGCTGTTGAATGATCAAACGCGCCGTTGGCACTGAAAGCAAACGTAACCCACCGAGGACGACCATCCCTTCCCACTACACCGGGCACCCCCGAGCCCTCCTCGAGGGTCCACCCTTAGCTCTCGCAGGCTTTAGCAAATGATTCGCTCCAACTGAAAGGCAGAGTGGGACTGTCTGGATGCAGGACTGGGTCAAGCACTTGGGGCAGAAGTGCTAACCCCGCTCTGGCCACCCCTGCGATCGGGTCAGCCCTCCCTCCAGCTGACGGCAAACCCCCGATACTCACAACCGGGCATGGAAAGGAAGTCGCATCTGCAGCCAAAGGCCAGAAAGGAACTGACACATTAACAGACGTGTGGAACAAAGGAGAAATAAAAGCGGCAAATGAATGGAGGCGATGGGTGCAGGGGGGCTGCAAGTGGCAGAGCCAGCGAGAGCGGAGGCAGAAAGCGCATTCCCGCAGCAAAGAGTTGAACCCTTTCACAAGAATTCAGAACCACGTGGTGGGGATCGCACAGGCCTCAAGAGCCTGTGGTAGGACTGCTTAAATTATTCACATTTTGGACTTGTAAAGGTCTTTCTGCCATGATGGCTCATCACTTTTAGTACTTCCACTTCTCAGCGCTCCTTGTCCGTAAGACTCCAGCAAGCTATTCCAGGACACCTTTTGTTTTATCTTGCTTCATACTGGGATGTAACTTATTTTGAAGACAGAAGTTTATCTGCGCTCGAGTGTAGCTTGAAATTCTGAATTTATGATTAGCTGTGACAACAGTGGGAACATGTGTTGGATTCATAATCCATTTATTGGCTAAATTTAGGTAATCTGGTTTTTACAGCACTTGCCAGCAAGCACATCCCTGCCATCGCCGGTCAGCAAGAAAGGGCAGACACATGGAGTAGTTCAGTATAATTCAGTATATATATATTCAGTTCGGTATAATAATACATATATATACTTATATATATACTTATATAATATATATATACTTATATATTTGGACTCATTTTGTTGGTAGCAACTTCACTAAAGTCATGCAAAGACAGGAGTTACTGTGCTTCCCATCATCTACAGCAACCTGTTTCTACACCTAACAGCCCATTGGATTGCAGAGAAAATAAAACCTGGGCTGTATTTTTTTTTTTACTTGAAATTTAACCTTGTTTAAAACATGATCCTGTGTTGCCTCTGGCTGAAGAAGAGTAGGGAGAAGACCCTAATTCAGTTAGGTCTAAGTGCTCTGGAAGAAAGTAATGTGGGTTTATAATCAAGACTAAGGATTAGAAGTTGGATGATCTGGATCTCTTCCTCGGCTTGCCAAGGAATTCACACAGCAGTAGGCGAGATCATCAGTTTTAGATCTGTGAAAGGGGACATGAATATTATTCTTCCTCATGGGAATGTTTAACAATATAATTGTTCATGTCCGTAAGAAGCTCGTTTATGCCAGGAATACAGGCCAGGGAAATTCCTGTCCTGTTGAATGTGAACACGCAGACGTCGCTTGCAGAGCTGGAGAAGACAAGAGCCACTACTCTGCCAAAAATCACAGAGTGGAAAGAAAGTAAGAATAAATAAAAAAAGTAATAAATAATATGGATAAGAAACTAAACTAACAGTAGTACCACTGATAAATCAGTCACTATTTTAAAAAGTGAGACTTTCAGCAAACACACTTTACTGCATGTTCCATGAAGGGAACTCTGTCATGAAGTGACATCAACATGGAAGAAAATCATTAAGTGCTCAGATCGGGGCTCTTAATTGCTCTCTACAAGTCAGCAAATCCAGAAATAAAACACATCAAAAATCTCAACCAAAATATAAAGAATTTACAACCCATAACAAATTAGAAATTATAAAAAGAGCACGTCCACATCTGCTGATGCTCCAGCAGCCCCGCACAGCAGCCAGCTAATAGCAGCGCTCCCCCCCTTCTTTGATAAGTGTTTTAAAAACAAACATCTTAAAAAATACTTCTCACAAAACTCTTCTGGAGCAGCCTGGCACAGTTTCAAGGTATCAGAGTGGCTGTGCTGGTGCTGAAGTTGGAGAAGCGCGGCTCTGCACTGAGATCAGCCCCCTCCCCGTGCCCTCTCCTTCCCCGAAATGGCAGCGGCAGGAGAAAAGCCGGCGGCAGGGACTAGCGTGAGAACGGGCTCCCTCCCGCTGCTGCCAGCCCTTCCTGAGACCGCAGGCTGTGAAACGGGCCACCGAGACCGTCTCTCACATTATTTCCTTCACCCCTGCCAAAACCAGGAAGCACCAGGTAGGAGACAGGCAGAGACGGCACAGCGTCAAACAGCGCAGAATCAAACCGGTGGCCAAGGCTAACTGAAGCAAAAACTGAAGGATCTGTGTGCACAGCCGAGTATTAGCACGGCTAGCAAAAGCACTAGGAGGCTCACGCACCCAGGCTTTGCTTCTGACTCACTACGTAGCTAACCCAAAGGCTGCTGCCAGCAAAGCAGTTTTCTCCAGGACATCCACAGACTTTGGGTCAGACCGCACAGGACGGCGCTGGTGTCCTTCGTGCCCTCATGCCACCAACAGCACCTGCGCCTGGGAGAGGTCCCACTGCTCCGACCGCTCTGCTGCGTGTTTGTGAGGCTTCGAGAGCAGGGCTCCTCAAATGGAAACGCAGGTAGAAGCATTAGCAGCAACTGCATTTCAAAGAGATCACGTTTGTTTACATTTGACAGACAGCATATATTTGACAAACAGGTCTTGGCACATTACAGTGGAAGTGGCTCCCCTATTCTTAATATTAAGTAAAATATGCTGAATAAAAAGCAATCCTGTGCCTTCAGGGAAGAAATATGAGGGATGGTAAATCATTTATTTATCACTGTTTGGGGTTTTCTATATTCTAGACACCCCTGCATTATTCTGTTTATTATTAGCTGAGAGCAGCATCACGTGGCAGCGTCAACACACGCGTTTGTTCCCTCCTGCACACATCCCATGAGATGCAGGAGCAATGAAATTTGGTCACTCAGATAACGCTCCCCCCTCACACCTAAAATACATTTCTCTTGCAGAGAAACCAGTGACGACCTTGCAGACCATGCTGTTCTAAAAGCAGAATTTAAACTAATTACATAGTAAGAGCCTCCCGTCCTTTCTGTGCCTCTCCAGCCCCTCGGAGATGACCATGCAGGAAGCACGACAAAGCTCACCATGAGCAGGGGCAGCTCCGCTTTCAGAGTGAACAGGGCTCCTCCGAAGTGATGCTCTCCCGTAGCCAGGGAGCAGGAGAAAGGGCAGCACCCAGGAGGGCGCTCCGGCAGGGGCGGCTGCTGGCCAGCCTCCCCGCTTCCACCTGCAGTCCAACGGAAAGCCGGCACAGGACATGGGGCTTTCGGCAAAGTCATCTTTTCTGAGCCAACGCAACCAGGAACTTGGCGGAGCAATGATAACCGCGCACATTAATGTTAACTTCTTACGGGGAGACACTGAAGAGTTGCAGCAAGCCAGCAGGAAGCACTGTAGCATTTAAAGCTACTGCTCAGGAACAGGTGAAAAATACCATTTCTGGACTCTAAACACCTACACTCAAGTTCGGCAGATACAACACATCAGGTTGAGAATTATATTCGTTCCCACTTTCCTGGGAAAGGACAAGCAGCAAAAAGCGGCTTTCCCCTGGCCCTTCGCTCACTAGGAGAGCTCCTGACTCCTCAGCCAGCTCCCTCCTCTCCTCGGCACCCGCTCTGCAAGGGTTTAAGCCTCCTTCTCCCCAACATCTTCTTTTCCAAGATGCTCCAGCATCCTGCAAGCCATACCATGCAGTCCTCCACGCCAACAAGACTTTCCCTCGGGCTGTAGCTAAGCTGCCTACACGGAGAAAGAACCAGTTTTTACCCCGGAAAAGCAGAACGGTAAAAGCGGCAATGCTGCGCCGAAGGGAACCATTCCCAGCCCCTCGCTGCTGCCATCACACCAGCAACCGAAGGCGGCCGTCAGCAGAGGGACGGGACCCGTGCCGGGTCCCAGAGATCCAGCACGGCGCCGGGTGCCACCGTGCCAGCCCGTGGCGTGCCCGCTCCCGGGACAGGCGCCCCCCACCAGCCCTCCAGATCCCCACAGCCACTCGCACACACTTCACGCAGGTTTGGCAGACAGAGAAATGAGTTTCATTTTCATATTAACATCTCTGAAGGCCAAACAAGGCCCTGGAAGATGCACACTCCTCATTGCTCCCTGCCAAAAGACAGACAAAATTCATTTTTAAACATTCGGCAGAATCTCCTTGCAAAGCTTCCCATATATAACTGTGTCACTTCCAAGAGTGAAAAAACCCTTCCTTTTTAAAAAATGCAGACTGTTAAATGAGCCCACACCAAGACAAACTTTACACTAAGCAATTCACACTTCAAAAAATGAGATAAAAAAAAATTACAAACAACTATAAACGTTAATTTTTTGCAAACAAGAAACATTGTTTAGAATTTTAAAGTAATTCACTGAACAAAGAATCTATTAATATTTAAGAATTTACTCAACTTTCAAGAGCAAGAAGGGATTCTTGGAAGCTGGACTGATCTTGAAAGAGAAAAGCCACTTTTCCGCCTTCTATTCTAAGTATGCCTCTCTTGTTTTAAACAGGGACTTCAAAAGGCGAAAGCGTTTAGAACCCAAGACTATTCTCTGAAAGAACTGACAACACCACAGTTTGCTCCACTTTCTCTTTTAACATCTATTAGCCCTAACGACAATAGCTTGCACATTCAAATTAAAACAGTCTTCACGTGATAAATCTCAGCTGCATTTTATACTTTGCCTTTGCTACATTTCTTGTAGAGTGTGCCCACCAGGTTCATTTCAAGGTATCAGTCACTCAGATTTTAAGGGAAGCAGTTTTTGTCAGCTCTCTTGAACATGCAATATAATAAAAGCAAGTTCAGAATTCCAAAGACGCGTTAACCTCCAAGCAAACATTTTGCTATTAAAAAACTCTTACTTTGCATATTCTGTTATTAAAATCAACAGCACTGCACGATCAAAAATGCCAGAAAGGACAAGAACTAACAATTAGAAAACTCCTTCTGCAAGAAAATAATGTCATCTACTTCACCATAAACTTGAATAAATATTAGAATTATTACATATTTCTAGGACACAACAGCAATGGTACCTTAAAAAAAAAAAAATCCATAATTTGTCAGCATTGTTCAAGGTTTATTTTTGGCACAACAGCCCACGATGTAGAATTAAGTGTTCCACTAGATGGAGCAGGACGGTAAACCCATCCTGAAGGCCAACCCCCTCACTGACCCATGAAAAAGTCCACGTCCAGCAGTCAGGGATGATAAGAACTTTAGCTGTCTTCTGCGCGTTCAAGGCAGAACAAAATTTGTTCCTCTTCCAAAAAAGGGCAACACAAAACCCCCTTAGTGCTTAACAATACTTACATCTTCCCATTATAGAAGTTGACTATTAACAAACACTAACCAGAAACAAGCAGATAACCAAACACTATCAGAAACAAAACTAGCTTTTCCCCATTTCTATCAGCTTTACACTAGAAAGACAAAATTTACTGGATAGTTGACAGCAAATGAAAATCTTGTAGTATTTTTTATTTTGTAGCAAGTGAACTTGCAAAGAGATCTGTGCCAAATGATCAAACGTTAGTCACCTAATGCAAAAGACATCGCTGCACATCAAACAAATTCACACCAGAAACAATGGCAAAACTTCAAAGAGGCTCCTGAAGACCTGGAGCTGTGCAAGTCATAGTCAAATTATCTCCCTGGTCTCTTTTCAAACAGAGCTAATTGTTGATTTACCTTTAAGTCTACCTAAACAAAGAACCTTACAAATTTTGTTTCATCAAATGTTCTTTAAGAGATACAGTAGTAGACAAACTGCAGTTGTCCCTCATCATCATGCGAAATGAGAAACCTGCATTTCCTTGACCTTATTTCACTTTCTCCAAAAGAAGCAGAGAGAGTATAAACTAACAAAGAACAGTTTTAACCATTAATACGCCAAATTTAAGTCCCCAATTCTTCAGTATACACAACAAAAATACCAGGAACGGTCACAATTATCACAAACATCTTGCTATAAAAAGATTCTGAGCCATACTATATTGCTGTATGTGATAAATAACAGCAAACACGCAGCAGTCTCTCATGACAATGCTGATCATCACAGCGGTATAAATAGCAGAGGAGAATGAATCAGTCTCCGATATGTGCACAGAGGCACACAAGCAGCAGCCCCGGTGACTGATGACGGGCTGCTGCCCATGATTGCTGCTGCCATCTCTTTGCTTTCAGAGAAATAAACGGCACAAAACCCAAAAGCTACGAACATGAGCATGTTTCACACCAACAGACTTTCCAACTTGCTAAAACTTGCTGCAGTGTCTGGAGCTGTCATTGGAAAGGAACTGGTCTAAGTGGAAGAAGCAGGAAATTTGGTCTTGGAGACAATACAATTGTCCACCGCATTAAGGTGTCAGCCGGCGCTAAGAGCATTTGAAAGCACCTGCAAGGTCTTTAATACAGATATTAGTGTCTAACTGAACGCCAGGTTTTCCTCCCTCCCTGAATAGCTGATTACCAAGAAGTCACCATGTAGCACACACTCCTTTTCCAAGGAAGGAATGGTAAGCATCAGGACCATCCAAATCACTGTCATTAACACTCAATAAAAAAACCTCTATATCACAGTCAATATACAGCAGAACAGAAACGATACTTACTACTGTGCACAGTCGATCAGCTGATACTCATTAGATCTCTCATAGCAGGCTTTCACACCTTCGTCTTGCCAAAGTGTTTTTGTATGTTCGTAAAACTCCTGAAAGAGCAAAAATAGTATTAGCAAGATGGATTATGTATGAAGAGAATCGGCAAATGGTAACATATCAATACCACTGCAACGAACAACAAATCATAGCATATTTAGCAGAAGTCTTGAAACGTATTTTAGAACCTGACTACAAGTTCAGTCGCCTTAGTTGTTTTTGTTTTAACGTTTTGTATCACTTGAAGAACTGCTTCTCAATCATTTTCATTGAGTCCAACTACATATTGAAAGAAGGGTTAACTTTTCATTAATGACAATTCTGATGGCATTTTTAATAATCAATACTATTTGGTAACATTTGTTCTTTAGCTCATGATTCCACTGTATGTTATATTCATTTGGCTATCAAGATTATTTTTTTTTTTCTTTAATGAAACACTACTTCTCAGTGATTCTTACATCAAGGTAGCAAACGATGATTAGGTTTTACTTGACTTTCCTAGTTAGTGAGGATTTTCAGGGACTATGTAGACATCTGTTTCTTACTTTGAGTTACGTGATATAGAGTTAAGTATTTGCAGAATTCATTCTTTTACAGTGTAAAAGGATATTGAACTACAGAATAAATACAGTGATACAAAGCTAGGCCGTGTTTTGATTGTGTCAACCTTAAATATTGTAAGCCAAGAGAAGAAAGCAGACAGCCAAACCGCAGTGCTTCAGTTCTGCTGAGCCTGTAGCACACGCGCAGCACCCAACCAGAAGCCCGTTCTTTTCTGCAGATAAAAGATGTGCTTTGGCTCCGGGGTGCAATATGTAACTGCGTTTCTGGCTGTCAGTCTAAGAACTTTGAGCAGACTTAGAGAGAACAGCAGCAGCCTAGTGACTTAAGTACACACGCCACTGTGGGCATTACTTTTATCAACAGCCGTGGACTCCTCTTGGTTGTCTCTCAGAGCTTTTAAAGCATTTTGCACTAAATACTTTTATTCTGATTTTAAGTGGCTCAGATAACTTACGCCAAATCAGCGTTTTTGCATCCAGGACAGCACACAACCTTTAAAATAGTTGTCGTATATATTCTATTTCTCCCCCCGCCCCTTTCCTTTACAGTAGAAATGTTTTAAAGAAAAAGAATCTATTATTTTAAACAGCCCTTTTGTGGGTTCAAGATTCCTCCATTAACTTGGCTTTGGAATCGCTCCCTCTCTTGGGATATGTGTCTCTCGCAGTCTTTTACTATCAGTGTAGTACAAGAGAGGGGTCACATCCAAATGCGACTTCCAACGTTTCACTTGAAAATATCTTTTTTAAAAATTCACTTTCCTACCAGAATGTTAACTAACACCGGAACTGTACCAGAACAGTAGATGCTTTAAAAGGCATCTTAAAGTAAATTTAGCGATGCGGATTTTCAAACCATCTGCTTTTTGGCAGGTATAAGATGCATATGTGATTGTGTGATGAGACAACTGTGAATACCAATGACAGAAACAGCCTATCAAATGTAAATCTGATCTTGCTTTCATTGCTTGAATATTCATAGCTGCACATACGCATGAGCAATAGTAAATGCACTCCACACATCTAAAAAACTCTCTATGGTAAAATTTTGTTCTAATTTCAAAGTTTATATATAGTATTAGATGAATCTTTTCAATTTGTTCCCTGCTTTTATGAACTATTCATGAACAAAACAACCCATTAAATTTCTTTCACAAGTAGATAAGAAGATTTTACTTGATTTTTAGTATTTGTAGATTGTACGACTATTTGCTGCTAAAGGAAGTAAAAAGATGAATCAAAATCTTAATTCCAGTCCTCAGTTTTCTTTCTCCCACTGCTGGAATTATGTTCACTGGATACTTTCACTTTGAAAGTTTCCAATTTTTTGGCAGTTGGAGGACCGTCAATTACCTTCACTCTTCAACTCTATCACAGCATGTGAGGAAAATATCTTTCCAAAGCAAAAAGGGAGAAAGAAGAAAGTAAAGGCGAGAGGGGGAGTTTTCTGGAATCTCACTGTATTTTGAACCAAACCCATTTTGGGGTAACTTTATGTATTTATTTTTAAAAGTAACAGCAGTCTAATACGGAACATCTTATGACTCACTCAACTTATTACTACAAAGCTGGGAAACTGAAAAACTGAATCAATTGTATGAGATTTTTTTGCTGAAACAGCAGCTGATTCAAACGCACACACACCATTTAAATTTTCCATCTAATCAAGATAACTTAGACCAGACTTCAGATAGTTAATTGAACTATTTGGCAGAGATATGGTTCTAAAATAGCCATCTACTTCAAGTGGGGGTCAGCATCTGCCAAGCCAATTATCTCCAAATATACCCCCAAATACTTCATCCTGCATTACAGTAAGTAAACAAACAACTAGGCAAAGATAAGTTTACAGAAAATGCAATAAAACATAAAGAGTCTTCATCACCTACAAACGTACATTTAAAGCGAAAAGAGACCGTGCCTTAATGAACAAGTCACACCATAGTAAAACTCTGCCACAAAAAGTGATACAGAAGTCCTTCCTCACTAGTGTTTCCCACTACAACTATGACATTCTGGCAGAGAACTGACACAAAGCAATTATTTCAAACACTTATGAAGCGCACCACACCTTGTGGAGAAACATTTGGAGTAGTTTCTGCAATCAGACTCTTAAAATGAGCTGAAAAGTAAATGCAGTCCCTGGCCCCAGCGTAAACACGTCGATAATAAAAAGCCTAGGGCTTAGTTTAACACAACAGTCAGGTATCGCTCCGAAGAGTCCTCCCTGGGTTTTAAGGGCATTCTTAACTTCTAAGAAAATATGTGGATTACAATAATGGGATAACAATCAATGTTTGTGCCTCGTTAGGCCAAATTAGCAATAAAATACTTAATCCTGCCTTTATGTCTGTCCCGCTAATCTGAACTATACCCAGCACTACTTATGCAATCTTTTCACTATGGTTATCAACTGTCCGTGTGGGAGAGAAAAAGAATTTAAGTCCACATTCTTTGAACTTTTTATTGGCATTTCAAAATCAGGCTCTACAACAAGTAACGAGGAATAGATTATTATAGTAAGACACAGTGGGTTTTCTTGGGGTGGGTTTTTTGTTTCTTTTGGCCTTTTTTGTTGTTTGTTTGTTTCCGTTTTGTTTTTAAAACTGAACTACATGATTTCTGATAGCCAAATACGAATGCCTTTTACTAATAAACAACTTTTTGCCTTTAGGGCACATCAGACATATCTTCACACGTTTTGGGACCATGGCTGGCAGCACACTCGGAAGGTGCTCTCCAAAGACAGGCTGGAGCCCGGCTCACAGAGTCCGCCTCGCCTGACCGGATGCCTGCTTACACCAGTCACTGATTTGGGAATTAAGACATAGTAGCTAGTTGCAAAAAACCTAGCTTCTCCCTCCTCCCCAATACACCTCCACTAACCACAGTTCTGAAATAGTATTTAAGAAAAAGAATAACATAAGAAATCCTCAGCATCCCATCTGAGTCATGGAATAGCGCCCGGGGCTACTCTCAGGGAAGGCAAGTAAAACCACAAGATTTGTCATACATTTAGGTAAAACAGGGGCTTCAGAGGCCACTAGAAAAAAAAAAAAAAAAAATCAAGTTAGCAACAGTTTTGGGGTTTTTTTTAGTTAAGTAGGTCTAATTTGTATGAGATCTCTAAAAATAATGAGTTAGGAAACAAATTAACCAAAAGTAGCAGGCAAATTTCCTGAAAAGAAATAGCCAGAAAACTAGTCCTTACATGTCTGGTTCTTGTTTCCATAACACTGATTCATTTGCTGGCACATTCTAATGTAACAGACTCTACAGCAGCATCAACACAGGTTTCTCTTGCACCATAAAACAGAACTCCTAACAAAACAGCTAACATAAACAAATAATACTAAATAACAATTTGGGTTGAGATGACATTCCACAATAAACAGGATTTAAATGTTAGGTGCCAAATGTATTTGCAAAGTATGGTCATATTATCCATTCTTGCCCTATGCACACTTAAAACTTAAAAAAAATTTTCAAGTTATGTAATTTTCCATTAACAAAAATGCTGCAGTTACACAATACACACCCAAGATCCTGTTTGAACTACAGCTGAAGCTGTGTAAAGCAAGGGAAGTCCACGCAAGTGCTGAGAACACGGCATCACCAAGGAAGGCGAGAAGTGAATTCTTCTTAAGAATTATGTCAAGATCGTAGCGTTTATTTACCACCAGAGCAGACACTTCTCAAAGTGCTAACATAACCCTAAAGAGGGAGAAATCCTTCTGTAGAATGCTTAGGAAAAACGATGCCAACCCAACACAAACCTGAAGAGAACAAACAGGGCTTGACTTTGTTGAGGCCGGGCAGGGGCAGTTTGCATTCCGGGCACAATCCCTAAATAACAGGCTACACTTCTGGGCAACTATACGAAGCTTTGAGAAAATCCACTCTCTGGGTAAACCATCTCTAGTCTTAGATAACCGAAGTATCAAGGACCACAACTTGCTGACGGTGAGGAAGCCTCAGCTCTCATCCTACCGTAACACTGCAACACTTAAAACATTAATACTGGAATACATTTCACATAAGTATGACTGTTTATTTACTATAAGACACTTTCTCTACCTGCTGAAAGTTTCCAAATACAACGAGTCAATAGGCAACATTCGTAAATCACTTCTATTCACTTACAGAAATTTACACAGACCTCTGGAGAAAAAAAACATCAGCAGAACTCATAATGTAAAAGGGATGCTTGGCAACAGTACTTTGTTCCAGAAAGATCTTACTGACACAATTCTGGATTAGAAAGGGGGCCATACAGAGTCTAATCAAGTTAAAAATCTACTTGTATTAGAAAATTTCAACAATTTGAATAAGTGGCAGCAGGTAAACAGTGGTTTTATTAGAAGTTGAACCAGAGAAAGTATTAACGAACTTGGGGCTTGAGTGTTTTGGTTGTTAAAAAAAAAAAAAAAATCCTCAAGAGACAAACTGCAGGCCTGGGAAAAAATAAGGAATCAAGATCAGCTTTTGAGAGGCATTCTAAAAGGTTAAAATATTAGTAGAAAATGAAAGAGAAAAACCGGACATACTGTCTACAAGGTTTTGTTCCCTCCAGATACATAAATACTCGAGAGACTTTTAAAAAAATGTTTATGAAGCAATGTTTTATAGGCATTGAGATGTTGGCAGGGAAAAACATTGGCACAGTTCTTGCCACTATGACACCATGTTCACAGGAACCTTAGCATGGACATGCAACATTACCTTTTCTTTGTAAAAGATAATATAGGGTGGATCTGTCCTTAGAACAGCTAATTCCAGCGAAAGTCAACGCCACTGAAAAAAACCCTTACCTACTAAAAGGTGTGTACAACCATTACACAATGTCGTGGTTAAAACTGGGATTCAATTCCTGGGCAAAGTTCACTGTCCCATGGAGCTGCACATTTCATAATAAGAGTTTTAAATAGGTCATCCACTTACAAACCTAACGATTAAAGGTCAAACCAAACCAGCTCCTAACTGTAAACTTGTATCCTGGAGGACATTTGCTGCCTGATGTGTTCAGCTCTTACAAATAACAGTGACCATTGGTTTCAAAGCCCTTTACAAACCCCCTCTGCAAGGTGGGGGCACATGAACTTCACCTCCACGCCAGCCAGGCAGTTCTGCTGCATTCCACTAACGAACCGCGTTAGAACAAGACAAGGTCACAGGACGGCAGTGCAGCGCAGTGCATTCCAAGATAAGCTGCGCTAGTTGATTTTCTCCTTCCAGGATAGGCAAATACACCACAAATTGATGTATTTGTCATTGCTCATATCTGAAATCAAGCGACTCCTATTGACTGTAAGGCCACTCGGAGAAGGAAACCGATGGCATCTTGTCGTTCTCCCCGTGGCTGGGCAGGGCTACCAGAACGTGTTAAATTTGTCAAAGCAGACAGTTTAATAAGCCACTCACTCGACTAGGGAAACATCTGCATTCCTAATGGTGTGAACAAGTGTTAATTATTGCTTGCTATTTTAGGGAAAATATGCCGATGATATCACAAAGGAAACACATACCTACAAATAGTTGCAGATATTCTCCAGTTACTGGCTCGTGTCCAGAGCCGAGTACAAAACTCTTTGGGAGAGGCCACAGCGCTCGGCACTTCCCATAACTGAGTCAGAAATATTTTCAGCAAGGATTCACTCTCATTATCAATAGTTTTTCGTGCTTAGAAAAGAAGGATGACGCTGAAGTATTCTGGGTTTCTGCTTATGGTATCTTCACATTTCTAGTAGCACAAATTAAACTGAATGTGGCTGCAGGGAACGGACAATGGGAAGGAACTTTATTTAAGAAACTCCTGTGAAGTTTGAACTTTCATTTTTCCCCTTTGTTAAGAGTTTCAAAACACCACAGTATTTGAGAAATGTGCCAACACACAATTCCATACCCATAATGGACAAAGTGCCTTTGGTTAAAGGCCTCACTAGCATGCTATCACGCTATTTCTCTTTTACTTCTACTTTCACAAGAAGTTTAATCGCCACAGAAGCTTTGTCTGTTGATCCTAGAACGCTGCTCAGATTTAACCCTTTCACACAACTCCTATTTAAAGCACACCTCGCTCATTAGGGAGGAAGAACTCACTTTTGGTGAGAGCACCCAGATGGAAGGTGGCAGATGTGGACCCTACTCCCCCTTTCGTCAAGATGCCTCGGCAATTTTAAACCAAGTAATCAATGTTCCTCTGCTTATTCAAAAGTATACGCATACACGGAAAGAAGGCAGTTCACTAACGGATTAAACGGCATAAAAGGCTGACAAAGAGTCTTCTATACCATTCCAGCTCTCTCTTGGGGCAGCAGAGCGGTACCAGAGGCATTCCAACCATCAGCTATTTTTGTAGACCTCTGGCTAAGGAGGAAGGTTTAATAAAACTCTGAGAAATTTCCTTTGAGCCTTAAATTAGAGTTTGGACTACGTCATTTAGTTGCTTGTTGTGCAATGAATATATAATAAACTTAAAACAAATAGTCAAATCAAATGACTGTGTTACCTCATGCAGTGCTAAGAACAAACACCATTTCAAATAACGGTTGAACCCGGGACCACGTGGCAACTTTGCTGCCCCCTTTCAGGTTGGAAACAAAAAGTCTATTTTTGCCAGCAACTTCCACCAACAGAAAAGGGTAAAAGATAAAGTAGTTCCTCATTCTAAATGCAGAGAAATCCCAAGGACAGCTCACTGATCATCTCAGAATCTTTCCGAAGCAGCAGAATCTGTATCCATAAAAGTATTCACACACTCACAATACAGCCTACATGAAGGAAACTAGCTCACACACACTCACAATACAGTAATGAAAAGTTCTGTTTATTTGCTGGGATTTTTTTTTTTTTTTTTTGAGAGTAAAAAGCTTCCCAGTTTCCCAGGAGCTTAAGAAATCTTAAATTTTACTGGAACACTGAAGAAATGTCACATGCTCTCCAAAGGCACACTGACAACCCCACCAACCTGCTGGTGCTCTGAAGAGAGGGCTCTCCGAAGAGGCTGGAGTTTAGAGAGCACCATATCCCCCTGACAGCTCCCGTCAGCCACAGGATCAGACCTCGGCGTCAGGCGGGCAGCGAACACCCCAGCAAACACTGTCCACCCACGCAGCTCCGCTCCCACCGGGGCTTCCGCTCGGGCCTGTGCCGCTGGATCCCTCCCAGGATGGGGCACCTCACAGTTCTGTTACTTTCCATCACAACTTCATAAACCGAGGGCACGCTCCCCGGTGCTCTGCTCCGGGCAAAACTCTCCCTGTCGGGAATCCACCGACAGCTGCCCCTGAAAAGGTAACTGCGCACAACTTCGCCGCACGACAATGCATTGTATTTCGTACTGCAGTAACGAAAATCAACTTTAAATTTAGCACTGAGGGACACACGCAAAAAGAGCAAAGAGTATTTCACAAAATCAAAATGTAAAATAGAGCACAATATTTTTAACTTGTTTCTTTTTAGCCATTTCCATGCTCATCCGGGTTCATCCTTTACTCAGCTGATACGATGTAAATTAAATTAAAATACCAAAGTCACGACTTTTTAGAAGCACGTTTACCAGCACATTTCCAAGTCTTTATACATCACAGAATTTTTATGCGCAAAGGCACCTTTTGCTGCACACCCACAAAGCACGCCTGCGGGGCAATCAGCACAGTCCATCTTGCTTAGTCGTCACCCGACCTCTCGCACAAACTCCGCTCAAGCCACTGCAACACCAGGCAGGCTCACAGGTAACACTATTTCATCTATGCGTACGCCAACATTTTGTGATAGTCTCTTATGGTGATTAAAACCAGAAAATGCTTAAGAATTTCTGTATTCAATTTATGCCTATTTCCTGTTTAATTCAGCTGATAGCTCTTCTATTTCAACATAAATTGAATGAATCTGTTCTTGTTCTTTAAGATTGCTCTGAGGAAAACAAAGAAGATGTATCAAGAGAAAGTAAGTCACGATTTCTTCAAATGAATTTCTAAACGTCAAACCTATGAACCTATAAATATGACATGATGGGAATTTACTGGATAAAAATACAAGTACAGAACGAAGCATCAGCATTTACTTAAAATGCTAATCAAATAAATAATAAAGCAAAATATAGGCTGGGGGTTTTGTAGTACAAAACCGACTGCCCTACAGAAAAGATGTGCAGACAATGCCATTGTCTGAAGTCCTGGATTGTAGATTCTCCAATTTAAGGAAATACTTCATGAGATTTCAAAAGAACTATGCAAACACCTTAGTGAAAGCACTGCAGAATTCAAAGGGCACATTCCTTTTAATTTTCTACCCTAAAACACCTTCCCTTCATGCAGAGTAGGTTTTATCTTACTGCACGTAACAAACCGAAGCACAAGAAGCAAGAGCATCCCCGTTCGCACTGCAGTCGGAAATTGCTGTCACCGCAGCAGAAGGTGGGACCAGAGCTGCTCCTGCAGCCACGGCCACGTTCGGGGATCGAAGGAGGTGAGGCAAGAACTACTGCAGCAAACAAATCAAGAGACTAATCACTACATAGAAAAGCAATGCTAATTAGTAAAGCTGCTTAGCTCTCGCATTTCATCTCATTTCTGTTCACAGAAGTCAGATGGGGGACTGACCTTTTTTTTTCTTTTTTAAATACATATGTACTCATTATTTAGGCTATATTTAAAGTCAAGGTACTGTTATATTACCGTTCTTCTGAAAGACTGGCCTAAATAAGTATGTAATTTTACTGAATACAGGCTTAACAATTTATGAATTTCCTCCCACAGTGGTGCTTCCAGTTGATAGCTTTTGACTTTCTTCAGAAAAACTAATTCTCAAGCTTTTTCCTACAAATTAAAAAGCTTGGGAAGAAAGTCTAAAACCAGGTGAAAACTAGGGGACTTAACCTCTGCTTGAGGAACAGAGGGACAAATAGAAGAATCGACAAAAATATGTAACCTTCATTACTAGACAGCAAGATAAACAAAATTTTGTATTAAAGTAAAAACATGAACAGCTGACTTAAAGTACCAAAATCAAACCTACTATGCATTAATATTTAAATAGGTATTTCTCAAAGCTTCATGTCAGTAGTTGGCATCCATTAAATGCCGATTTCCTGATCCATACAGTCTGTGCATGTTACTTGGGCTAAACAGACGAATACTGCACAAACAGATGTAAGCAATTCTACAACTTAATATGTTTTAAACTTACTTTTACTTACTTTATTTCCTCACCTGCCAGGCAGTGCTACTTCCCTATTTCTACATTTTCTTTTTGTCCATGACCTTTGATTTAGATGGAGACCAAAGTTCCATTTAAACGAAGAAAATCAGCGTATTACCTCTCTTTAATAAGTAATTCTAGCTGGATGCATAAAGTATAGCAAAATTAAAGGCTTATCAAAATACATTTTTTTAACAGAAGCTTTTTTCATGCGGCTGGTGAATTGAGTAATTGTTTCCAGCCACCACAGCATTCTGCTCTGTGGAAGTAATGAGTTTGTACTTTTCAAGAACTTCTTTTTTTTCCCCAGTTTTAGTATGAAACTAACCTATTTTAAACATCTAATGTCAAATTACCGAATAGTATAACAAACTAAATGGACTACAGTGATTCTTTTTTCTACAGGATGCTACAAATGGTTTCTTCACCTCAAAAAAGCCCAGGTTCCTAGTCAGCGCTCTGACTTCTGGACAACTTTAGCAGTCAAAACATACACAGCACAAATATTTTTTACCTAATTTAAATGGCTTTACACTTAGGTGTAAAAAGAACTTCCCATACTAAAGTTTATGTAATATATATTATTACATATATTATATATATATATTATTCATGAAAAAAGCTTTGTGTCGACATAACACTTCTTAGTATGATGCAATGGGCTAGTTCACAGCCCAACTAAAACTTCGGGTACTGCAGACTGAAGCTGAAATTTAAAAAACAAAAAACCAAAAAAACCAACCACCAAACCCACTCCCAATAGATTAGCAATGCCAGAATTTGCTAGATATTGCTATTCATTTATAAGAATAAAACATTCATATCAGGCATCTGCCCATGTGGACAAAAATCAGATTTTAGGAGATTCGTTTGCAAATAATTATAGTTATACGTGCTTTAATTGTGAGACACAGAAGCGAAGTGGCTGTCTACCTCAGAGTCCCTATACTAAAAGGCGGCTTCAGAAGAACTCTTTAATTGATCTGTATTCAGGAATGTATTTCTGCTATTAATGGATTGGAAAAGCAGCTTTAAGTCCTGCTAAACTCTGACCAGGGAAGTGCAACTGGATTACCTCGGGGTCCATTCAGAAGGAGCTGCTCTGTGTAGACAAGATAATGGAGATTTGAAAAAGAGTAAGTAAAGATTCGGAGGATCTGGCACCACATCCCTCCACTGACACTGCCCGGAATACTCCCCACTCCTTTCTGTTAACATTAACATTCTTGAGTTAAAAATACTTCACATATCCACACTTTCTACCAGTTTTGCACCTCAAAATGCTTAAATATATCTCCAAGATACAGATATTATCACTGTTTTAGAGATTACAAGATGCACAGAGCATTGAAAAAAAGAAAGTGACAGTGAGGTGACTTGCTCAAAATAATAAAGCAAGCCTGCCCAAGACAGCGCAAGCACCCCGAACCTTCAGGCTGCCACGGCTGCCCGACCTCTGCACGACGTGGCCCGGAGATGGGGGACGGCGGCCCCGGCGCCTCGCTTCCCGCGGGGCCACCCCGGCCAGCCCCCTTCCCCAGCCCGCCGCCGCCAGCGCCTTTGCCATCGAATCCAAAGTGGCCCGGAGATGGGGGACGGCGGCCCCGGCGCCTCGCTTCCCGCGGGGCCACCCCGGCCCGCCCCCTTCCCCAGCCCGCCGCCGCCAGCGCCTTTGCCATCGCATCCAAAGCTGGCGATGCCGTCGCACCAGAGCAGCTCTCCTCTCCTTCCACCGTGCGTTTAGACAGGAATAATACCATCCCTATCGTTACACACGTCGGGGCGACCAGCTGCAGGGACAGAGAATTTTGTTCCGTTGCCTACGTAACCAAGGAACAGTTTTGGCAGCAAAGAGATCCCGGTTCACATTTCTTACTCAGACTATATTCTCTTGTTATTTTCTTGAAGATTTTGGTGTCAAAAACATTTTAAGGACTCCCACCCCCACCTCTGACCCTGCTGCGCATTAACACGTTACAGACTTTGTACCCCACTGCCCACGTCGTAAACCAGCCCTCAAAACTGAGCCCTGTTAAAAATAACCTCCCCAAAATAGGAGAGAAAGGAGTAAGGGTTACTGGGTTATTTTTAACCTGGATCGGTCCAATGGTCTGATTTACGCTGGGGACCACTGGAGGGTTTTGGCGCGGGGCAGGGTGGCACGGCGCAGCGGGCGCCGGCACGGCGGGGGCAGAGGGGACGCGGAGACGGCTCCAAGGCAGAAGCCAGCGTGTGGCAAAGCTCGGCCTCAAAGACACAGCTCTGAAACCATAATAGAACCATTCAGCGGCACTGCTACTGGGAGATTCAAAACAACTACAATGGAGCAGTGTAATAAAAAATAAACCGGGACCAAAAAACCTGCAGACAATTTCACCAACACCCAAAAACTGATCCCATCTCTTCCAAACATGGATTCTCCTCGATCTGGAGAGCCGAGGCTGCGGCGATTCCCCAGCTACTCTGCATTTCCATAGCCAAGACTCTGATTCTACTACTTTTTCACTACAATCTTTCTGAAGTTATGGTATTTTCAAGACATCTCTTCCACAGCTGAGTTCAGATCAATTAAAAATAGGCAGTTCTAAATACTGTTCTGCTATTTTGAGTATTTCATTAAAACCAGAGAGTTATAAAGGGACCGTGACCCAAAATAAACAGGTTTTATTTGGCAGCTTGGTTCAAGCTGGTTGATCATGGCAGAAGAAATGTTCACAGAGCGAGAGCATTTCCCTTCCTCTTCCCAAAGTCCGAGCGTAGCGCGGGGGGTGAGGAGAAGGGGCCTCCTGCGGCTGTCCTGGGGACGGAGCAAAGCCCAGCCGCTGCCCGGGACACAGAACTGCAACGCACCGCCACCTCTAACCCCCCGCCCAGCATCGCCCTACAATCGAAACACACATACAGCTAGCCAGGATTACTGAAAAAATTTATGAGGACAATTTCTGACACTGAAAACATACACATATAATTGTGTTGAGCTAAACGCAGCGACGGACAGGAGTGATAGAAATGCCATTTGGAAGCCTCAACTACGAGCATCATTTGTTTTTCTTTTCCTTTTTAATCAATAGGAGAGTTGCAAAAAACAGCCTGAGTTTTTAATTTGTGAGGTCTTAGTTCTTCCACACCGCACTGTCCCTGTAAAGTGTGTATTAATCAGTTTACACAGAAATTTAAAGAGTAAAATTTACTCCTACAAAATTTAGTTAGTGTGAGATAACTAAAAAAGCAGTGATGAGAACAATTCACTTCATAATTTCTAAATCACTTGCAAATTTCTTCTTTTTTAAAAATATTATCTATCATGATATAATCTTGAAACACAAGCCAGCAGTAGTAATGACACGTGTACCTTCAGATCTGTACCAATACATCGACACAGAAAGATTATTGCCTCATTTCTAAGGCTTTAACAAACACACATTCACAATCACCTCAGTTATTAAAATTAAATGCTTCAGCTATCTCAGCTGAGTTCGGTTTGATAACCTTGGAGTTCTTCTTACTTCAGCTTCCTTCTCCTTTGCTTAACGTAATCATGCCGGCCAGTGACAATTTAATCACATGACAAAAACTCAACTTGAATAAAGGCAATGATAACGAACCTCCTTAAATGATCATTTTTCATAAAAATTGGTACTGTAGTGTTTTAGAAAAAACAGAGTTGTGAGTTCAGGATGTCTCTGTGGAAAGCATGATCTGTTATTCCCAGTGCTCACTCAAACTAGCAGGGCTGGACTTTTTTTGCAAGACTAAGTCATTTAATGTCCTGTCATTTTAGCAAGAATGTTTCCCAATGATGAAAACAGAATACTACACACACTACTTACCAGTGCTGTTCATATTAACAATAGATTACATTGACCCGATTAGAGTTCTGTTACTTCCATTCTGCCCTGCGCTAAGAAAAGGCTGTGCAAGAAGCCTAATAATAATGATAGATTTTACCCCCAGAAGAAGCAAAGTATTTTGCAAAACTAAATCAGAGCAGCACTCCATCAGCCATGGAGATATGATGTCCCCAAGCTAGATGAGGAGTCGACAATGCGCTAAGGCAGAAAATACTTCATATAAAAACACGAACTCAGTACTCAGCTGTTTTGCCCAGAATATTACTAATTAGCATTCTCCACAGGTTTTCAACACGGTTATGTTCCTTGTCTTTATCAATTCATTTCAGTCACATAGTTCTGGGTTTCTTTTTGTAATTTGTATTTGAGAAACCGCCTGTTGAAAACATACCGAAGACAAGACATTGGGCCATCGGCTGTCAAGAGTGAAACCCTCCCAGGTTCTTGCCAAGGGTATGTACAGTACAGTGAAACAACGCGGAAGGACCACAAAAGGAACTGCAGATTTGATCTACTAAGTACTGCAATACTTTAAATCACCAGCACGATTGTGTGGACAGAATTCCTTTCAGTAAGTACTATTTCCCCATATGCTACAATTTGTATTCAAGAAATCCCATTGCTTAGTACCTAGTGTGCTGAATTAACAAATCTCCAACATACCAATTTTTCAGTTTTAAAGGGAATGTTTAACCTAGCGTGGCACTGCACCAACATTATTTTTAACTCGAGTTGTTTTTTTCTTCTTTTTTTAATTCAATACAATATGCTCTACACAAATGACACACAATTCCTGTAAGTCAAAAACTGCAAAGCAAACAGACAGAGACACAGAGTAAGAAACAAATCAGAATATCAGAATACAAAAGTTGCTTCTTGAATCCTAGATATGTAGAGCCAGACCCCTGTACTGCCATCACGCTGTACGGCTCCTATGTTCATCCTTGACTTTCTTCTGCCTTTCACATCACAGTGAACCTCGCTGTTAGGAAACTTGAACTCTAGCTCCATCTGCACAACAGGTAATAATAAGCACAGATTTTGCTGTGTACTTTAAACTACTCCTTCGTGTACAGAAGGATGAGGCCTCATGTTCTAAAGAGGAACTCCCGCAACCGGAGAAGAGATGAGACAATCCTAGTGCTAATGTCTGCACACTGCCTTCTGGAGACCTTGCTAAATTAATGCTTAGGAAAAGATGAACGGGCATTTCACGGGAGGCAAAACACCCTTGTAATTTAGAATATGGCACTAAGTACTCACAGCCCTCAAAGAACATCTCCTTGGTACACGAGTGTTCTTCCTCCCTACCTTTATGTTCTTCCTACAGCAGAGAAGAGCAGCATCAAACACTATACTGAGGAAAGTACGTATCCGTAACAGCTGAAATAAGATTCCCCATGGAGAAAACGGAAGAGACAGAAAGCCAGTTCTACAATTCAAAATAGGCAGTGTGACATGCTGCTAACATTGCTAACAATTCCCCTCCCTTCTTCTGCATTAATAGGCTATATAGGAAAAGGTTTAGCTGCCAGTTTATGAAATTCTCCCACCAGAGTACCGGAGGAGAAAGCAGATAATCAAGATTTCCTTAGATATGAAGCATAACTAGCATAAGGCTATCCTTTCCACTTACACAAAATTATTTTTTCTTCAAAGTACTTTTAATTAAACTATAACAAACTCAAAATTATTTTTACAGAGGTACCCAACGATCATGGATTTTTGATACTATGCACTGAGAGTTGGCATCTAGGGACGTTCTAGATCTCAACTTGATTTAAAATATGTAATTAAAATCCAGGTTCTATTTTTCAGGTACCAGAGGACTATAACCTACATCCAGACAAACTCAGAAATCAGATATGTATTAGCCTATATAATCACCGAGGGCAGAGGGAGCCAACAATGCTCCTGCAAATTAGTGGCTAACGTATATCCAGTTTAAAACCTCAACCCTACATTTACATATGAAATAGTTAATCATGGCAACGAAGCTAGCCACTAGTCGAAGTTATGCACACGCCTAAACCTCTGTAGACTCAGGGCTTAAAAATTTAACACAATACCTTCGCTCAGAGAAGAAAAACTAGTTTTTTTGGAGCACTGTTATTCCTGAAGTTGTGTGTCATTCAACACATCAAAGACTCTTCAATGAACTTGAAACTATTTATGGACCTGGTAAGTAAATTTCCATTGCTTTAGACATCAAGGCCTTGCTACCATGTATCCTAACAGAGATAATACAACCTGAATATCAATTTTTGTACAAAAAACAGTAAATGTAACACATACACTTACCACTACATAATTACCCCTTGCTTTTGGCGGGGGGGAACAACAACAGCAACAACAACAAAACTTCATTCCAACTGAATGGAAGAAAAAACTCCAACCCTCTGAGACAGAAGCGAGAAGGAAAATCAAGTATTTCTATCCCAGGTAGGGCACAGGAACGTGTTACAGCACTGTTACAGGTCACAACCCGAACCATCACGGAACAATGGGCAGGCGGGGAGCTAGCTGTGGGCACCCAGCCAGCTCAACAGCACACAGGGCGCAGTAAGGAGCTGCTGTCTTTACTCTCGAATATTCTCCTAAAACTGGCCTCAAAGCATGATTTTTTTTGTCCCACTAGCAGGACAGATCACCCATGAAGGGACCAAATATTCCTATGGATAACACTGACAAGTGCCAAAATAAAAGAGGTGTCAAGTTAAAAATCTCAAAATCTCTAAAGAATCTTTAAGGTAAAATGACTAATATTACATTTTATGTGCTATAGAAAAATCATACATCCCCTCCTCCATCAACCTGCCTGTGTCTGCTGGACTTTGAAAATTACTGGATTTGAAGATTACAATGCCAGTATTTCCAATTAATTGCTAATAGCACACGGCTTCTGCCTCATACACAAAATATGTGGTTCGGGTTGTTTGGTTTTCACTTTCAATAAAGGCTGACCAAAGCAGAGAAATTCCCAGAAGTGGCAGCAGTTGCACAAGGTAACTGTCACTGGTCTCACAGACCGGCCTGTTCAGTACTGTTTATAAACGAGAGTTACAAAAACCTTGCTGTGGTGCAAACCATCCCACATCTTACTACTATTTGCACTTGCACTTTCCTTTCCAGCACCTGGGACCAGCTACTGCTGGAAACCGAATTCTGGTGTAAATGGAACATGATTTTTGACACACCCTCTGGCACAGCGCACAGAGAGAATACGGCCTTTGAAACGCTCCTGTGTTACCGCAAGTATAAGGTACTTCACGGTAATTAAGAAAAATACCTTCCCAGTGTTTAAGAGTTCAGTGTTTGCAAACTGTATTTTCACGGGCTTCTGCTACTAGCGTGATTGAGATACAGTAGAAATTAATGACAGTGAGTGGGCACCAAGTTACACCATCAAACAAACAATTGTACTTTCTGCATTTACGCTGGGGCTGCCGGCACTTTGAATGATTAACCAGGACCGGGAGGGCTGGGGCAAGGACAGAGCGTGAGCAGCCGCTGCATAAAGTCTGGCTGACACAGCTCTCAGAGAACATGCCTGAATCAGCAAGAAAACTCCACTATTCTTCCAAAAGAGAGAAATACAGCATCGCCAAATGCCAGCTAATCATCAACAGACTGCTGTGCCTATCTTCACTCCTCTTGGGCAGGGCAATTCCCAACAACATCCAAACTTTACTGCCAGCATGGTCCATCTGAACTCGAGCTGATTATTTCAGCAGGGCACAAGAAAGCAGACGAGGGTCTCCGTGTTCATAAAGCATCCGCTTGAATATTCCAGCTGTGTTGCTATACGCTTTATTTGATTAGCACTGAGCAAAGACACCTACTGTAGTAATTCCCAAAGAGCAGCTCACCATTTTTTGTAAATATTTACTACAGTGCAGTGAAGTATAATCATCTGCAAAAAAAGCATGACTGCAGCCAATTTGAATTATTTACTTACCGGTGGGAAATCAAAGTCTATCTGGTTAGCTAAATTTAAGATGTAGTCGATTCGAAACTGGTTGTCTGGATTGGCTAGTTCAACTGGAGGTGCCAAATTGCCCATTGCTGTCACTATTGTCTGTAAAGAAAAAAATAAAAATAAAATTGCAGAGTGTGTAAATAGCTAGCTTTGAATAGTTAAAAACAATAGCTTGTAAGTTTACCTCTATAGCTTCTTTAATATTGTTTTTAATATCCTGAATTTTCATTTTCTTCTCCCTGTAATAAAAAAATATATTATTAAGTTTACACGCCATAAAAGCAGAATATCTTTTTGAAACAGAACGTGAACTTCAAAAGTATTCTATCAAAACTGTATTGTCACTATTGACCAAAGTGCTCTCAGTGACTGAATACTTTTGTAGATAGACTTGATTAAGTATGTTAACAACATTTCTACTTAAACAGTAAACATCTATTTGTATCCAAAATTCAGTTATCTAACAGTGCTTAAATAAAAACTTACTGCAGTCTTAGACCAGGACTAAGACATTCTGTAAAATCAAACAGATTTTGATTCATTTGAATGCAAAATACTACACATAGGAGGAAGTTATTTAGAAAAGCATAAACTGGAAACAAGTAGAGGAAAAAAAAGGGTAAGATACTAAAAGCAGAAACAAATGAAAGGAGACCAAAGAACCTCAAAGTACAAAAAACCCAAAGCATGAAACGATGTCATAGCAGAAAAAGCAGAGAACACAACGCGACAGAGCCATCCAAACTAACAGTTTGGACATAAAACCTAAAATAAATAATAAAAGCCTAACCCGTACATGTAAAATTACCCTTTAACTACAAGCAGAAGAGCAGGCTGGAAAACCACCTGGAAGGCTCTATCTGAGCACTACCATTTGGGGTTAACGGCAGCCAAACTGCCAAGCGCAGCAGGCTCAATGCAGCTGGAGTGTATCCCATTGCCTCCGCAGTATTTGTATTGCATTTGATGGTAAATCTGACCGTCGTTATTTTCAGTGCCAAACAGCACAATCAAGTGAAATGCGTGATCAAACATTTGGTACAACCAGGAATTAGCATCCTAACGGTATTACTAGTATTGAGTCTGTAAAATGTAACTCAATTGTAATGCACTATGACAAAGTTTTTACATTATTAATTTCTTGCTATATACAGCATAAAATTACTATTTCAACGTAAACCAAGTTAGCCAGGTAATTACTAAAAAAATCCACCTAAATTGTCCAAGTGACCTTTTAATCTTCATTAAACTGTTTTTACAGAACACTTTCATTATCTGAATATTTATACCAACTATTTTTAATTTTTTAATTTTGAAAACTAACATTTTCCAGTACAGTATCCCAGAGACTTGAAAATACCAACAGTATGTTTTCTTTTTTTACCCTTTAAAAGGTAGCGCTCACACTTTCAGTTTACAGACCACAGCTAGAAAACCTCATTTTATTAAGTACTCATATTGCAAATGCTTTTTATCACTTTTTCCTTTCTATAATTATTCACAACCAACAACCAAAACGAAACTGAAAGCATATTCACCGATCAAGAATGTAGAAGAACAGCAGGCTAAAAAAAAAAAAAAAAAAAGTACTCCTTGGTTAACAAGGCAGACGCCGATGTCCAAGAGTGGTGGGATTCAGGTCATCAATGAAAGATTAATGCAACTTTTTTAAAAGCCGGGGTCAGGGAACGCCCCGCCGAGCCTGCCGCCTGTCACGCCGCCTTTTACACACAGACGGGATCTTGCCATACATCCCAGAGCTGTGACAGTGGATGGCAGTGCCAGCACTGCTCTTGCAGAGGGGAAGCCAGCAGCAGTGTCGGGACACCTCGTTGGGGACAACTTCTCTGCGCTGAGAACACATCTGGCACCAGCGGAACTCAACCAAGCAGAAGCAGGGCTGTCCCCCGCCACCAGCCCCGCACTGACCACCGACACGCTCTCAGCGCCGCGGGGCAGGGCGAGGAAGGCCAGTGACGCCTGATGCAGAAAGACAGACGACCAGTAATCAGATGTAAATTCCTGGTTTCCCTCCACTTCTTGATCTATCTACAGACCACCTTATTCCTGAAGACTACCAGATCTTTGCTTTAGGGATTTGGCACAGGTGATGGGAACAAGGCAGCAAGCCAAGAAAGGCCAAAAGCACTGAACTAAGGAAAATAAAGAAGACAGGAAAAGAGAGGAAAAACTGAGGCCTTTTCACCCTCTTCCTTCCCATCTTCCACGCTTTCTATTGCCCCGGGTCTGAAGGAAACCTCCACTCCACAAGCCAAAACTTACAGTAGGTGTACAAATACTGTATTTTTCAGTTAGTGCCCATATGGCTGCAAAAACATCAGCCACTTTCTGTTTTTTAGAAATTATGTTCCTTATTAAAACATGTAAATAATGGTATGAAGGCAGGAAACATTTATCACTGACAGCGCAAGCAATTTGTCCGGCTTGATTTTGCCTCCAATTTTCAGCTGGGTCACGAACTTAATGAACACGTATCCAGATTCTACCCTCTAAAGATCAAAAGGGCAACTGATAAACTTAAAAGTTAATCAAGATGTCTGTATTTGTAAAGGGCTACGTAAAGAAATAATATTCGGTCATTTCACTTTGTTTGGAACACCATTAGGAAAGACAGAAATTTAAAGTCTTCTGTTTTTTTTTTTTTTTTAGATTTTTTGTTGTTGTTAAGCGAACTGTAGTTATATTCTCTCCCTGAGAACACCTGCGGACAACTGTCTCAAAGCATTAGCTAAGTGCACATTTACCCGACTCTTCCATACTGGACAATAGAACATAGTATTTCTATTATAGGTGTCGGTCCAACTTCCACATCTACCTCTCTTCACCAGTCCTCACGCCACTATCAGCACTGCAAAGTGACAAAGAATATGGAGCGATGTAAAACTCCAGCAATTAACAAACTGCTTGATAACCATCATCATCTTTACAACAAGAATACTCATAGTTCCTATTTCTGGTTTTGTTGCCTTGGCCCTATAGCACGTCCGGTAAACAAGGAATCTTGTCACACAGCAATGAACGTATCGGCTCATTTCATGTTCTGTAATGTTTGCTAAGCATAAATTTCCCATGACAATGAGATACTTCATTCTTCTGGAACTCAACCTGTTCATCAATCGCTCACCCAACAACTTACATACAACTCCAACTTCTCTTCAGCAAAGGAGAGGGGAAACTCATTTTACTCGAGGGCTAACGAAGCGCAGTAGACAGAAGCGAAGCTCCACCACCGCCGTCTCTGCGCTCTGCCAGAACCGCTCTGGAGAAATTCCCGCCAGGTCGCACCACGAATTTCCGAAAGTAATTGAACTTTATTCTCCCCAGCCACGAAGGCCGAATACCCATCTTCGAAACAGATTCTTGCTCTTTTCCTCCTCGCTCCCGGGCACCAAACGCCAGCCGAGCGGGGCCCGGCTCCCAGCAGCCGGGAAGGGCGCCACGCTCCCCCGGCCCACCGCGGCCCGCCGCTCCGCCTGCCCCTATCTTTACATGCCATGGGTTAATGAGGTCATATTTTTAATCTTGTTTAAAACTTTTGCTTAGGCTGTGTAGGGTAGGCCAAACAAAGCATTAAACTCTATTAGTTGAGGATTATAAGAAAAATCTCAAATCCTGCTGTTTTCAATATTTAAATGGGCCAAAGCAAAGCTGCACATAGCTTTCGGGAAAACTAATAAAGTCTATTTTAGGTACTATAAAAAAAGATGACATTTTAATTCAAATAACATGAAATTAGAATGACATAAAAGGTCAGGAAAATCAAATATTCCTTGAAAACAAACCTAATCAGTATTTAGTAAAGAACTTCTCCACCTGTGGCTGAGCTTTACCCTTAAAATGTCAATGTTTTTACTCAGACTTTATCAAATCTTATGCAATGAACACATTACCAAACAGATTATCAGAAAGTAAACTAATTTAATTTTAATGTCCATTTCTGGTTTACCTTCCAGATAATATGAATAACCAGTCTTTGAACTTGGAAAAAAATATTTACAGTTTAGAAAGAACATTCCAGAGGACCAAGGATTCAGCTCGCCCAGTATAAACATCTCACAGCCAGACAAGCTAAAAAACCATGGTGCCAAAACATGTTAAAGAGTTAAAAAAAAAAAAAAAAGAAGAGGAAAAAAAAAAAGTAATAAATCCTGTGACCCCTTTATGCCATTAATCTAAATCATTGCAAGCAAAGAGGTTAGAATTTCTCGGTCGCTATTGACAGGTGAAGCCTCACTGCAGAGTTCTGTTCCACAGGCAGAGTTTGGACAAGACTGACGAGAAAAATACAAAGAACTACCTAGTTTTAAGTCAGAATGTAGTAAGTATATTACTTCTTTTTTCCAGAGAAAAATAGAGAAATTTTAAGAATAGAAATGAGAAGATACGTTTCTTCAAACCCTACAAATCCAGGATAAGATAGCTAGGAAAAAAGAATCCAAAACATGCAAAGCAACAATTTTTTTTTTTCCTTTAGAAGGAAGAATAGCCATGACAATACAGCGCTATCATTTTAACGTATGTCAATTATTTAAGTTAGTGGGGAAACCCTCCCCACATCTCCCCCAAATCCCCTGATTATACAGGAAGCTCAACACTTTAAATGCAGGAATATTTTAGGAACCAAACATTAGACATGTCATGAAGAACACTGTGAAGAGGCGAATTTAATGCTGTGGGATCATTTGAGTGAAAGTAAAAAGACTTTGATCAGATAATATGCAACATAAAAAGGCTTTTAATGAGGGTAAATTATGATTGCCAATTAATCCCACTATGAACATGGCCTAAAAAAGGAACATACCCTGGAACACGAATACTTACAATGTGAATACAAAACAGTGGAATGTTCTTTGCATATTTGCTGATATAAATATCAGCTTTTCTTTTGGAAAAATGTCATTTTCTTTCTTGATTTTTCTTCTAACACATGATTTTATACGTGCAGCTTTAGCATAATAAATAATGCCACATAACGGTTTGCAATTTAATAGCACGTACACATTAATTCACCACAAGTGCGCCTGCCTGGAACCCTGAATCTTCGCAATAGCACGCGACACAAGGACACCGACTTCAAACGACTGCCTTTGTATTGCACAATAATCCCTCAAAACCACGTTAAAGTGTTCTTTACCAATTACGTTCCCAACTTTTTGTAGTTATCAGGATGCTGGTGCAAATTATAAAGGAGAAAGTTTCTCTTTAAAGTTGTATTGCAAAGTGTTCGCGCCTCAAGAGTATATACAGACTGTTTTAACAGGGCACATTAAAATGTAATCACACAACGTGAATGAGAGCATTAGCCTTTGTCTTACAAGATTGTTAACAGCCGGGCTTCTATCACCTTCAGTGATCACTATAATGCATAAATTAACTCTATTTCTGACGCGCTGTGACACTCGCTGACACAACTCCTCTGCGGGGCGAAGAGCCTCCCTTGCCCACGCACAGCACCACCAGTTAACTCAGTCCATCGGCAAGTACGAGAGCCAGAATAAAACTCTTACAAAACAATTGATTTCCCTCTGGCTTTGTAGAGGAGTCGGCGATGCTGCTGCGTTTGAGCAGAGGTGCCGGTTTGCTGGCAGTACCTCCAGCGGAGGGGACGGCGCCGGCAGGAGCCGTGGCCATCCCAGTCCTGCTCACCTCCGAACACCCGTGGTGACGGCACCGTGAGCGAAGAGTTGGCATTTCGGTTTCATTTTAACACACAATTCAGCACTTCGACAGGCAGTCGCCCGCTCTACAGGCACATGTGCTTTAACACAGCTATTCATCTAAATATGGTGCTTCCCATGCAGTGAAACATGCCCATGGGTTTCACAAACATTCCATAAAAGCTGCATTAAGATTTGTTTACTGCACCTTATGGAAGTTAACAAAAACGCGAATGGCACTACCTGCCAATCCACCTCGTAAAACAGAGCAGCGCAGTCAAAAGCTTCAGACGCAAGACCACAAGCAAGGAAATTCAATTAAGATTTTGCTACCAATCTACATTACCAGAATTCTGCGGTACTTTACGATTCAACAATAAGATAAATTTGGTTTAGCAGCCTGTGTTATTTCTAACAGAACTACACGGCAATTATCTCAAAATGTAACAGCTAGAGCGGCAGACGGGCAGAGGCCAAGTTAGAGGCACCCGAAAACGGGGGAGAATCGGTGCCCAGAGTAGTCAGAGTGAAGCTGAAATAATTCATCTTATACCTATGACAAAGCACCAAATTTACAGACAGAACTGCTAAAATGCAGTAGCAAAAACCACTGAATATCTTTTGCAAATCGAACTCTTCGTTTATGTCACACCACAGAGACACCTCAGCAATTCTGCCAACTTCAAAGAGATTTTCTGTTTTGTACCGTTCAAGAACGAAAAGGACGAGCAGACGTGGGGCCATGGGGCGGGAGCGCCCGTGCACCACCCGCACCGCGGCAGCTCCGCGCCCACCGCTCCCCACAGCAAAGACGGCCCAGTTGGGTCCTCGCTTGCAGCAGAACTCAAAGACATTTTCTAACCACGTTAACACTTTGCTCTTGATAACTCTGCCACCTCGTAAGATGGAACGAAGTTCCCCAAGGGCAGGGCTAGCATAACCTGAAGCACTCCGGGCAGTGAGCACGGTGCTGGTAACACCGACCACGGCCGCACCGGGCGTCTCCCCCACGGAACAGCCCCCCGCTGCTGCTGGAGGTGGGACGGCTTCGCCTCCCGAATGCCACACTCCGCCGCCGACACCACCTTCCAGCCCAACAGCCGCTGCACTGCCAAGACTCTTGGGCTTATTTCTCTGAGATTCTGGGTAATAACACATCGTATCATCCGGCTAACAAAGACTATATACTGTTAGAAGAAATAATAATAGAAAAAGAATAGCTATGAGGATAGACTAGTCACTTTCTCTGTAAATAACACCTTTTTGAAAAAGAAAAGCCCAACAGGTGGAATAATTTGGTCATGACACACTTTGATTTAAAGACACAGTTAAAAAATAATTATGTTGCACAGTTCTAATTGTGATCTAAATTATTTGGGAGAACTTAGTTCAATTATCCCCTGAAGTATAATCACATGGGACGCAGTACATAGAACAGACAGTACATACAAGCTGCCTTTTAAAGATTGAAAAAAGCATTATAAACTGCTTTACCATTGTATTTTTTTAATACATTACAATATTTACCTGCATGAGTTGCATGTATGTCTTAATACGTGGCCATAAACAGATGAAGATATGACAAGCAATATAAGCGCAAAGAGACACCTTCTACTTACAGAATGACAGAATCACTCTCTAAGTTAAAAGGCAAGAAATATGAATTACTGAAGCATTGATAACAAACACATCACAACCTTCACAATAAAAGTAACCATCAAGAAACAGACTTAAAACGTAGAAATGTGAAAGCAACGATGATGTCAGGTTTGATGGTTATTTACACTGGAGCGTTAGGAGCTGGGGGCAGGACTTGTTTCTGATCTTAGGGAACAGCACCGTAATGAAATCACTATAAAACTCTAAAAAAAGGCATCCCTAAATATAAAGCTAATTAACCCAACGTTTGGGTTAGTGTTACCTGTGCTGATTGTTCCCTCCCAGGTGCACAGTTATGGGGTACTGTACTTTCCCCACAGCCAGGGGTCCGTGCCCGGGGGGGTCTGTGCCCCGGGGGGGGGGTGGGGGTCTGTGCCTGTGCCCTCTGGCCACAGCCCAGCCCGGGTGGAGGTGGCACCCAGATGCCACCCTGGCTTGAAGCCACCCTGGGGCTCCCCTTCGGCTTTGCAAATTCCTACATTAAACCAGTTTAACTGGTTTACGGTCCCTTTGTACCTGTACGGGCACAAAGAGACCATCACAGACCCAATATTAACAAGGATAATTCTGCTTATGCTACCCCATTTACCTCAGCTAATTAACTAGCAATAGTTAAGGTAAGGCATGAAAATAGAAGCGCTCACAAAGAGCTCTGTGATGTATGAGGTTGACAAAGAACCTTTAATTAATACCGTGCAATTAAACACTTTGTAAATTGCAAACTTGGTCTCCAGCTCTTCAGGCGTGCACACAGAGGATAACACACCGGGTCCATTTCCTTGCTCTAAGCACAGGTCATTAAGCATATTATAATAAAAGGTGTCCTCAAAAGTTTAGTATTCCCTCTAGGTACTCGATACAACAATTACAAGGCTACAGTCTTCAGAGCACACTCTGTGACCCTTTGCTGGTACAGAGGACGCCGCAGAACCAGGAGGATTTGAGTCCAACTTGCTGAATCATCCTGTGCTGTACAACTCAGTATTTTGAGATAACCATTTCAAACTGCTGTCAGGAAGCACAAAGACATTTTCATGTATTTTAGCACTGTGAATGTGGTCATTATTAACACAGAAAAAAGGAAACATGCATATAGGCTGTCACCTTTTTGAAACACTCATGTCCAACTGTGCAGTAGCAGCGACGCACAGCACAGCAGACCTCCCAGGACGTACTCTCCGCTGTTTCAAGCTCCATCCCCCACAGCAGCTCCCACCCACCGGGGTCTCCCGAGTCACCCAACCGGGTTTATCGTTCTCCTCATGTCCAGAAAAAACACTGTTGTGCAAGCACATACCGACCAGACACTGCAGTATCCGCGGGTCAGCAGCACCTTCTGTTACACCTGGGGTATCTGCAGCGCTGTTCATCACTTCCCCCTTGGTCCTGCAGAGACTCCGCTTTAAAATACAGGCAGGTAACGGCAGCGCTACCGGGAACCACCTTCCTGCCTTAGTTTTCAGGCACTTTCAAAGGACTTTCGTCTAAGCTTTGAAACATCAATTTGATGAGTGCCCCACAAATTTCATTTGCTCCGACGCTGCTTTGGAAATGTCTGCACTCTGGTCATTGCTTCAACCAGGACCGGGTACGAAGCTTTCCAAAGAGGGCAATCACGTCCCAGAGCTCTTCAGGGTCTCGTGTGCAAGAATGAGAGGAATAGCCCCTGTAATGGCTAATGACCAATAGCCATTGCTACTTAAAACCCAAAAAGTACACAGCTGGCTAAGTGCCAATACTAAACGGAAAGCAGCCCTAAACCAAAACCGGCTGGAACACGGGATGCCAAGTAAGCACAGGCAGAGCAGCCCAAGGCCCCCGCAGGGCGCAGCGCAGCAGGGAAGACCGCAGTGAGACAGGTGGAAGATGATCAGCCTGACAAATCTCTTGATTTTTCAGTGATTATGATCTCCATTATCATCTGACACACTTCTGGCATGTGGTACTATAGACAGGCGATCTGCAAGGTGGCTGCCTCTAGCCGTGACAAAACCCCGGGTTCCTAACCCAAACCCCGCATGTTGGCGGGTAAGGCGCAGATGTCAGCAGGGCAACAGAAAAAAGGAAGGCTCAAATTCATACAATGTGGTGTCCTACCAGAAACAGGGCAAATTCTACAAAACATGTTTTCACTGTAATTTTTGTCTGAATTGCCTACTTTTACTCTCACTCCACCTTTCCAATCTCTTCATTTAACATGCCTAAAGGCCACTAAAATACACAGAGAGCTTCAAATGTGATAACAGAACTCTCCAATTTCACTAAGAGAACAACTGAAATAGCTCCTGTTTTGCTCATTGGGAACAAATGCTTAAGTTGTTCAAAAAAATTTTTTATGCAATGAAGGTTTGCTAACATTCCATCTGGGAAAATGATTGCAATATTCAAATGCACATGTGCTCATACAGATTCAAGTCTGAATGCGATTTGACCACAGAAATTCTTACAGCTACACCTGATCAGAGCAAACACAAAGAGTCACTGAGTCGTCTGATGAGTAACAGTTAAAAACAGGTACATGCAAAGAGATATTTGCTACCAACTGATAGTTTAAAAAAAAAAAAAAAAAAAAAATCACGTTTGTGAGTTAGGGCAGAATCACAGAATTATAGAATCATCTAGGTTGGAAGGGACCTTTAAGATCATAGAGTTCAACCACAAAAATTCAAAATACACATTCCACCATGAAATACTCAACTATTAATTTAAATTTAAAAGTCAGTTCCAAATATTAATCAAGGAATGAAACAAAGAACGCTTCCCATTCACTGTGAAATGGCCTGCAACATGACTCCGTTTTCCTGAAAATTTTGCTTTTGCTTCACTCAAATAAAAAATAATTATCTAACATATTTCACCATTTTTCCCTGTTATGTTTTAAAAATTCAATTAAATTCTCAATGAGCCAAACCTCTACATTTTCTATATGCTGCAGGATTTAGTATTGATAGCCTGAAAGTTGAGAATGACAGTCTGCAGAGGAAAGCAGTTCAGGCGGTGAATACAGACTTTCAGCACCCAAAAAACAGGGGGGACAATTTGGAGAGGAACACAGGAACTGTTTATTGAACTATGCAGCTGGCACTGAAAGCTGACCTCAGATTTCAGTGAGATATTAGTGGTAAATGTTTTGTTCACCACCCATTTCTCACAGCAGCATCGGACTGCTTTCACCGAATCAACTGTTTTCTTTACAGCTGTAAAATCTGGAATTTTTACCATTGACAAAGTCTGAATCACAGAAGATTTCAACAGTTATCTCCAAGGATGAAGAGCTGTCAGGTACATGCAACTGCAGTTATAAGCCTTAAAGAACTGCCTAAATGCTTACAAACTCAGCATTACCAGCAGAAACTAGAACAGCCCCTACTGATCCTAGCTTTTGGGAAGTTCAAGTTCACAGTCATCCTTAGCAATGTGCCGTAATAGCTAAATGGTGATTTCCATTATACGCTTTATTAAAATCCAGATTTCAACAGAAAGATAGTTTTGTGAAAAACGTTACAGATGTCACGTTTCCACGCAAACAATTAGCACAACATTCCCACCCAAAATCCCCAGAAAAAAATCTTGTGAAATTCGTCAAGTACTGTTACATTTCAAGAGCTGTAGTCATGTATTTATACTTCCAGTGTATGAATTTACTACAACTGTGCATGTAAACTGCATTTTCAGAACACAGAGTAACTAAATATTGGAACGAGCAGATCTGAGAATGTCCCTTGAAGACCCAGGCTAGTGCGCAGGGAGGCAGGTGTAGCACAGCCCACAACAAAGCAAGGTGCTGACAACTTTGGCTCTAATCCATCAAAGCACTTAAGTACATGTTTAATTTTAAGCACATGAGTAATTCTATCAACTTTAATAGGGCTACTCATGGTTTAAGTAGTGTGATGGATGGGGGCCAGGACGCGCAGAGCCTTTAAGGATGCTGCATGGCCTATGCTATATGAAGAAAAAATGGCATTCTTCCACTGAACAATTAAGTCACAAAAGCTTTGGAAGCAAAATTTACCGTAAGTTGAACACAGGTCTGCTTATGTTAACGCAGAGATGCAAGCTATTCTGCAGTCTTTGAAGATAAAATACGATGCAAGTTCTCATGTGCAAGTTGTCCCCAGATCGTTAGTTTGCCCGTCTTTCTCCGACAGCTCTGCGTTACGGCACGTCACCTATGCCCATCACACTTTGTTCAAAACAGGGGGGATCACAGTTAAGCAGTCTTATGCAGAAAACTTCAAAAACTTCACTACTAGTTACACTGCTTAAGTAAGATGTTACCACATGCAGTCTGTAAACTTTAGTACCACAGCCTTTCAGAGGTAAGCTTGTCTGTACAGACACCAGTGCTACGCAGGTTCAACTGGAACTGCCTTAACCCTTCAGTAACTCCTCTGTAACAACTCCTCTTTTGGCTATTCAAAGCTGTACGCGTCTCTTGCGTACACGTATAATATGGAGCAGATTCAGATTTAAAGTAAAAATATGATTTATTTAAAATATTTTACACAGTTGATGTTAAGGATGTTAAAAAAAAAAAAAAACAAACCACCACCCGCTCTGCAAATTTCTAGCTAGGGCAGCCTCCACAGATCAGAGGCGACTGACTTATCTCTAAACCACTCACTAGAAAATTCTGCATTTTGTTTTATCTGAATATGGTTCCAAAAATTGTTACCAAGTTTTAGAAAACAGTTTTCTAAAAAAGGAAGAGAATGGAACAATTTGAAAAATCCTCTACAGACATTTTCCAGGGGATCAAATCTGTCTCACCAAATAATAACACACAAGAGTCATCTAGTTTTATCCCTGCACCCGTAAGTAGCAAAAGCTCCAGAAAAAAATTGGTTAGACATATTGTCCCAGTGTACACTGAATTTTAACAGCTTCTAATATAACATCAAGTAATATCTGCTCTGAAACAAACAACGGAGAAGCCCAAGTCAATGAAACCCTCGCTGTTCCCGGGGAGCGGCTCTCCCCCATACCAAAGGCAAGGCGACGTTCCCGTCGCCTGACTACCAAGTCCCCGGTCAGTAACAGATGTGGAAGGGGAACGTATGGCTAACGGGGAAACAAATACCTCCTGCCAAACATTTCAAGAATTCCAAACCTTTTCTTCACTTCAGAGTGGAATAAAATTAAGGCTGGTTATTATTTGCCTTTCCCTCCCCCGCGTGTCACACCGCACACCAGCCGGCGGGCGCAGCGAGGTGACCTGCTCTGCTTCTCCTGCAATGCAAGTTGGGGGGACTCAGAACTTCTTTTCAAGTGCAGGGAAAACGAAGGCCATGCAGGTCCACCACCTGAAGGTCTGTCTTGATTCTAATGCTGTCCCAGACCTTTGAACTACAATTTATTCCCTTCCTGATTGCTGCCAATCAAAATTTGGTACAGCATAGTTTTTGCTCTGACTGTCCCTAATAGAACTTAAGATTAACACAGCTATTTCACTCCTTGGTTTGTCAACAAGTACGATTGAGAACAAATGTGTGTTTTGGTTTGGGTTTTGCTATTTTATTCCCCTCCCTCCCCCCTTTCTTCTTTTTCTTTTTTTTCTTTTTTTTTTTTTTTTCTTACTTGCTCGTGAACATGCAACAAAGAGAACACAAAAATAAACAGCTTTGGTGTGGATTATATTTTCTGAGATATCTTCAGCAAGAGAATTATATACTACTACTTATTAGATGGAATTTACAGAAAATGAAGTGCACTACTAGGGGACTAAAATTCCCTTAAATACAATTCAAGAAGAGAATGCTCTGAATCTATGTCACTGCAGAGTCTCTAATTTTTGCCAGAATTCTCAGCTTATTAAAACAGTGTGTCTGGTGGGGTACATCAACACATTTTGTAGCACTACTACTGTTAATTGTCAGAATTATTATTAAAACTATTTCTAACTTGAAAAGCTTTTAAAGTTATCACAATAGTTTTTTTATTATTAATTTTGTATAACAAATGAGTTTGTCTTCTACTACTTCTGCTTCACTTGTGTCCATCTATCACAGCAGCACTGTGCGAGAGCACAGGCTTATTACCCTCATCCTCGAGGGAACAGAGGTAAAGTGACTGTCTCCCAAAGGCAATTCAGAAGAACTATAACAGAAGTAAGCTTTTCTCCAAAAAACATTCTGGAGGGCAAAGCATCATATTAGACTCCTATACACCAGAAGCCAAAAAGCAAAGCAAACCAAAAAAACACCAGCCTGCAAAAAAACCTAGATGGCATTACTCTTCTCTAAGCGAATTCCTCAGTATCACACACAACTCTCAACTAAGGAGATCTTTATTTCAGGTTAATAATGTTCAATGCTTTTAACACGTTTTTCTGTCTTTAAAATAAGAAATGTAGTTCATCTTGTGAACTTCACTGTGTCCTCACAGCTTCCAGTAACGTATTGATTAATCAGCGCTCTGTTAGTCTAGATTTACACACAGAGTTTGATTTTGTTCCAAACTGAATTCAGTTTCTTCTTTAATTCAGGACAATTTTAAAATATTTTTTCCAAAGTCCCAATCTCTGTTAAATGATCTTCCCTTACATCTAGCACAAGTGTCAGTGAGCAGGTAATCCTCAACAGAGCAAGTCTACCGGCATTCACTATAAACAAACCACCTAGCTCCGTTGCCCCGAAACGCTGAGGTTTATTCTTACAGCTCACATGGAGCTGCGCAGACTAACACCCAACCTCATGTTTATAAAAGACAGGTTTGTTAACGCCACAGTCACACAACTTCTTGTTCAGTTCTGCATAGGAAGAAGCAACTACATCATGATGTAAGACAATGAGAATTAAGACAAGCAAAATTCAACACGAGTTATTTTCCATTAGAAGAGCATTTGTATAACAAAATTAAAACTCCCGCATACAGAGTTCCAAGTAACCCGACTGCATTGCTATTTAAATAGCATCTCCCATATCACTGATGTTACCACATTTTCACCGAGACGAGACTGTGCCAAAGCTCGAGGCTGCACGAGCCGCAGGCGGCACTGCCCACCGTAGCTGGGAAGCGCGCAGACCAGCCACGACCACGCGGTACTGCCGTGGGCACTGAACAGGGCTGCCCAGAGGGAGCCCAGCAGGGAAAACCCTGTTGAAGTCTTAGCATCGTTCTAGAAGAAATGTCAGCAGCAAAAAGCTTGTTGGTCTAAACCAACAGCTGCTTTTTCTTACGAGAGGTGTCCCCACCCCTCTGGTGCTGTTCAGCCCCCTGCAGACAGCACCCGCAACGCCCCGGCTGCCCCAAGGCCCCCACGGCGCCGAGCGATGCTCTCCTCGGCGGGAGAAGGGGCTTTGCCCGCGAGGTGAGCGTGCCCCAGTCCGACAGCTCTGAGCTGCCATAGCCTGGGCTCAGGCAGAGTGAAGGGGCGTTCATTTCAAGTCAAGGCTGCCCTCAGTATAACAGAAAAAGGTAGAGTTTGTATCTGTTAAATGAACAACCAAAGCATTCACGTCTCCTACGCAGCTCACAGGAAACTTTTGTGATTATTAGCCTTAAACAGAAAAGTCAAGGAAGCACAGACCCTCCCCATACAAAAGGATCTAAGTTTTAAAATTTGATTTCTGATATTTTAAAATCTCCTGTTGATACAACCAACACCTAGGTCTCATGAAAGTGTAAAATTAGGGGAGGAAAAGTTTCCATTTCACCTTACTTGTGCAATTGCCAGCGTTTTTGAACAATCAGTTTCTCATTTGGCAAGAGTTTTTTCTGTTTTAGTCCCTCACAAAGTAGCAGGAGTGAAAAATCACTTAAAGAAATCAGGATCTTAAGAAAGGCAGACTTTAAGTATAGCCAAATTAAACTTGAAACTTATTCAAAACGAAATTTAAATCGTAGGTGTTAGCACACTTTCCTCATACACTCAGTAAAGCTCCAATGTATGTACACACAGCGTGGCACACCGACACAAGCGAAGTTACTCTCCCAACAGCCCAAGAGCTAACACAGAAATTGTTTAATTACAATCAAGTTTCCACAAGAGATCAACCATGGTGAATTTCAAAGCCAGCACTGGAAAGCGTAAGCATAAGGCAGAAGTGCAAATAATCAAATTTGTGCACAAAATTCTCCAAAAGCAACCTGACACCAAAACAAAACCAGTCTCAAAGGCTGCACCACACTGGGAACGAGCCCGAACTCTGAGTACCATTTACCTCTGACGGTCTGGATTTTTAATTTCTGCAGAGTTTATATAAGTACGTTTATAAACCATCTGCCATGTCCACACTTTAAGAAAAAACAAACAATTAAAAAATGATGCAATACTTATTTGCATATGTAATTGCAATCAGAAGAGAAGAGGACAGCGAACCCAAGCAGAACCCCCACTTTGCCCACCTCAGGTCTGCAGAAGAGGGCTACAAAAACCAGGGCAGAGCATACTACGCCCTGCTAACGCCACAACCACCTCCCTCTGCAGCCGCCTCTACCTACAGCGCACTCCAACTGGTTTTCACCCTTACTCCGCACCCCTCCCAGCGGGGGGAGCCCGGAGAGGAGACCCCACACGGCAGCGCTGGACAAGAACTGCTCTGCCCATAGGAAGACGACTCAGCCCATGAGAAACTGCCCCCAACATATGATCAATTAGAAAAGCCATCCAAACACTGATCTTCTGCCTGGAGTTTGTAAGATTATATTCTATTTTCTACCTAGACTGGAAACCAATGTTGAAAACTGAACAAAAATCAAATACGTAAATAGTTCCTGACAGTACACAAAGGTTTTTCTGAAAGAAGATTAGCAAGAAGTAGGACCCCCAGTTCAGCACGTATCAGGCAATAGCTGCCTTTAAAGCATCACACTGGTTTCTAGAATTATATTTAATATGATAAGAAATATTTTCATTTCTTTTCCAGTTACTAAAAGTTTTGCACTAACAGAAGTGAATATACGAAAGATATTTAAAAATAAACATCAAACATTACCAGGCAACAACAAAAAATATACTTTTACCTCCTCCCAAGCACAGATATAGTCATCATCACATCAAACTCATTAGTGAAATTCTTCAGGCAGTGTCAGGGAGGACTGTTTCAGGCAACAGGTTCCACCACCCATTCTTCTTGCCAGCCTGACTTTAGGAGACACGGTCAACTAAAGCCCATTACAACCACGTATTTTATTCCTGGCCATCGAGGGCTCTATTCACAGAAAAGTCGGAGTCCATTTACTGAAAGGAGCGCAAGTTTCTGTACTGCTGCTTCTGAAATAATTTTGCACTGGATTAAGTCAATCTACTTAAAACAGTATTACAAGTTAACTGGCAAAATGTTTTAGTAAAAAAAATCTCACACATTTAATAGGAAAAAAAATAAAATCTTCCCTTCAGCAGAGAGGAGCTGTAGAAATGAATCCACAGACATGATACACATTTCCCTTACCTAAATACTCTATTTCCCATTGTGCCCATTCATTTAAACTGCATAGTAAGAGAACAGTACTTTCACAATTCAATTTTATAGTTCCTTCACTGTATTACAGTGAGCTATTTTTAGTGACAAAAGCTGCGGTGAATACGGCACCCGGCGATGGGTTTGGGCACGCGGGACGGACGCCTGACCTCCCCCAGGCCGGCCCGGGCCAGCCGGGCGATGGGCAGAGAGCCGCCAGCTCCGGCCCCCGTGGGCTTCCGAAACCCGCCCCGGGCCAGGCAGCTCCATCTCACCAGACAGTACTTCGTAAGCAATTTTTTTTCCTAAAGCTGGCAGAGTAGTTTTTCCACATGAGTTTCCTCTCAGGCGGACTGCTGCCCAGCACGCAGCGGCAGGCGGAGCAGTGGCAGCGCGCACCCCGTGGAGCGGAGCACCCCCAGCCCCACGCACCGCCCGCCCAGTCCCCCCGCGCAAACCCGAGCCGCAGCGCCAGGTATAAACCAGAAGACTCAAACAACTGCTCAAGGTAACAAATAGGTTGTTGAAAACAAACACCAACAAAATGAAAGTTTTTCCCATTTAAAACACCAATAGTAAAACCATAAACATTTCAAGTAAGATGCAAAAATATATACTTTTTTTTTTTTAAATCTGCTTCAGAAATGCTGTTTTGAGAAGCAAAGAACGTTCCCCACAGGCCACAACCCACCATGATCTGGATTTCCAGGGAATCCCACACCTTTAGTACCAGGAAGTTCATTTAACCAGGAAGGTACCATTTAGAAACAGGAAAGTTCATTGATGGTTTGGACAAACATTTCAGATCCAAATTAGCACCTTCTCCAATGTAACACAATTTAACTGGAAAAATTCCAAACAGGTCTTGTCGAGAAGTCTGGAAGTCACAATGGATGCAGTGAAGCAACTTGCACTTTACTGTACTCAACGTCTGCATATATTTGGACTCAACCAGCAAGAATGACCTTTTACTGAGCTCAAAATTGAAAATTAATTATACCTGAATAAGCACATTTATTATCATTTCCCCTGATAAAAGGGAAATTATACTGCTGTAATTTAAGTCAAACTATGACAATGGCACAGTTATCGTGTCCTAGCCCTGACCTGACATTTCTAAATGGTATCAAAAAAGTAAAAGATATAGGTCATAATGACAGTGTACAATAAATTAGAGTATTAGGCTAAAGGAGTTATGTGAGAAACGATTTGCTGATACCCATCACATCAGTTAGAATATATAGCGCTCTGCTACAATGTCCAGTTACTTTCACAACTTATGGTCCTTTAAATATTAATAATGTTGATTAAATGAGAAACTTATACACACCTGAAGAAAATAATCTCAAGCGAGCGTGTATACTGCTGGAAGTTATAACACTGAAGTCACTTAAACAGTATCGCTTGGGCACAATTATTGACCCAACCAGCTGCTGCCTTGGCTGCAACAGGACCATACCGAAAGCCCAGAGAAGCTGGGGATACCTTGGCTCCATCTGAATCTCATTAACCACGGCGGCATCCCAGCTAATGCAGAGGTATTAACTGGGCAGCCCAATTTGCATTCTGTTCATGGACAATAAAATGAAAAAGGGAAACCAAGAAACTTCAAAGGGAAAAGAGGACCTTTTAGCTTATTCAAGTACTAGTCTCTTTAAAGAAACAGAAAAACATACTGAATGTGACTTAACTTCAAAACTTGTTATGAATCTCGCTTCTTGGAGTTCCTAAAGTGCCAGTGGCAGAACTTGGCAAGAGACCTGAAGAGGAATCACTGCGAATCTTTCTCTTACGCTTTTCCCCTAATCCTCTGTAAGTGCCATTTCTGACACATGATACCGGACCACAAAAAACAATTGGTCTAACCTAGCGTGGCATGGATTCTTAGAAATTCTCTTCCTAGAAATTTCAGCAGACCAAGATGTTTTTGCCACTGTGTTACAGAAAATGTGTGCTTAGTACCACAAATTTCATTAAAAAACCAAAAATTTACAAAAATGACAACTCATCAGTATCCGTAAAATTCTGAATGTCGCCAACCTTGTCAGGGGTACTGCTGTAACTCGGCTGCTGCAGTAGCGCAGCGCGGTGCAGCTCACCAGTGGGGCTCCGTCCCTCGGCCACCTGCAGCCACAGTTCTCAGCCCTGTTTGTCAACTTTGCGAAACAGCAGTCCTCAAACTTTTTTATTCGTCCCTTTTTGTGTTGCAAGAACGCGTTGGACTGTACCTGGGGGAAGGTATGCTGTCAGAAAGCCGCTGACGTGCAGCGGGGAGACACAGGTGAGGAGAGCCGGCCGGCCGGGCACGCTCCCGCCGAGGCACGAGGGCCGACGGGCGCTGTGGCTCCATCTGCGCAGACCACGCTCCCTCCAGATGCCTCCCCAGCTAGCGGGAGGAGAACAGGAAGGATGCGCCCCGCTTTGTTAATCACTAACGCACAGCAAGACAGACAAGACCTTCCTCCAAAATGTTTAACATACAGAATTACAAAATCTTTCTCCACAAAAAGTTTACCAGAAAGAGAAACCAAGTTTATTCCCACAAGCTACAAGAGCGTATTTTCAACACAGGCAAACACTATGCAGAAATGCCCTATGACTCTACTACCTGGAAATCAGATAACACCATATATCTACCTACAGCGTAATGATATTCACTGGCATCTCCTCCCGTACTTTCGTGCAGCAATTAAGCAAGACTTTTCAGGAGTTCAGACCTTCTATAGAACACAATGTAACCAACTGCATATGCTGCATGTTCCAAATACACTTATGAAATGTTTAAGTCTTGTTATTTCAGTAGGTTATTAATAGCTGGCGTTGGCAGAGAAAAGCTTCATTTCTCTAAAATCATAAATCACGTAAACCTAGTCATAAACATTTTTACGAGTAGGTTTTTTATAAAGCACCGTACTGACATTAGCTAGTCAATCCTCAACCTTTCCTAAGGAGCAGATTAAGTATTAAAGTACATCCAAAGAGTGGCATTGCATTAGTTTACCCTTAGTGGCAGTTACACTCACACAATTAGAGCAAATTCTCTACCAGCTTCATCATTCCAAACCAGAAGCCTAAGACAGTGCTGAATTTTACCAGGTGACTCTGAGGGGAAAATCCCAGTGGACAAGTCAGACTGAGTTAAGTAACTACAAATTAAGTGGTACAGGGCAAAAAAAACCTAAATAAGCATTTTCACACTACCTGACAATTATGCAATCCGCAAGGTACGAAGGTAGTGAGAGCATTCTGTCTCGAGCACCGTGCCTCAGAGATTGCTTCAAACGTTTGTCTGACCTAACGATGCATTTATCATTACTCTATTAGGAATCAATAAAAAAGGAGAGGGGAGAGAATAAGTAACTGGGTAATAACTTCACCTTGGGCAATCAACATTCATACCCAGCATTAATATTCAGGAAATGCCCCAAGTCTCAATCATTAATGATTAAGTATCACCACACCCTGGAATATTTTACTACATATCTGTATTGACATCATGAGATCCAAACTTCAAACGTAATTGCTTGCCGTTTTCAAGATCTTCTCGGAATTAAGGGACGCTGGCTACAACAGCATATATAAACTCCACCTCTGTGCCAAGGCAACAGACAACTGAATTATAAGAGCTATAGTCTCAACATCCAACTCCGTCAACAGTATGAAGACGTCGTAGGACATTTTTAAATATGAACAAACACTTGTGGAAAATGAACTTTGGAAAATTTAAACCTTAGACTGAGAGAGACTCCTTGTATTTAATGAGAAGCAATCCTTTATCATTTCACCTCACTTAGCATCATACAGCCGCTATGCACCTTTCCAAAATACCCACAGCCGCACTCCTGAGCTTACAAACTCAGCTGTTAGTGAACATTAAGCACATGCGAATGGCTCCAGGAACTGCAACCAGCCCGTGACAGCCAGCACCACGCAGGAGCCCCGCGCTGCAGTTCCGTGACAAGTGCCTGAGCCGCTCCGGCACCAGATCAGCGCTGCCCAGACCCACACCTCATTGCCCGGACCCGCACCCCGCTCACACCCCGCGCCCCTGAGCACCACCTAGGTGATGCCCAGTCCTTATACAGGCTGCGGGAGGTCCCAGCAGTGACAGAAGTACACCGTGGCAGACGATGCACTGCGTTTACCGACCCCCTTCACACGCCCCAACTGCAAGGGGATGTGCAAGTTGCCTTCTACCAAATCGTGATTCATCAGATCTCCTCAGAGTTAACAGAGAATTCAGAGGTCCAGCAACATACAACCCCACTGTAGTCACTTTTATAGTACTTCCAAACAAAGCTTCTTAAAAAAAAAATCTAATTCAAGAAGTGGAGACTTCAATGTTTAAATGTTTACCACCTTTTGCAGTATTACTATTTTTAAAGACTGAAGAAAAATATGAAATAAGTCATGTATTTACTTTCATTTTACAAAAAGGATGTTTATTTTTGCAACGATGTTCTCCACAAAGTAACTTGGTGTCCTTTTTTGTTGAAACAAAAGCTAGACAAAAAGAGAAGAGCAACAAACAAACTGCGGATACTATCAAATTAGATGACACATTTGCTTGAAAACCTGAAGTTTAAGGCACTGCAGTCGTATTGAGTACCACTCCATATACAACTACTATACAAAGGGTTAACATACAATACGCAGCAGTTAACTGTCACAGATAACAACAGTTAGAGTTCAATAAATTGGTAGAAGGATTATAGTGCAGTTTTATTGCTACCTCCAACACTTTTACTGATGTGCTTATTACTTTTTTTATAGCATACTGCTCTTGAGCAACCAGTTTATAATATTTACCCTTTTTAAACTAGATATACAGAGAACACATACATATAGAGAAGGGCAACTAAGTTTACATGGCAATATCGGTGCAGCAGCTAACACACCACATATGTATAGTAATTACACACATCTTGCACAGACAAACGTACCTGCAAGCCCAGAGGCTAAAGACAGCTGCCAAAATCCACGCATTTTACGCACTACAAAAAAGCACGAGCTAGGACTGGTCTTTTTCTCTTAAGAGATGAGGATAAAAATACCACCACTACAAACAGGTTTTATATACACATCACACACACAGACTACTTTTCTATCTCTAAATTACCCCTATTAGCTGCAGTACGTCAAAAGAAATTTTAGTCCAACACAAATAAACCTTAGATGTTGGACGTGGTAAAAATACTACATAACACTGGCATGTTTTTTCACTAGGTTTTAAACATTTCCATGTGTAGTTCTTTTGTATGCCTTCATTAATTCAATTTATCCTTAAATCTAGAATTATCTGGTACTGTTTTTAGATCTCACATTAAAAGCAACAAGTAACCTACCACCAGCTGACTCAAATTTACTGCAACTGCAGTTGGTGAATAACATACCACTCCTCTCTCACATACGGCAAAAAACAACTCTTCCCAGGCAGACACTCCTCTGGGTCTGCGATTGCAGACAACAAACATGCAGACTGCAATTCAAAATGCGTATGTTCTCTTAGTAACAGCCTAAAGTATCACACTACCTTTAAAACATCCTATAATCCTGCGGAAGCAGGACAGCAAGAAGTCGCCATGCAACGGTAAGCTGTGAATTTGCACACTGAGTGCTCATTTTTTGTGTCCATCTGCATCACACAGAAACGCCTCCTATACTATACTGTTTCTTCTTGTTCATTTTATCCTGAACAAAGGCAAAATGGAAACCCCTTGACAAAACACGCCTAACGTGGACATCCAGTGTGTACGCACAGGACTTAGCGCAAAACACGCTGCGTGTAAAAGCCATGTATGTCTGAAGCATGTCCGACACACGTACGACGTCCTCCACGCACAGTGTGCTGTTCAGAACACACCCTGGTTTGTGTATAAATACAACTGCGACTTGACATATCCCTGTTTCTGACACATTTGCAGTACATCCCTTTTTTACCACTCTCACCCAAAAGTGGAATAAGTGCATTTCTAAGACCACCACCTTCAGAAAAAAATGAGTGGGAAGGAAAGCATTAAATTGTGACCAGGACCAACAGTCCTCCAAAGCAAAACTTGTGGGACAGCTCAATTCACCGGTAGCTTAGTGGCACACCGCTCGGGGATTCCAGACAGAC
>NW_009661368.1:9055637-9056117 GCF_000708025.1 Charadrius vociferus
AAAGCATTACAGTTACTTACTGCTTTTTAGGAGTTAGTTACAGAATTTAAAATTACCTTTTTTTATAGGCAGTCATTGGCAATGGTGTCCTAAATTAAAATGAACTCAAACTAAGGCAATCTTAATTCAGGTATTTTCTAACTTATTTGTGTCCTCAGTAATGTTGATTTAGTCAGTCTACACGTAATATATAGTTCTCTTTTTGAACTGAAACGAACTTATCACAGAAACTTAAAAATCTAAACCCAGAATAATTTTCCCCAACCTGCTTTGATTTTCATTACAATGGCCTTTGCTACGCTAGTTTGTTTGCTGCTCAGATCGCCTTTCACACTGAAGACAGAATATAAAAGTAAGCTCTATTTATTGCATTACAGCACTATCAAGTAATGAAGGACCTACACACAATCCATCATACTCCTAGTCTGGAAGGCCTTCCAGGTCATAAATATTTTAATGAAACTCTACACACTGCAGGTG
>NW_009661368.1:9056160-9072684 GCF_000708025.1 Charadrius vociferus
CACACAAACAAAAATCCTCCCAAACCTTCCAGTTAATCTGCAGTCTGACTAGAAACACAGTAAGTCAATACCGGTCAGAGAAAGAAATACATATACTAAACTAACTCCCACCCTCTTGGGACTGACTCCTGCCCTCTGCTCAGTGAAGCATAAACATAATTGTGGTTCACTGAAACAAACAAACAAAAAAAAGTCTTTATTTAATAATCTTACGATTGCTTGATTAGTGCTTGGAAAATAAAAAGCACTATTTAAGTGCTAAATATTATTAGCTTTTTCAGAACATCAGCTCCAAACCCGCCATTCCTCATTTCCTTCTCTCATAATTCTTTTCATTCATGTCATCAGGAGGCATCTTATTTTCAGCAACAACTACTCGCTCCGTTTTATTTTTATTTTTATTTTTTTTAAATGCTGCTGGATGTGCAGAACTACTGTTGAGGTTGCTTGGCAACTAGTGAGATGTATCAGAAAGAGAGATAAGGTCCAGAATGAATGGAATTGAAGAGACCTATATTTGGTTTCATTAAGAGATACTAATGCACTCAAACCATACCAATTTGAATTCGCCACACTAAGGCAAAATTTTGCTATTTCTTTCAAAACACAGACATCCATAATCACAGAGTCCCACTAAATCCATTAAGCCACCTCCTCAGGCACATGTGTGTGCCTCTACAGAAGAGGCTTCAGAAGCAGGGCCTTCACCTGCATTAGCACTTTGGTACAGCAAGGAACAACCGGGTAACACAAACACTTTGTAAGTATTTTGAAGAATTTTAGGCCAGAGAGGAGAGTTAAGTACTTCTGCCTGCCTTTCACTGTCCCATAAGCCACCGTGCTTTTCCTTACACTTTAGTATCAAGCTGAAATTTCAAGTGAAAGAATTTTTCCTGAAGGTCACAATTTGAAACGAGATGAGATTGGGCACCCAAGGCTCCTGCAACGGCAGAGAACCGATTACAGAAAGTCTGCCCGAATAATTCAGAGAGGCCAAAAAAGCCTTATGCAGCCGCAGATGGAAACAGGCCTCACAGTTCCTAGTCATATAGTTTCTTTCTGTCTCAAGCTCTTCAACTAACTTTATCTGGATCGTGTGAGTAAGAATCAACCAGTCCGACACAAAAGAGGATCTTCTACCATCACCTCACACCCTGTCCCATCTTTGATGCTTCAGAAGGAAGTGCGAACAGTGACAAAACACAACTAGCAAACTATCTGATGAGGAAAAAACCAAAACCAAAAGTCAACCCCCACACTCCCTGCCTCCCTGATGCCTGCAGGTAAGCACAGGACCCTAAGGTTTCAAGGCTTCAAATACCAACGCAGAATTGCATGTATCATCATGATGTTCAGTGTAATAAAAGAAAAAAAAATAAAATCCCACAGTTGCAAAGGAAGTGGGTAACGTACAGCCCATGAAGTAGCTCCGCGCTCCCCAAGGCTGGGGCAGCCACCACAAGCACGCACGCTCGCATCAGGAAAGCTCTATCTCCAGAAGCTGGATTGAAATAACAGTTTAAAAATAACCCTCTCCTTCTCAGGGAACTCAAATGAGGCTTCCTCATCGCCAACACATTATTTCAGTTAAAGTGTCTCTAAGACTAAGGTAGCGAATCTCGCGCCCGCCTTCGTTTTTAGGTGTCTGCCTTGCACAGCGGCACCTCTCCGCAGCAATGAAATCCCCTTCGCACTCCCGACTGCTGAAGCTCGTACCGCTCCCGTGGCGCTTCTGCTGAAGTCTTCTCAGTAATTCCACATCCTTCGTGCAGTGAAGATACCAGCATGGGGTATACCATTTTAACAACACTCTTATCAAGTGTTGGAAGCCCACTTTATTACTTATGTTTCACTTTCCCTTTTTTTAAGCAGTGGTCCCACTCGTCGCCTCTGTTAACCACCACACTGAGATCCACCAGTAAGCCAGCTTCTACATTCCAGTAACACAGGCACTGTCAATCCCACACAACGTAACTTTTAAAAACCAAATATAAAGTGATATTACACCAAACAACAGAAGAAAGCCGTCAATACCAAACCAGTTGATTTGATCAACCAGATCTATAATCTTTCCAAAAAGGCACAGGTTCATTCAACAAGATCTCACTACATGTGAAGCTAAGCTGACCGTTCATGATATTCTTCTATTCATCCTCATTGCAAGAACCTATAATAAGTAATAACAATAAATTAAAATGCCCGTATTTGATGTAAAGCATCTGGGCAATCTCTTACTTTAAGCAATGGAATGGTTCCCCTTTTTCTAAGATTTATAAAGAAATTAACATTAGTGTATCCCACAGTTTCTCACATAGTTCCTTTGGTATTTTTATCCATTATTTATTGTTGTTTTGAAAATATCCATACTCTACCAGATGATGTTGGTATTTGCCTTTCTCACAGATGCCAACCCTCCCTTTCTATTTGCAGCCTTGCATAGGATGGATACATACCTTCTTTTTTTAGGAATAAAATAACTATAGAACATTTTTGCTTTCTCTGCACAACTACGTATTATTTTACCTTCTGCATTCAGTAATAAATTTATGCCCAAACAATACTATTAAAAATAAAATTAAGTCCAAAAAATTACTGTTATCACATTGTCCTATTGGGTTTAAATTTTCCAAAATTATCAGAATGGAATCTATTAATTTTAATTAACAAAATAGAGGTCTCAGCTGATTCCAGTTAATCCAAGAGAGAAGTAACTATTTTAAATTTGTCAAATAAAGTTTTATTCTAGGACAGAATTGGGTTAACTTTCCATTTCTGTCTAAGGGAGATATATCTAGTAGGCCTTTTTTTTTTTTTTGTTAATAATGTGTGCATATTAGATGATGTCCATAAGTAATAATTAAGACTATCACTTCTGTCTACTTTTCCTTCCCCCTTCCTCACCCCCTCCCTCCCCCTTTTGGGCAAACCTTTTTATGTTTCCAAAGTATGAATAAAATTGTGAGGAAAAAAGCCAGACAATATGTTGCCGACATTATTTCAAAGTGTTTTTTCTGACTCCCTAGGATTGTGCAAAATAAGCAGAAATACTTTACTAAACTCAGTCTTTTTTACTTTTTTCTAGTCCCTTATTTTCCAGTGGTGTGAAAAAGATACTGAGGTAACAGAACACTATGAAGCTCTTTGGTGATAAATATAAGGAAAGTAAACATATGATTGCATAAGGTGCAATTACATAAAATGAAGACTGTCCAATTAAGTGAAGGCAAAACACAGAGGCAGTACGGAGCACCCTGAATTCCCAATGGTTTGCTGAAATTAGAGTCTAGTGACACAGTTCCCTTCCATTTTCAGTTTAAAAAACTAAAAGGCAAAATAGTTACATTTGCAATTTTTAAGTGTCTTATGTGTAAGTTATGGAACATATTTTTATCTACAATGTTCAGCATAAGCAGAATGTGTTCCTATGAGTAACTATTTTGAAACAACATTAATCATTTTTACATACCAAAAGTAAAAGGTTGCATCTAATTTACAGGCATCTATTTTAGTATGCTTCAAAACCCAGTACGGAAAATTCAGTAACTTCCTACTCTATAGAAATTTAACAACAAAAAACCCAAACCACCCCGTAAAGCAAATCTTCCAGAAAGTTGTATAACATGCTTGCTGTGAAATACATTGAGACAAAGTGTCAGAAACATTTCACTTAAAATCCTTACTGACACTGACCTCTGCAACTGTTTTGTCAAATACTTGGAAGTGTAGAAAGTGTCGGTGAGGACGAGAGAAGGGGAGCTGCTCTCCCTGACCACCACAAGGGCTTGGGGTGGTCCAGTGGATGGGATCACAGTATTATCAGCTTTCCTGAGAAGCCCGAGTACTGAACTGAGCCTTCCTCCTTTCAGTTTTCTCACTCATTTAAGGAAAAAAAAAAAAAAATTCCTCAGCTTTGCATTGCAGGTTTTTTTCATGAATAATGTAGTGCTATTATTATATTCTCATTTCTGAAAAGCACAAAAAAAAAATATGTATTTAATAAAATCTTTTCAGTAAATAGCTGTGTCCTTGTGATTATCATCTTTTGCTTATTTTAAAAAAAAGTTATTGCAAACGTGATTTTCACTTTTATCTTAAATGGTCTTAAACTGTTAAAAGCAACACAAAATATGTGAAGTCATGCCAATCGCTGTTATGCAATTAAATTAAAATTCATTAAATCATTTAGTTTAATTTTTCCACAGTAATGCCACGTTAAATCCAATTTAGCTAGTGTATTTATTTTGAAGTTATTTAAATTATCAGAGTTAAAACAGGTATACACAGCTTTCTGAACTTACTGTGCTTAGTGTCCCATTACACATTCTTATCTACTAAAAAAAAATAATCAAGCAAATCAAGCAAAAAAATCAAGCAAGGCATCCTTTCTCATCACAGACTTAAGGAAGAAACCTACTTTGCTGATACCCATTTATTTCTTTGCAACCCTTTCCAATTAATATGAACACTTATATAGATAATTACATCAGCAAAACAGAACAAAAACGTCTTAACTTGAAGGAAACAGCAGTGCATCTACGCACACAGAGCGACAGACCAGCAGAGAGCATTCCGGTCACAGCGAGGAGGTGGCAGCCGCCAAGCCCCCGGCCGGCTGCGAAGGTGCCACTCCAGGCTGAACGCGAGCTCTGCTGGGACCGCGCTACGCCTCCGAAGGGAACCCTGCACACCGCAAAATGCTCCATCAGTGCCGCCACCACCCTCGGGAGGCTGCAAGGGTGCCTTAACTGAAAAGACAAGTGAACACAATGACTTATTAAACAGCCCTTTGGAGAATACCGCCAGCAACAGGTAGCTAATAGAGGAGGTCTCAAACCTTCTCGCGCTTTTGTAATAGCAAACACCTCAAAAGCAAACATCTCATCAAGACATTCCACTACCACATTCCTCAAAAAGCAGATAATTTTGCCCCTTAGCTGTCAAAAACATACCTCAATGTATTGCTGTTTCTAAGTAAGCAAGCTCAGCTGTAAACAAGCAGTTCTAATTACCTGCATGTTTACATTAGAGTGCAGTTGTAGAGATAACTATTAAAAGCTGGTGCAGCTACACTTGCACTGTATCCTAAATACTCCTGTATTTACTAGGAACTCAAGATTCAGTTGCCAAAGTAAAATAGAGGGCATATTATTTTCAACATCAGGATTCAAGTTACATTTTAAAAAGAAACCAACCCTCATCAGTGGAAATTCCTTCATTTCAACTTGAGAGCTTTGAATGACCAAGATTAAGCCGAACAATTTCTGTATCTCAGCTCTTCATCAGAGACAGGACTTGGGCGACCCTAATATACAAACGCATGATAAAGCTAAAAATAAAGATAGAGATAAATTTGCCTGCTGGATTATACTTCAAAGCATTAGCTATGCCTGCCTTGATCTAGGAGACACTAGGGAAGGATGCTTACAAAACTGGAACAAGAACAGTGTTTTTCATGTTTAAGAAAAAAAAATAAAAATCCCTCAGAATCCCACAAACCTGCTCCCCCAGCCCAGGAAAAGAGAAACAACAGGACACTTCTTCGCTCTTACTGACCCTAACCCCAGAGACTGACACGATGCGGGGAGCCCACCATCCTGAGGAACAGCAACAAGAAATAACACCCAGGTCTAGACTGCTAGAAGGAGCTGAGAAAGGCACAGCGTTTATTAATAATAAATTGTATCATATATATACACAAACACACTAGGTTTTAACATAATGAAATTGAAAAAAATTCCCCAGCTGGAACTACGGGCAACAGAGGAAATGCAGCCATGTCCTGCAGTAAAGGGAACTTTCAGGGACTGCAATAACATGAGGGTATAGTTTTAATACCAGAAAGGTAACCTTTCACGAGCTTAAGATGTTAAAAAGTATTCTGTTCATACATGAAGAAACCCAAGCATCTGTCTGGATAAATCAGTAAAACCATTTTTCACTGGGAAGATCAGAGTACTGCCCAGTCTGCGCATCCAAAATACACGGGACAAGAAGAAATCCCGTGAGATGCTTCCGGTAGTACAGATTCTGTAACACTGCTACAGAAAAGGTAAGCACTCTGCAGGTCTAGTTCTTGGGAAGAGCTGAGGAAAACCTGACACACCGTACTTTTGAGAAAGGACAGCGAGGTGTGGAATATATTTAATATTCTCCATACAGAGTTATATATAGAGATATATATACAGAGATATATATTTAATATTCTCCATACAGAGTTATATTTTTGAAGTTATTTAAAGTTTTTTGTGGGTATTTAATATAGTTTGTGATTTATTAAATAACAAGTTAAATAGAATATGTACTAGTAGATGTTTGCTTAAGATAAGAAAATGGAAAAAACCCACACCACTTCCACTTGAACTCATGGATGTGCAGAGTAAAAATATTTCAAAATATATTCAGAGTGAACTGAGGAAGAGTAGGACTTTTTTTAGCTGTCGGTGTCTCTCTCTCTCAGATACTGTTGTCCAACTGCAACGAGGGTTGCAGTTGCAGAGATTAACTTCCAGAAGTGAAAGTCAGAGGCTGAGTAGGAGACCAAAATTAGTGCTCCAGTGAGAAAAAGCAGGAGTTCATGTAGACTTACACCAGCCAGAGCACATGCTGACTTTTCTCCCGGAAAAGCACAAAAAGGACGGTAAAGGACAGGATGATCCAGGAGTGTTTAGAGGTCAGTGCTGCAGGGAACATCAGGGCCGTGGCCGAGAATGAGGACCGCATCGGCTGGGGCAACAGGAGATAGGGAACGCTACGGGTACTGTGGGGAGGAACTGCAGATGCCATCGGGAACTAGGAGGGACTACTGCAGAAAAGACTGGGGAGACGCAGAACAAGTTACAGAAATCAGACTTAATATTAGCTCAGCTACCTACATAAGTTTCTTTGCTGTTCTGAAAAGGCAAAAGAAAATTTGCAATTTTGTAAAACAGGGTTTACTCTGTTTGTTTTTGCCAAAACTAATGGGTAAAATCCCACATCTACCGTCAAAAGTCAAAATCCTCCCAGACCCATTCACAATGTTTTCCACACAGTTAAGTCTTAAGCTCTCTTCTGTCTCTCTCTTATGCCTCTCAGATTACATCACTCATGCTTATTCCACTATTCATAGTCATTGCCCTCCAAGCTCTCCAGGACTCTAACTATAAAGCTTTCTACTAGGTTGATAGCTGCCTATGCATACTTAAAAAGCTTTTGTGAAATCCGAACCTCAAAACAAATAAAACTACTGCCATATTTTTGGCCAGTCCCTTTACATGCCAAATCATGTCTGCAACATATGCAAATTTAGCTTAAGGGACAAGTTTACTACTGGGGTTTTTTTGTTGTTTCTTAAATCAGAAAACTGAAATATTTAACTGAAAGCACAAATGTCAAGTTGCAAGGCCAGGAACAGCAATTCAGAAAACAGAGAGCTCTCAATGAGCAACAACATAGAGCTGGCAGTTTAAATACTCCTTTGCTAGGAGAATTCAACATTTCCCACCAACCAGTAAATACAGATAAAACGCGTGTTCTGCTACAAGCAACACTTCATTTCCATACAATTATAAAAATGAAGACATTTTTATGTTCAATTCTCACCTTCCCTCTTTTACCTGTCAGAGTTTCTTAAAAAAGCAAACACAAAACAGGGAGTTGAAAATAAAGCATAATGTAAAAATGAAAGTCTATGCTTTCTTTCAATACTGTGTTGTCATCTTTCCACTTACGGTTAGCCTGAGCCTACCACGAGCATGCAGAACCAGACAGAACTAACCAGCTTTTTAAACTTTTAGATTCTTTCATGCATTGCTTTTCTGTAATACTATCAGGAACATAAGTAACATCATTTTGCACCGTGGAAAAAAAAAAAAAGTTTACTTCATTTGCACACGGAAATATTTTAATGGCTTGATTTCAGAATGCCTCCGAGCAAGGTATAGGAGTTATTCCATTGACTACTAGAATACTCAGTACCACAGTATGTTAATACACTTTGCCAAATAAGGCTCAGTGTATATTCTGATATAAACTATCAGAATCTTCTGAAAACTCATCTCACAGTATTTAAAGACACAGCTGAGTAGTAGATTTCAATGCAAAATGTTTACACATGTTCCAATGGAGAATGTATCCTATCTTAGAGCAAGATACCACAATAAACTTGAAAAACCCAAAGCCTGGTGACTTCCCCCCCCCCTTTTTTTTTTTTTAATAACACACCAAAATATTAATCCTGCTTCATTGAGGTTTACTTTTTCACAGAATGGAATTTCCCCCTTTGCAGGAATAAAAGTATTTCCAAAGAAAAGATAACGTCAAGCACATAAACACAACACTAAACATCCTAACAATTAAGGACTTTCTTGTTTGCTTAGGTTGTTTAGTGTCACCTCCCATTTCTTTCAAGTTGATGGAAGACAGTGATATTTAACTTGCATAAACATTTTGCATAAACTTTTACAAGCTATATGCAGTAATCAGTTCTTAATCATAGTATTTATTCACTGTTGGTATATTCTTGGCTTTTGACAAAACTCAATTACACAACTGTGTCAGTTCTTAGGACAAGACCTAAAATAGACTGAAATACATATCCTCCTCCCTCGCCGCCCACACCTCCACTGTATGTTCTATGGCACAAATTTCGATCAAACCCCATAACCCATCGTTCAGCTGGAGCGGAACTTTGCATAGTCTTGAACAGACATGTACACACAACTTTTCCAGCACTGTAACACCTCATCTGTGTCCTGGAACAGGAGCTGAGAAAAAAAAAAATGCTATCTGCCTGAAACCTGCAGAAGCCTCCCAACATACACGGTGATGCAAAGGAAGAAAGAAAGAAGGGGGAAGAGGCGGGGAGGATCACACCAACCAAGGCCCCCGTGCCCCCTCTAATTTTCAATGTTACTCAAAGACCAGGAAAAAAAAAATATTACTTTTTGCCAATAGAGAAAAATACAATAAAGTCAGTTTGTTTCTTGGCAAGAAACTGATGTGACCATTCTAAAGCCAAGGTATAGGTACACAAATGTAAAGGAACTGTAAAAACAGAGCAATATCATTTGTGTATACAAACTAGTAATAGCCATTAAGAAGGAATTCATTATTTTAAAAGACTTAGTTAAAAATATTATACTTTTTCCTCACTCACAGCATTAACTTCCCTTCCATAAAATCACACACATAAAAAGACCACAGTTAGAAAACAAAACATGGTATCAGATAGCAGAAGAGTAAAGTTACCGAGTCATTTCAGTGACAAAAGAGATTGACGCTGACCAACGTGATGAGATAACATCATTTACTGGTTTACATGAAATAATGGTGGTATTGCAGTACAACTTTTCATGGACGAGATTTATAAAGAAAAGATTAGGAAGCATCAATGACTACTTTTCCTTCCTCACAAACTACTAAATCTAGGTGAGAAAAGAGAAAACATCCCAAACCCTTACCAGGTTGACTTGGCTTTCTCAACTTCCCCACTAACAGACAAGAATTTTTAAAAGTACATGAGAAATACAAACAAGTTTGTCATCTAAGTCTTGAAAATAAAGCTATTCGGTTCTGCTTCTGCCATCATCATTATCAGAGTTGATAAATACACAAACTCTATGCAACACTTCAACACACCAGCTTACAAAAGCGTCAGCATTATACAGTATCATTTGGGAAACTGAGGCTGAGAAGCATTAGCTGAGACTCCCTATAATCTCAAGACTTCCCGAATCATAAATGCTATCCAAACTTACTAATCACTAGGGCACATTCCCCTTATTTGTCAATCTTTGTAGTGGATTTCGTAAGTCACATTTCAACAATTTATTTCTATCTAAATATTTCTGCTTGTCCCGGTTTTTCCCATGACACTTCAAAACTGCCTATCGCCCTTGCCAATTTCCAACTTTCTAAAATCGTGCATGACAATGACCCTCTCCTTAGAGTCTGTCAGCCAAACCCACAGTGATCATGGAGGGGAAAGATGACTTAAAAAAGTCAGTGAAAGGCCATCATCTTATAAGCAAAGAACCCCAGCCCCAAGATAACACAGAAAAGAGTTTTTTCCCTCTTCAACCTGAACTATACATTTACGTTAATTCCTCTAGCTACATTCCTTACTGCTCTTCTCCTCCCTTTCCCATTTTTAATCCTTTCTAGTTCATATAGATTGGCATCTGAACTTTTGCACAGTAAAAAGAGAAGGTTTTAGCTCCACTTTATCAGTGGATGCTCACAAAATGCAGCACACAACAGCAGAGACCTACTCCTCTGGAATACCCTCATGAAAAGACAGTTGAAGTGTTGAGGAGGGAGGGAAAGAAAGGAAGGGAAGTCACAGCCTTCCTGCTATTACAAGCCAAATTTAAAGCCTTTCTACATCACAAGGGGCTCTGTTTTGGCAGTAATGCAAAGACTAGAAGATTTGGTTGATATGGAGCCTTCACTATGCTTCAAATGCAGTGCCTCCATGTTAAAGACGAGGCATGCTGGAAGAATACTGTGGGGAAGCCACACTCCTATTACTTATGGAGTTGCTGTAGAAGGCATCAGTTGACAGCAAGGCCAACCGAAGCCACCCTGCAGAGCTGGAGGTGGGCGAAGCCCTTCCAAAAACTCCACCCAGGAAAACCTGTGCTATGGAGAAGCAAGGCATGGTCTAATACTCTACTCTGCTTACCGATGCCACGGCGCTGTTACCTCCCACACGCCACCTTCACAACAGGAACAAAAAAAATAGAAACATTTCTGTCTCTAACTCTACTGCAGACTATAAAATGAAACTGAAAAAAAAAATCAGTCAGTCTTCACTGTAGTTAACTTGGATAGAACTTTAACCACCTTCAAATCCACCTTAGCACTATTAACTATCAAGCATATTAATTACCTGGAACACTTGATTCCATACAGTTCCTCAAATAATTAATTAGCTAAAGCAGTCAAGGATTGGAGTCCCAAAGGAAATTCTTCTAGTTCTGTAGAACTACATAGATTTCACCTCGTTAAATGCTACAACTCTACATGAGGCCAATTCACCTAAATGCACATGACAACTGTCCCTTCATCTGTTAAGCAGCAGAATCCTAAACCCAAAATAAGTAAGAAATCCCCACACTCACTGAAGGAAGCTGGTGCATTCAGCAATGGATATCCTGTTTAGTCACCAGAAACGAAGAAAAGTATTTGAGTAACACTGAAGAAAAACTTTTGATTTGTAGCACGTTAGACATCTTTGATAGCAGGTTTTCCCCCCCTCTACTTCAAACACCACTTATCACAGGGCAACCAAATCAAAGGCAAACAAGTTTTAGGCAGGACTTTAAACTGGATTTATTTCAAGCCACATGAATAAGCCTCATTAACAGAGATAATTCAAAACTAGTTATGTACGTGGACACTAACATTAAAAAATGTCTCTTCATCTCCAGCATACTACAGTTTTTACAACCTCTCTGCTGTTACTCATCAGATCAACTGTGGTGGTGTATGCAAACAAGTTTATGTTCTAGAATGACTGATAAGAACATCAAGAGAAGTAATGCGTTACTTTTCCTACTCTTCCAAAAAAACTCCATGCTATGTCTCTCATTGGCTGAATCCCACATATTTTTTCCACAAGGTAAGTAGGGCAGAAAGGGAATCAATGGGGCAAAAGGATAGCAGGAAACTAGGACAATGTAGGGAGCAGTTAGTTACTTTGAAGAAAATACAAGTTACTTAAGGACTAATATGTGGCTTGCAAGAACTTAAAAACACTGAAAAACAGCCTTCTCCCCCACGTAAAGTGTATGTCATGATCTACTGACTAATTTTGGCAACAAAACCCTAAAACTAGACGCATTATAACTAATTTCTTGTACATTCTATATATACCACTTTTAAATTTGATTTTTATGCACCTGAATGTCCCCATACATACCACCCACAAAAGGACAAGCACAGAAGACGGACTGCAAGACAACATGCCATGGAGTGGACAACCTACAGCTGCTGAGCTGCATGCGGCTCCCCAGCAACTGGAGCACAGCTCCCACCCTGGGGTATGCGGCGACTGGCGGCAGGGCTGTGCTGGCACAGGGCTGCTAGGAAATCCAAATCCCTCGCTATGAGAAGCAGGGCCTCCTGTGGCCAAATTTGCCACGTTGCCCTGGAATCCAGCTGCACGCTCAGTTCAGCCCCAACTTACAACACAGTAGTGAGATACTCGAGGAACGCACTGCTGTTGCAAAGCCCAGAGTGTGTCCCGGTGCCTCCCCAGCTCTGCAGGCTTTGTGTAATGGGTCTCTGGGCTCCCAGCTTCACACAAATTTGGGTGTGCACCTTGCAAAGTTGAGAATGTTATCTACCCATGTAATTCACGACACAGCAGCTTCACCGCTTTAAGAGCATCTGTAGGCTGAGAAAACTTAGAAGAGCTGTTGGTTAAATGGATTGATACTTTCAAAGATGCCGGGGAGCTCCGACTTCCACTTTCATTGATGAACTTCTAACTTAGCACCTATGTTGACAGCTGCTACATCAAAGTCAATTTATGCAAATTTTTTAAGTCACTGCAAGTCTTAAGAGGTCTTTAGTAACAAAAGCAGCCAAAATAATGGACACGACTTAGCAGTAACAGAATGCAGGACTGGGCACTTATGGAAGAGTTGTCTTGGATAAAGAAAATATTCCCTATAAAGAGGAGTTAAAAACATGTAGCACAGAATGTAATTTATTATGAATCAGTCTGAACTTTCTTCCAAAGGACTGTGTACCTTATCCTGAACTAGCATTTGGGGATTAGGAAGAAGTATTGTCCAGTCTCCTTGGCTAAACTTTTAGCTCAGACATTCTTACTAAAGAATTAACTACTGAAAGACGAGTGAAAGCTTAATCTCCCCAAAAAGGCAGGATTCACAAAACAGATGATACTACTATAAGCTAGAGGTTGCCAGTACAAAAATATTATGTTTGAAAACGAGACAGACAAAACCAGTGATATCATCTAAAGAAATGAAACACGGAGTATAAACTCTGAAATTCCAACACCTTAATTCAATTACAATTAACTTAGCAGGTTTTGGTACACACATACACACGAAGAGACTTGCAAGTATAAACTACCACACAGAAGAATCTCTTCCTCCCCCTCCCTAGTAAGGTTAGGTGAAAAGTTAGCAAACACAAATCTTCCTCAGACAAAATAATAGATTTCCATTTTCCTTATCCTAATCCCACTTCCCTCCTCACAACTATCAAATAATTGAACAGATTTTAAGCATAAACAAGAAAGGCTTTTAGAAACATGATTTAACACAAACATCTGGACAAGCAAACACAACAGAAGAGAGAAGAAAACCTGACCTATTACCCCCAAAATTAATAGTACAGTCTCATTTTGTGAGGAGACAGAAACAAAAGCCTTACTTGCTCTAAATAAAGAAAACTGCATTCATTTTGTACACTAACAGGAACATGTTTACAGCAGTATGAATCGATGTGCTATAGCAGAGGTAAATCAGTGTCAGCCATGTTGTGAAAGAAACTGCAGTTAAAAAAACCCCAACAAACCCAACCACAGAACTTAAGCCTTAATCAAATCAGCTACACCGAACCTTGATACACATCATTTTATACCGTTAGCTCTTACTTATTATTGGTGCATGACTTCTTCAAGTTAATGTCTATTAATCTCATCTAAAAATACACATCCAGATTCTAGAGGCTGTGAAACAGTACCAAGAAGAAAATATACCCAGATATAAAACAACAGCAATGACTACTGTGCAGCGCACAGACGTAAGGTAGGCTGTAAAATGAAAAAACAAATGCACTTACTCAGCATTAAATCCATTCACATGCAAGATCCTCATCTGTTTGACTATTGTGCTTTTACCGGATTCACCAGCACCTAGAAAATGAAAGTAAATCAATTTCAGAAGGAAGCATGAGTGATGAAGGGACACACTAGATTTTTTTTTTTTTTTAGGTTAAAATTGAGAAAGTTGGTTTTCTCAGTGCAAGAGTGAAAAGTGAAAGAAAAAGAAATAATTGCCACTGGAAACTTCAGTTGTAGCTAAAAATAAATGCCCAGCTCAAGTCATGTGTCAGCTCTGAATCTTGGATCATTTCACCGACCATTTTTCCAGTGTCAACGTTAAAAGCAGATTGCAGGGTTTGGAAGGAAAAAGGACAACTTCAACATTTTACAGAGAACAAGATAGGGAACGTCAAAACCTGCTTGCTTTGTCACTACTATCTGATGGAGAGAAAGACTGAAGTCCACACTTAACTCAAGCATTTTTGTTACGATTCTTAAGATATTTTAAGTTTGGTTGCGGTTACCATCACCCAGTCAAAAGACTGTAACTTAAATCACAAGAAATAAAATACATGGATACTCACATCTGAACAAGGAAGGCAGCCCCTTTGAGCCTCCACCCACAAAGCCAGAGAAACCTCCTTCTCCGAGTTGTGTCTGATAAGCAACCTCCGACCCTCTCTACATGTTCCAAATCAATCACACACGCAGCGGGACGCAAAGACCACCTTTTGTGGCTGCATGCTCCAAACAGCCCCCCCGCGGCTCTCCCCTGATTCCCTTCTATACCGGCAGTACACAGAAACCACTCCACTTTACTCCAGTTTCCATAAGTAGATATATGCTATTTCTGCCATGCCGCACGGATGCCAGAGCACAGGGCAACCCATCTGCCTACAGTACCCGTTTTTCCACGAGCACTAAAAAGACTCGAACAGCAGCATTTAATTGAGCTGCTCCACACTACCAGATCAGTAGCTTTCTATATAAAGCAAACGTATTTTCGCAAGAGTAGTAGCATAACCTGGCAAAATTTACAGAGATTCCCCTTCGCATCTCCTGGCTACTCATTTATTCCTCTCGTCAGCCTACATCTCAACAAGAGAGAATGTCTGCCTGTGGCAGAATGGGCACAGAGGTACAGTTTGTATTTATAGGATGCCAGGTCTCTGCTAGCACACGCTGACAGCACAAGCCTCCATTTTGAGCCTCATGTTCAAAACTGTATTTTAGCAGTTACACTTCAAAGTTCATTTTCTGACAGACACACTCCCCTCTGCTTTCTCCCTTCCTTTCCTTCTCCCTCATGAATTCCTAACAGTCCTGCTCTTCTCTCCGTAAACCCTGCTTGCATGTTTTGCTACCTTACTCCCAGAGCCTTACTCCTTTTTCTCTCCTTGCTCACCCATATTTTTTAAGCATTTAGAGAGCAGTTTTTATCTACAACTTTTTATGCGAGTGCCATTTCATCCCTGAACTACTATTTTATAACATACACACTCCTGTCTCTTCAGGCATACTGCATCATGCTTATTAAAGACTGGTGGCAAGAATGAGTAACTTGGGTTAAGACAGAGACTGGGTCCTCTTCACTACTAAGAATTGTTCGGGAATAGCAGTACATGCTATAGTCTTATTTCCATTCAGAATAATTGATAACAAAAATTCAGCCGTAACTCTAAATCACATCTTTTAAGTATTGGGAGCCAAAATAGTCACTTCACTTAGGCCAAGAACAGGAGGAGACAGTTGTTGCTTTAAACGCGCGCAGTTCAGTACTGACATACCGGGTTCTCTGGATCAGATACGACACCAGTGAACCAAACCAAAGTACTACATCTGAATTTCTGAATATATTTGGCTACTTATTAAGGCCCCATCCTTACCAACAATTACACATACATTTAACTTCACCACCAAGGAAAGTTCCATTAATTTCAGTGAGACTGCTGGTGGCAGAAGGGACACGCCTGGGTACAGCTGCGGGGCCTGACAAGAGCAGAATAAGCCCCTTAGAATATTTAGCAGCTCTTCTTTGTTGTTATACGAACATGATGTGAAAATACTAAGAATACTTTCAAAGTACTTGGGGGTTTATTTTACGTGTCTTATAAAGGTAACATCATAATAGGGACGTGAGCTTTTTTATTTGTCAACAGTGAGTTTGTGTTGTACTGTTCACAATTCATGACAGCTACTGTTAGAAACTGCAACAGCTGAACTACCACTTTAAAACACATGCACGCAGATGACCTTATAGCCATACCTAAATATCTGCAAAATTTTATTTACAAAGCATCTAAACTATTTCTCAGCCACCACACCTATAGAAAACAGAAGGAAAATCCAGGTGAGCCCATCACGTTTCTATTTTCTGAAATTCCGCCTCTGATGAAAGTAACCCATCTGATAACAAATGGCTGCGACGTACCTACGTAACGTTGTTCAGCCTGAAACGTGGAAGTCCGAGACATTCCCCAAGAGCTGAGGTCCACACCGCCCTGCTAGAAGGTCTCTGCGGGAGCCCTGGCAGACCCCTCGGTGCTGCAGGTGCTGCCTAGCCCCAGCCCCAGACGCTCTCTGTTTATGTTAAGCCTCTTTCTTCATACTAGTGTGTGAAAGGTTTTATTGGTAAGAGTACGCTTCCGAATTCACAACCTCGAAAAGTTATTATTATTTTTTTTTTCTCCCCAGCTACTGTCGCTCCCCGCAGGAGCGGTGGTCTCCCCGCGGCCTACCCC
>NW_009661368.1:9075178-9102482 GCF_000708025.1 Charadrius vociferus
CCGCCGCGGGGCCGGGCCGGGGACCGGGGCAGGCCACCGCCCTGCCGGGCCGCGCCGGGGAGCGCACATTGCTCCTGCGGGCAGCGCAGCAGCGACTGCTTCTACGTGTGGCTTTATCACCGAACTCCATTTTCTTTTCTTTTCTTTTCTTTTTTCTTTTCTTTTCTTTTTTTTTTTCCCCCGAAACCTCGTTGCATGTGTTACACGGCGGTTTCGGTGCACACCCCCATCAGCTCCGTCTGGAAAACAAAGATCAGTGCTTCGCTCTGCATAAACCCCGTTCCCTGAAACACACAGGCAGTTTTTTCTCTCCGTACCGGGGTGAAATGTCCTTTACCATCAATTATTTATCCTCCTTTGCAAAATTCAGTTACCTATAACACTATTCCCATGAACACACCTTCTTATGTCATCCAGTTACTATATTTAGAACCACCGACAGCGAAATAATTATGTGGATAGAGCAAACAACCGGGAGGTCACAGCGAGTGTCACCAGAGAGGTCCCTGTGGCAGGGGGGGGGGGGGGGGGTCGGGAACCGGGAACCCCACCGCCAAACCTCCGTCTTTGACGATTTATTGGCACTTTCTGTCCATTTTTAAATGTCCCAACTTTGGGGTACACAGAGCCTCAGAGCGTTGGAGTCAGCGGAGAGATCCTCACTGGCTTCTCCAGGCGGTGGGTTAGGCTGAGGCAGTCTGAAAAGGTCTCGGAGAGACTTGGCTCAGCACTGCCCACATTCATCTGAAGCAAAGACTGTAACAGTTCCTTGTACCTTTTATAGGTCTTTTATATATTTGTATTGTTTCCACATAATATACGTTATTCAAATATGTTTAACTGTGGCATTTACAAGGTATACAGGAACCAATAAAGCAGAATTCAGACTGAAAATTATAAAACCTCGTTGCATTTTTATGGTTGCCGGTACGAGGAGAATGCAGAAATGCCGGTACCTGCCACCTCACGCCGCAGGGAAAATCTGCCCCGGGCTCCCGGCTCCGCTCCGCTCCCCTCCGGGTGCCCGGCTGGGGAAAGGGCGCCGGTCTCAGGCTGCCGACAGCTCATGAAGGAATACACAACAAGACAAAAATTATTGCTGGAGATATACAACGGGCTGAAACCTTGGTGAATGGTGAGCGGCGTTAGCGTAAGGACAGGTAAACACGCCGAAGCATCCGCCAGGAAGGGAGTCATTGCTGGGTAACGGCCGCTGTCCCAACGGCAAACCGGGACGGGCTCGGCGAGGTTCAACTCCCACTGCTGCGCTCCCGGCAGAGCCCCCGGCGCCTCCGTCTCGTCAGGGCCAACAACACGTGAGGGAGCTGAAAAGGGAAAACACCCTCCGCGGACTCACAAAACTCCCCGTTACTTACGACAGAATTAAGAATTAGCTCCCTGAATTACAAGTGTTGGGAAAGTGTCAAAAGCTACAGAAAACAAAAAGAAAACTCCCAAATTGTTAAACCTATCAGCAATTACAGACTTCTTTTGTCTTTCTGAAATACGACAGGACACATGACATGAGGCACCAACCGTACTTCACAAACCCACCCGCTCGCCACGGGTCTTCCTGGTGCCGTCCCGATGAGGAGAGCATCAGCTGAACCGTGAGCACGCCAACGCATGACCTGCTCTCAGTCTTTATTTGTTTAAATAACATAACGCTGCTCATTGTGCCTTTAGAGTAAACCTCACTTCTCACTGCAACTAGCTGCATTAGCTCCCATCTTGTGAAAATCCCTGAACTTTCGGAAGGGTAAGCGCAGACCAGAGCTGACCCCTCACCCACCGTAAAATGAAAGCTCATGCTGAAGAGCCTGCAGCCTTAGGAACAAATACATCCAAGGATTAAATAACTGTATGTCAGGCCATAGTGCCTCCGTCATTAAAATCTACTTGAGGGATGAAAATATTCAAAAGAGGGTGTTAAAGGATGCTGCGGCACATTAGGCATAAATATTTTCCAAAAATGCAAGGTAACACGGATGCGGAAGTGGCTGTGAGAGACATTAGACGACGTACGTCTATTGACTCAATCCCACACTACTTAAATTAATGGGAGATGAGAGTTACACACAGGAGATTGTGAGCATTGCACACTTCCAGATGAAAATCAAATTCAATGATAATCCTTCTGCGTTTGAATATAAGAGCCAACAGCCTCAGATTCTGTTGTAATTTTGGTTTAGGTTGAAGTAAGTGCTGCGACACCAACACGCACCTCCGCTCAAGGGTTCCACCAAAGAACGGGAGGTTTGGCAGCGCGAAACAATGTTCTGCCGTTTCAGTCCTCCAACCAGAACAGGTCTCGGAAGGAGAGGCAGCAGGATAACCACAGGGAACAAAACTTCAATGGAAATTGGTGGGGGACGTATATGGGAAAATTTCATACATCTATACCCCATTTCAGTCCACTGCGTAATGTTAGTTAGTGGCTTTTTAGTCCCGCTGCCCTGACTGCCATTACGTTCTAATGAAAATCACCACATCTATTGATTTGCTCAATTTTTTTTTGGAAAGAGGAATTTCACTGCAATTCTTTTCTCCGTTCTCTCTCCACAGCTTTTGCACCAGAAACTACTGTTTGGTGTCTGAGACTGAGGGAAGATCCGTGCGGACAGCCTGATCCTGTGAACGATCCACCGAGCAGTCCCACCGAACCGCGTCACTTACGCAGACACCCCTCTTCCCAGCCGGGACAACTGCGTTAGTCTGAGTTACAAACGGTTAGAAAGATTTAGGTGTAACGTAGAAGTAGACTATCGATAGCAGTACCAGGGAGAGAGAACCTGTTGAAAAGCACGTGCCCCTTGAGCTTTGCCCCACACATGTCAACTGCAGTCCTTCTAAGATTTCCATGTAATACCTATCGGTATAATCACTCAAAGGGACTTCAAGAAAAATACTATCTTTTCCCCATTTTAGAAGTATTTAGCCTATATTTGACAGCTCATTGCATATATTTTAATGCATTTTCCTTGTGGTAGTCTCTCTTACTGTGTGTGAGCATATTCACACTTGTAGAGGTGAGAGACAAGGAAATACTGTTGTAAATTCAGAAATTTCACAGTTGGCTGGAAAATGCAGATGCAAGAGCTGTTCTTGGAGTTACTATTTTCTTAGCAGAGTAGATTTTGACCCTGTTGACAAAATGCTTTTGACACACATACTTTGTGTCTTTCCATTCTTTTCTTTTTCTAACCGAACGGACAAAACTTTCCGCTCACAATTCTGACCTTGCATCAGTTTTGCTCTCCATCGATCAGCGTCAGGTTCTGAATTCACTCCAGTCCCGCTTCGTTTTCACAGGGGATCGCGAGACCCAGGCCAGGATGCCCATCCTGCCCCGCAGACGCCTTCCCAACCCTCCAGGTGACAAACACCCGTACTTCCTACTGCAAGCAATCCGCGTTTGTGAGGAAGCTGACGGTGCTGAGCGCTGTGGGCGCCCCAGCCTACAGAACAGGGACAGGGTTAATTAGTTTTCAGCCGGGAGAGCGGCGCGGTTCCTCAGGCTCCCAGTGCACATGTCCACAGCGAACATGACCTCATCAACTTTTGGCTGTGAACGGTGGGGGTGGAGTGGTGACCAAACCAATGTGGTGGTTTGGACGGGAAGACACAGATGACATCACGCTTGAGCATCCCTTAGCAACCACACCGAAATGGCACCGCAGCTCTTGAGGAGGTCGGCAGCCGTCCTCACCGCTGGACCAGCCTGCACCTCTTTGCCCTCCACGGCTGAGGAGACACAGCAGAGATGACAAAATTTGGAGTTCGACAAGTAAAAGCGATCACGGTGATCTAATCATACAGTTCCCTTTGTTTCTGTTTATAGGAAATAGCTATTTTCAGCAAGTCTTTTTCATGGAAGGATACAGTGCTCAATTAATCTGGGGAACATTCGAAACAAACGGTTCTTACAGCAACACTGCTATCTCTGATTTACTTTAGACTCTTTCCACTTGAAAACCTGGACTGTAATCTTCATAACGTTCCTCTCTACGGTATCGGGATGAGCCGAACGACAGCCAGACTTGCGTGTGTGGGAAGGACCACAAACCAACCAGAAACATACTTTCTGACTTAAAGCCGTCCCGGAGCGGGTCAGCGTACACCAGCCTATGGGTCACTTCATTGCAAACTGAAAACACCGTTACAGTCACACATCTCCGTTACCCCTCTCTATACCCCCACAGCCCGGGGACCGCTCCGCTCCCCAGAGCGTGGGTGAGAGCTGCAAACCCTGCCACGGTCAGCTCTCACCGGCAAGATAGTTTAATCCTTTTTCACTGAGCATCTGCAGCCCTGTAATTCCCCCACAGCTCAACACACGCTGTTGTAGGATAATGTCTATACCTTCCTTTCTTTCTTTCTTTCTTTTTTTTTTTTTTATATCGATGCATTTCTTCACCATTCTGTGATTCTCTTGAGATTTATTATCTTTGTATATTGCTGTAAGAAATGAAGATTTTCGAGGTGCTTTTTCTTTATTGCTAAGGTTTTCAAGGGATTTGAAGTACTGGGAAAAAATAAACAGTAAGTGAATTTATATTAGAAAGGTGCAGAAGAAGTTCCCCCTGTGCATAGTACCTTTGAGGATTAAAATCTTATGCAGAAATAAGAAGTAGCTGTGATTTTTTGAAGGAGCCTACATTACCCAACGCATCGTTTTGCTCTCCTACGAATTCGCAGTGCCGTGGCTGAGCAGTTCAAACAGACTTCCCTCTTTTAAAAGCAGGGATTATCGCTGGCACAGATTGACTCTTTCAGTTAAAGGGCATTTTTAATAACACACACTGTACATTTTTGTGTACCAATACCTCTCTGGTTTGAAGTCTGTTACAGTTTTCAGCTTTAGAAATAGAAGGGCCGTCGTCCTGGGCCACAGAGGTGACGGGCAGTTGAGTACCAGATCGATCAATCTCAATGTATTTCATCCCCAGTAAACTTTGTCTTTGTTAGTTATGCATGAGAATTAATTAAGGTTCTGATTTAGCCTTAGATCAGAGTTTTCTTCATCTGCTTTGAACACTGAGAAGGCTCCCGTGGCCCCTCGCGCTGAGCCGGGTCTGCGGCTCACACCTTCCGCAGACGGAACCGTCCTCCGCGAGGCACTGTCCTGCAAAAGCCTTTGGACTCTCGGAGGAACGGAGGAACGAAACTTGGTGATAAAAAGGGAGACGGTTTCAAAGTCTCCAAGTTACCCTTTGACCTTCTGAACAAGGAACCCTTCAGTAATCTCAAGCCCGTTTAAAGAAGAAACAAACAATTAAAGCCAAACAATAATCTGAAAAGGAAAACCAAAGCAAACAGATCGAAATTGGAGCAAGAATCCAATGTGGGTTTTTTTTCGGCTGTTCCCTTTGCAGCAGCCAGAACAAAAATCACTTTAAAAAGCATTAAAAGGTAAACAAGGTAGGAAGTTAAGCCGTTATCGGTCAAGCCCAGGGAGGGCAGAGCAGGGTCACCAAGTGATGGGACAGGTCTGTCTGTCGCACGGGAGGAGTGAGCCCGTCCGAACGCAACGGGACGAGTGCTGTCAGGAAGAAATTACTGCACCACTAATGTATTCAATAAAGAACAAACACAAAACACTGAGCTACAGATACTCCAAAACAAACAGAATGAAAAGGAGATACTTCCCTCTCTGGCAAAGAAGAAGAATTTTTCCATAAAGAAATCCTAAACTTGAGAGGGATTTTTGTTTTGTTTTTAAATAAAAACAAGCCCAAAGTCTACTAATAGAATTAACCAAGACCTTCCTTTAAACCAAACAAAAAAAAATGCCTCTCTCCTTTCACTTCGAAGCTTTTCCTCAGAAACATTAAAAGAGACTTTAAGGAACTCATGGGATTATGGAAATAAAACACCGAGTGAGACCTTTTCACCCAGTAGCTTTCCTTATTTTCTTGCAGGTTTGTTTCCTGATATTCCTTCTCACTACTCACGCATTCTGCACTGCACTTTATTAGAAAAAAAAAAGCCCTCTTATGTAAGAGAAGTAGCAGCACATCCTAGCTCTCTGCGGAACACATGTGGAATGCTGATTAAAAAGAAAAAAATTGGAACAAGTCTTTTCTCAGATTTAGTTTCAATATTTGTCAACATTCAGTGCAGACCTACCCCCGCCTGCAAACTTTCTTACAAAGAATTATTCTGCTTTAATCCTAGTTAAGTTTGGGTCACAAGGCGCAGGCGGCCGTCGCAGCAGAGGCTGTGTGTTCTCACCGCCCGGTTCCCGTTGGCTCCGGCACAGGAGCAGAGGGGGCGGCAGAACCCCAGACCCCCACCCCGGCACCCCGCGGCTGCCGGGCACCGGCGGCGGTCCCGGGTGGGAGCGGGGCTGAGCGCAGCCCCGGCGCTGCCCTCCGCGCAACGGGGTTTATCACCCACCCCGCGCGCTGCGGCGCGTAACAGGAAGGGAAATAAGAAGATTGTTAAAATAGTTCTTGCTAAGTTGTCACACAGGTTTTAATGTGCTGTAAACATTCCTCTCCTTCTTCTGCATTTTTTTAAATAGAACGACGTTCAGGCTTTCACGCTCAAAATAACTGCATTTTAGTGCTAGCAAACAAGGATACTCTCAATACCAGGAGCCATTATTAGAGACGATCTGCACGGAAAGCAGAGCTGTGATTTCGCTCCTCTGTCTGTGCACTGCGAAAGGCCGGAAAGTGTTCCCTTTCAGAAAGGGTATTTTCTCCCATCCTTTTCTTTAGATAGAAGAACGTTAAGCCTCAATCCTAAAATTGCATACGGACACGATTACAGAATAGGGGTCTTTTGTACCCTATTTTTCCTGGAAGAATCTGGCTGTCTGGCAAACTAACAGCATCATCACTTCTTAAGTGCCTTGATGTTAAACGAGAGTGCCCCGCACCCCCCGGGGCAGCTGCAGAGCGCAGACCCTTTCCCAGCGTCCCAAACATGCCTTTCTGGTGGTGGGTTTTTTGTCGATTTTAGAAACGCACATAAAACAATCGACGCGGTGTGCAGTGAGAGGTTTCCCTTGTTGCTGCGTCTCAGCCAAAGCCAGGAGAGCCATCCACGGTCGGGGCCGCGGGACGCGGCAGGCGCCGGGGTCCGGTCCCAGGTGGGGTCACAGCCTCTGGTCCCACACGGGGATTTCTCCTCTGCCTTCACAGAACCCGCGGAGGTGAAGGGTGGTCCCCTCCTACAGACCCAGCCCGGGGGACACTCAGGCCTGTTTGACGCTCGCACAATGTCAGCGGAGAAGAGCGGCGCGCGGGGTCCCTGCGGCACAGCCACGGGGACGGGGCCGATCTCGGCCGGGCCACTTCCCCGCACGGTGCCTCTCTTCCCAACTACCTTTCATCTGCCTCCCTCACATCGGTTGTACGCTGTTTACTTCCGACATGTCTGCACAGTATCGAGAACCAAGGGGCCCTCATCTCACCGGTGACCTTTAAGCCCTTCTGCTACATGTTCCATCATAAAATAATTATTCAAAAAGGAAGCGATTTTTTTAATAGCCTGTCTTCCTTTTCTTAACACCTCCTTAACTCAGACATTCTCGGCAACATTAGATGGAAAAATAGGCTCTGTTCAAAGTCTTAACACTGTTTTTCTTAAATGAAAACGCTGAGAAAGCTGCTAGTATTCTTTGGAGTCCTTCTCCCACGGGCCCTCCAGCAAAACCAGGGAAGCTCGAATCAGCACGCTTGCCACACTCAAAGTACCAGACAAAGATACTTTTTATTTTGAAAACAGAAAAAAAAAATAAAAATGCCTGCACACTTCTCAATCTTTCTTTGTACGCCGTACAGCGCCGAAGAGGGCAGCAGCCCGGTGCTGTGTTCGTTCGCAGGTCACCTCCAGGTTTGCTTTGTGCTCCCTGGCGTTACAATAACGAATTTGTTTTTCCATTGCTCTGTGCACGCTCTCTCGTCTCCGAGTGACCCATTCGCTCCCGCGGCAATCGCTGTGGTACAGCTCACTCTGCGCTACGTGAGCAGAGCCCCCGCGCCCCCGGGACCCCAGCCAGCCCTGGGGGCTGTTGCCCACCCCCCGGTCAGCCCTGAGCCACCCAACCGCCCGCAATCCCGGCGTGAAGGACAACGGTGCCACGCTGAGGTGGAGAGCCCCTCTCCCCTTCGCTCGGTGGGACCGTACCTGTGCCCGTGGAAGGGCTTGGATGGAAACCCACCCGCCCGCAGCATGGCCACGGACCCAGGGATGCCCCAAGGGACAGGGGACCCCACCGCTACCACCCCGCTGCCACCATCTCTGCCTCCTTCACCGCAGCTCCTCCGCCAGCCCGCACCCCCGCAGAGACGGGTGAGCCGCCTGCCCTCCGCCGGCAGCCCCGGGGGACGGCGCGGGGACGCCCCGGCCCCCCCCCTGCCCCCATCTCTGCCTCCTTCACGGCAGCTCCTCCGCCAGCCCGCACCCCCGCAGAGACGGGTGAGCCGCCTGCCCTCCGCCGGCAGCCCCGGGGGCCGGCGCGGGGACGCCCCGGCACTGTGGGCACCTGGACGATGCCGAGTCCCTCCTGGCACCGCCAGTCCCGGCCGGCGGCACAGCCCTCCCGCACACTGCGTCTCGCACCCTGTACATAAAGTACGCAGCCCGACGTTTATTCCGAAAAACTCTTCCCGTGCCTTGGCGTTACTGAGGGATGTACACACTAACCCCACACGTGTGAGAGTTAATGAAGATCTGACCAGGGAACTACTTCCAGAGGAACTGCTGGGCAGCCGTGGTATTTGTTTTGTTTAAAACGATTTCAGGCTCGATAACGTCTCTTTATCAAAGCTACACGTGCTGAGCATGCACAGCGCTGTGTGTTGTGAGGCGTACAGGAAGGGGTGGATTTAATTTATTTCTTTATTAGGAATGTTGTGGTGCCGTAAGAAGAATCCTGGCTGACAGCGCGAAATAAAGCCAAACTTCCAGAGGACATTCTGGGGCCTGAAGTTCCTGCGCTGCCTTTTCGAATTCAGTCTTAAATTCTGTATTCCTAACCCTCCGTTTCTGTCTGGACCGTCTCATGAATGGACATGTGTATTGTTACAGAGTTGAGCAAGTACCTCATAATGTTTGCCAGTTTAAGCTTCCTGTTTTTGCTTTCCTTAAGTGAGGAAACCAGTGAGGCAGTTTATAAATTCACAGTTCTGGCAGGCCAAAGGACCAAGGCAATTGTGACACACCGAAAATAGCTCTCCATCTAAATGATAACCCCGTTTTATTTTGTGAACGTCACCTTGGCTGTAAGGTTTGTTTACATTTATTTGGTATCATGCCCTCCGTGGTGGATCAAAGCATTCATGCTGCTGGAGAGACTCCGTACCCAGCTGAACGACGATGGCCGGAAAGCAGCAACACAGCCACCGCGATCCATCAGCTTTCAGCCTGGAAATAAGACGACTTCATTCTTCTCCACACTAAAAACTGACGTGGAGGGAAGAAAGGCGGCTAGAAAGACTGGGCTTGAGAAGCAATGAAAGAGACTGCACCAGCCCGCGCCGGCCGAGCTAAGCCGAGGGAAGGCGCGACGAGCGGGTGGGCACGGGCGTACTGACCCCATCTCAGACACACGAGCTACAAGACCAAACCGTGCGGTAACGCCTTGCAAGAATGCCATTTTTCAGTGATCTGTATGTGCTTAGTACCGTTCAAAAGCAAAGTGACAAAGGCAAAGAAATTCCTTGTCTAAGGATGAATACAGGAATTCCCATTTCCAGAGAGCTGAAACTGAGGAATTATTATATTATGAAATGAAGAACATGAACTGCTGAAGCAGTGCTTTCGCTGGCTAAGAGAATGGACTGCAGCTCTCACCGCCCCAAAGAGCGTCCTACACGCGGTCTCTTTATAGAAGCATCGATGAGAAACCCGTAAGCCAGAGCAAATGGCTCAGGTGAGAGGTGGCAGAAGCCCCTCGACTCACTGGCTGGACCCAGACACTCCAAACCGCTCTGCGGGCAGAGAAGATGATGGGGCAGGGCAGGACAGGAATCATCTACCATGGCTCGAGACCTCCTGCCCTAGTAACAATTATGTAATTGCTATGGTCTCTTAATACCTGAGTAAGACATCTTCTTATTGCATCAACTTCTCATGTCTAGACAGATATACATCATGAGTGAATCACTACTGACTGGCTTTGAAGACCTGAGCTGAAGAGCGCTCCACGGTGTAAGCCACTATCTGGACACATCAACACTTAAGGAACAATTTTCTGGAGACAGTTCTTTCGGTACGTTACCCTAGGGTATACTGGCTGTGAGAAACTCTGCTTTTCCAGTAGCATCCTTAAAGGACGACGAAAGGAACCAATACAGGCTTAGCAAAGGAACCTCTTAATCACAGACACCCAAGTCTTAAAAAAAAAAAAACAACAAACCACCTCCCAAAAACCCCAATAAAAATGTACCAAAAACACATAAGCAAGGAACAAACACATGGAAAAAAAACCCAAACAGGCTTGAATTCACCACTTGGCCTGATTATGCCATTTCTAGCAGCAAAGAGTCTCCTCTGCTCTCCCTAGAAAGTTTTGCTTCTTTATGAGAGAGTGTCTCTTCCCTAAATAATTCGAACCCCTCTTCTGCCCCTTTGCTTTGGTTTCAAAGGCTCCTTGTTTTGTTCCTTTCCCAAACTGCTCATCAGCTTCTCTGCAAACTGGTCACTGTCTTATGAAATCCCGTTCCCCAGTTACTCTGGATGATTCCCAGCTTTCCCATTTGTCCTCTTGGAGGTGCTCCTCTCCTTGGCGAGGACACAGGGCATCGGGATTTAATTCAGCACAGACATCACAGCACTGGGAGAAGGACTCGGTGAAGGTTAAGGTGTTCTCAAAAACGGTGTTCTCAAAACCACAGTTTGACTCACATATGCCCCCAAACGATCATACATTAGCAATTATAATGATCTTTAATTAAAAAAAGAAGTATGTTGCTGTTCTTACAGATAAGGATCTATAGAAATACTTGTATAGGTGCCATAAAAGTCTGTTTTTCAAACTACATTTCAGTGAGGGAATATTTAACTACCTTACCTACATTACTTGAATCCTACTCTAAAATGAACCTCTTTGAAGTTTTCTTATTAAAAAAGCTTTAAAAATTAAGCAGTTTGAATTATTTTTCTATGCACCATATAATCTTCTTAAGTAGTAAAAAGTTAACTTCAGCTCAATTCATTCCACTTGGAAAAAGGCGATGAAAAAAGCAGTAGATTCATGCATCTCGCTCTACATTTTCTCTAAATGTAACATCTAACCCCCGATTGTTATAATTTTTCATGGTAAAGCTTTCTGACTGTTTATAGCCAACAGACTTTGGCTTTTATACTGGAAAGTCTGTTATATAAATGTCACTCTCATTTATATCCTCAGTTATAACAAAGTCATTAATGCAGCCGATTCCTAAGAAACCCTATATTTTAGCAACTTGTCCCAGCTCTGGTACTGCATAACGCAAACACGTCTAACACGGAGAGTAAGAAAATTATACCTTGGAGATGCTACACTTTTTCAAGCAGGAGTAGAAGCTAAATGTGCACAGTATTCTTGATATGAACATCAGTTGTCAGAGTGTTACGCTTTATTTCCAGAGAGCCACCATCACCTAACTACATTTTGTAGCTGCACACAAATTATTTTGTAGAGCACAGTTATCAAATGTTTGGTACAGACGGACTGAAGAAATGACACCGGGTTGGGGCTTGGGTCCCAACGTCCCACAAGACGAGAATTTGGGACTGGATGCCACAGCGCTGAAATTGCTCTTCAGAGACGCCATTGTTGTTGAAACCAGAACCCCAAAAAACTCCCCTCCTGGTTTTTAATCCTGCTCAAACCCAAATATTGGAAGCAGGTTACGATCTATGAACTAACAGATCTGGCCCCTTGCCACATGCCCAATTAAGATGCCATATTTAGCTCCTCATTCCTGCATTTAACCTGTTCCCTCCAGCCCTTTCATCCACCTCCAGTACTCTACTAACAAACACGGCTTTCACCCTTCTGTTTCTTTCTTCCCTCTCTGTTAGCTGTTTTACATACAATTAGTGCTGCTCTCCCATGGCACTGGGAAAAGTGACTGTTAACGTGTGCTCCCTCTACCGTCTGATGGGATTTGCAGCAACACAGCAATATATCGCGAGGAAACTGCAATTTCTTCTCGGCAGAAAGGTCTATTACTTACTATAATGTGAAAAGTTACTCTGTTACATTTATGAAAATGCATACTTAGAATATTGCGGTCCTAAACATACAGATCTCCAACCAGCATATCACTTATCCAGAACGCCATAAATTATGGACATTCTGTCTTGCTCTCCTGGGACTGCCCAGCATGGAACGAGGGAGCCTCATGGAGAAACAGCGCCTGCGAGGATAAAACACTTTAGAACAGCCAAGTGGCCACAACTCCCGTCAAAATCAATGTAAGCCACAAATACTTAGGTTCCTCCCTCCCTGGAAAGGGCAGACCCTTTCAATTTGGATTATTAGACCAGACAAGTCCTTGATAAGAGAGCAGGAGGCCGAGTTCCAAATTCTGACCCAGGGATTTGTGCTGTGCTTAGTCAGACCCACGGCTTTTACTTGACACTTTGCTTGCTCACTCCTTATTTGTGGTGGAAAAGGCGTTGTTGTGTTGTGTTTTACACTGGGAGTAAAAATCCGTAAAGGGGGGAGGAGGAACAGGAAAAGACCTGATCACCCTTCTGTGATTCCTTTTCATGAACATGGATGTTTCCTCCCGCTTTGTGCAAGACAGATGAAAGCAGTGAAGACAACTTTCAGTTACAATTAGAAGCTCCTTTCGAGGACTATGAAGCGTGGAACTGAGAATGAGCCTTGGAGTCAGCACCGTCTACAGATCAAACAGTGAAGCACCACAGGTACTTACTGCTGGAGTACTTCATCTGCGTTGTGATGTGGCTCACCCTGATGGAGACCAGCAAGCTGTATTCTCACAGTACAGTCAGGAGCATCAACAGAACAAACAGCACCATACATTTGTGTTTCTTACAGATACGATCCGACCAAAGGGCCACCGTGGGCTTGCAGAACAAATCATATGCACTAATACCATTGGTCTGCTTGTTCAGCCTCCCAGATGAGGAGGCTACCTATGCCAAATGGATGCACTATGGTGAACACGTCCTGAAGGTATCCGATTCATCACGCACATGGTACATGAAGACTGCCTTCATATTTACATGCGATGCCATACCAAGGTAACATCTGTGAAGAAAATGAAGCAAAACCCAGAAACAGCAAGCAGTGAAACCTCTTCCCAGTAATCTCGACGGACCTCTTGTGTGGCTTGCACACACAGCAAAGAGGTAAGGGACGCATGCCAGTCCCTGAGGAGGTGTAGGGAAGACCACCCGCAGGGAGTAAAGACAGCTCTACTGGATGGGACAGCTGAACAACACTACCCGGCTTTGACTTCTGGCCATTCCTCATGGGAAGTGGGCCAGTTGATTTCTGAGGAGTAGCTGCGATTTGCCTGTTACGTGGTCCTTGACGCTGCTACGGAACCTGCTGTCTCTGGGAAGAAGCCTGTCGCAGAACTCCTTGTGCAAGGTTAGCTCCCAGCCGATGGCAGAAGTTGAAGGATACGTCTCTTCACTTCTGTTGAGGAGGGTACTCTCAGGGCTACGAGTATGGAGAAGCCAATTCCCTAAACAACTCTCTTGAATCCTTACGGCATGGAGCACTTTGTCCCTCTGCTCGCTGGAGCGCTTGGTGCCCACAGCCCCGGTGCCGTACCGATCCCTCCCTCGGGTGATTCAGCAGCAAAGAATATTTACTGCTATTTAACAATGCAGTGGTCTACAGACTTGACTTATGACTCAACAGAGAATAGATCCAGTGCAGACATTTTGAATAAACGATCAACAGGTTATGCCTTGCATTTAAAAAAAAAAAAAAGGAAATATTTTATTTCTTTTAAGAGACAAGCATGCGAGAATAAAACGGATGAAGTGGAAGATACCTTCATGCTGCCTTTAGAAATGACAATTTTGGCTGATTACTTTCAGAAATACTTAATTAATATTTAGGATTTTATGGATTAAGTGAAAAGTTTACACTGGATTCTGTCTGAAACGTCTAAAAAATAAGCCTTTAACTCACTGTTTACGTTGGCAAGTAACCTGGCTGAGTATAAAAGCTAAAGGTATGATTGACTACCTCACATATTTTACAACTGTTACGCTGAATAGGTATTTCAGAATTTACATCCTTACAGAAGAATCCTTAAATAGACTTTCTTACGGGGTTTAAACCAAACATACTTTAGGAAGTATTTCCTGTTTTGTTACTGTATTTAACTATACTTTAAGAATTAAATCTACTTTTCCTTAAACAAAGATCCAAAAATTTAACCTTAAGAGTATGCAGATCACAGAATCTACCTTGTTGTTTCTAATGCACTGGAATTATTTAATGAATACTCACAAACCTTTATAAAAACCAAAGCAGAGAACAATTCTTAACATATTAGTAGTATGAGCATATTTAGCTCTTAGACACAAAAGGCATGCCTGCATATTGCCCAGAATGGACAACTTCTGCAAGTAAAATTCAAATAATAACTAAATAATCCCAGTCCATTGACCAGTTGTGCCTGTTACTTTCTTCTGCCTGCTTTTAGATACTGAAAAAGACGGTAACAACATTCATTTTCCTCTACCTCCTCTAGCATTGTGTGGGGCAAATTCATAGTGCAAATTCATGCAAACCGATTTTTTTCAGTATTTAATATTCATCACCAACTTTCAGCGTCGATCAGCAGTTTTCACACTACCTGTCATTAGAATGGCACATCAAATCTGGCACTGTGAAGACCGTGAAGGTAAAACGAGTGAGACGATAGCTTTCATAGAAACTGTTACGGGTTACCACGCTCGGGTTTCCTGAGTTTCCAGGTGAGCAAACCAACCGTCCCACCACTGCCCACCGCTCCCTTTTCCTTTCAGGGTAACCGGCTGCCAGTTGATCGCAGACACCAGTTACACACCTTCTTGCTTCTTAATCCTTCGTGGTAGCTTCGCACCAGCTCCATGACTTTCTTATTGTTTCTTAGTAAGAACACTGATGTTCCTCCTCCTCCCCGCTAACTGCTCAGCTGCACTGTTCATTTACAGAGGGAAAACAGAGCCTGTTTCTGCAGTGGAGGAAAGAGAGGATACAGTGTTATAAGCCCTTGGCAGTGAAAGGAATCTCCCCAGCACTTATTTCAAGAGGCTCTGTTATTGCGAAACTGGTTAGAGCTAGAGAGGTCGGTGGCATCCTGCAGGAGCCCATTGCTGCGACGCACTGAAGAATCGTATTTTAATCAGAAGTCAGTCACAGCTTCTACGTTAATTTGACACACTTGAAGGTACTTACAGTTCCGGGAACTAAATTCAGCTTGTTAAACAAGCCCCTTTACTGCACATTTTTCCTGTGATGTGCGATACGACTTCTTCATGCACAAGTATTGGGAAGGAACCAGACTAAGTCGACACTCGGGACGGCTGGGCTGGTGAAATCCCTGGGGAATAGTTTTCAAAAGCACCTGGAGACCAGATGTCAGGTATCAGACCTTTGTACCTAAAGATGCAGGTAGACCTCCGAAAGGGCTGCCAGATCTGCCATACCTACCACAGTATTTCAAAAGGAATCCCATTAGGAACTTTGCTGTACTTTTAGCCGACTAAATGCCTCAAAATACTCCACGTTATACATCTTGGAATCCACATTTTTAAAAGATGGGGCAAACAAACTCGGAGACACGCGGCTGCAGTCACAGCGGCTGCTGCAGGAACCCGTGCCCCGTGCGGCGGTGGCCACCAGCTGCGTGCAGGGCTGTCCCCATCCCCGTCCCCGGCACGCTGGGGAGTTGGGCTTCAGGATGAGAGTTTACCACCGCTCCTCCTTCCGTTCGTGTGTTTCACACAAGCACCCACAAACGGATATTGGGAAGATACTTACTGGGAAGCTCACATGCTGTGCATGCACAATATTAATGTCCAGCACACGCTAACGCTGCATATTTAATGTACGTAAAGAGAAAGGCACCTGCCAGCAGGCACAGAAATCTCAACGCTGCTTCAAAGTACTATTTCTGAACGTTCACGGATTGCAGTTGGTATTGTGCTGGTTATTCAGCTTTTCACCTCCATTTTTTGTACCTAGAACTAACATTTTCACTTGAACCCCTCTGAACACTAAGCTGTGCCCTCCTCTCCTCAAATGATCACCACAAATTGTCTAACTAACATAGTGCGGAATACATCATGGATATTTTTGCATTTCCCAGGATGTGATTCTAATAACAATTATATATATATATATATGATTATATCTGAGCTTGAAATAAGGATTTCCCCACAGCTGCAAGCAGGCAGAGTCCATCCGGAGGGGATCCGGCGCTCCCTCAGCCACGCAGGAGCACACACCAACGCTCACGCCCGGGCCAGACGCGTGTACCTAATTCTGCAGAAATCTGCTTTATTCACAAGTATTCTTCTGTTGTAGTTATCGTCTCCTGTGGAAATGTTCTTTCTGTGGCCCTCATCATTTTCAGAATAAAGAATGCAAAATTAGTTGCAAGACCTGTGAGCATTCACTGTGAATCAACAAACAGTGTATGTAAGAATTTAGCCTATAGCAAATCCAGCCAAAATTCCACAAACTGCTCTCAGCGTTTTTTTCTTTCTTTTTGCCAGCTATCTTTTGCAAAGCTGCCGTCTTCTGCTTTCTTGCAAATTCATGGTTTTCAGGGGGTTCTTGTTTCTGCTGCCTTCTCAGATTACAATTTCTTTTGTATTAATTAAGCTGAAAAATTGAAAGAATGTCGCTGACTCTACAAAGAACACAAAACAGGCTTGCTTGAAAAGCTAAAAATAGATTGTTCTGTTCGGAAGACAGACGACTCAGTCTTCAAACTATTTGTACAATGCGAATTAATTGCAGATGGCCAATTCATTTATTTAGACCTCTGTGACAAAAATGAAAGTGCTCCTGCGACTGATTATGTGCATAAAGCTCCTTTCAGGTAGCCAGGTCTAGTCAAAAACGGAGGGAGCATATTGTTCTTTTCTGGAAGTCAATTTGTCAGAAAGGTTTTTGATCTCATTCTCTCGCTCTGGTCTCCCGGTCTCTCTCCCAGCAGCCCGGATTTAAGACGTGAGACTGATGTGCACAAACCAAAAGTTACACATTCACTTCTAGCATTCACAGTATACGTTGTAAAGCAGTTACATTCCTGCAATTAAAATTACATTTTATTATGATGTAAGTGTTGTAACAAAACCCACCCAGACTATTTAACCTATTTGAAATTAATGCCGCATGTCTTTTTTACACATCAGTATTTGTTTTAAATAGTATTTTAATTTTTCCTTTTTAGTTTTTCTCCTTAAAAGCAAAATAAAGTTTAATTTAAAAAAAAAAAAAAAAAAGTTAGTGATTTAATGCGAGAGAATTCAGGAAGATCTAAATGGAAACTGATATTCTATCCTGGCTTTTATTGTTAGATAAACGGGAGGTTTCCAAAAATACCATCTACTAGACTAGGGTCTATAAACTGTAGCTGTGAAATAAAAATATCATTGAACTAGATAAATTGTTTGGGATACAGAATGATCTGTACTAGAACTTTACAGCAGATCCTGAACAGCATGAGGCCTCCTTTGTGCTAGAAAACTAGAAACGTTGTCATTTGGGAGTCTAAATGATGCCAAGAAAAAGAAACTAAATATCAGAGTCCCTTTTCTCCAACTCCAGTGTCTCTCCTTTGCAATTTTACTACTTTACAGCGTCTAAATCCTTGTTTGCAGTCTTACTGACTTGAAAAATGTGCAAAAGTTGATCCACAGAGGGTCTGAGCTAACAGGGCTGTAAGAAAACCTCCCAAGAAGTTTCAGGTGGTACGATATCTGGCATGCTGATAGTATCACAGATATTACATTTTTCTGTTATTTTTTTTGAGTAACATAATGTTGCTGTCTGCATTTCAAAGTATTTATACCACATCTCAAAGTCTTTAAATCATGACTCGTGTTTTTTAAAGGCATTAAGTCTTGTAAAACAAAAATACAACTTGATGCAGAAATGAATTAAATTTTCTGCCTAGACAAATGACCATAGTCTATTAAAATTGAAATACCAGTCCTCTCCACTGTTCAGGCTCTTTCTGAAATACTTCTTATGAAGTTACTTAAGCTTATTGGTTATCACAGATTTAAAAGGGGACAGACATCATCCTCTACCCTATATTTTAAGCTATATTGCTTTGCCGCAACTTCATCCAAACTCCCACCAAGGTCAAGAGAAACGATTTGCTTTCAAGCAACACAAAACAGGCTACGCAGTTAGGCTACAGCATCTTCCTTCTGTTTTTATGGACTACCAAAAAAAGTTTAAATAGAGCTACAAGCTTCCTAACAAGACACAAATCCTTTCCCAAGGAAAGAAGCTTTGTAGGACGCCTCTCAAAGACGACCTCCATCCTGCATGCTTCAAAATGGTTTTGTATTTTTCCTGGAAGTACAGGTGATGTTGCGGTGGAGCAGAAGACAATAAAGCTGCTGAATAACAAAGGTCACCTGCCTTCATCTACATCTATAAAAAAAGGTCACGACATCCCATCGGTTCAATGCAGGCAGAGAATAAGGATAAGGTGATGGGGACACTCACAACGCTGCTACACACGACCCGCTCTGGCTCACATAATGAAGTTAAACATGCCCCCATTTTATTTTGCTAGAAAACTTAAATTCTTTGGCCGCACGTGTAGAGGAGGAAATCTGCTATTGTTCTTCAACACATGTAGTAAGGAAAACACTATTGGGAACACGGTCAGGCAGCAGCCGGCATACACCAAACAACGGTGTCCCAGTGATGAGATGCTTGAAAAGGCAGAGCAACAAAGCTGACTTTTTTTTATTTTCCACTGTCGATTTTTTTTTTATTTATACTCTGTGGTGGGGCAGACTCCAGAGGGATCATGTCCTTACACAGGCACATCTACCTCCTCTCAAAAGAGAAACATCTTTGTTTACTTAAACTATTTTTGTTAGACCTAATTTTTGCTGGTTCTAAAGAGTTTTGCCTCGCTTGTAAAGTAAACATCAACATCTCTGACAGAAGCACCACCTTTGAGTGCCCACAGAGTGTCCTGGCAGACCTCATAAAGGTGACCTACATGTATATATGTTCACTGCCTGCTGAGGTGAGTCATGTCAGCTAAGGTCTTTCCAACAAATAAAATGCTTTCAAAGCATTATCTATTGAAGATAGAGGACAGGGGGAAGGGAAAATTTGGGCAACCGAACCAGAGCAGGGTCTGGCACTGTGATATAAACCAGTACGTGCATCAAACAGCAGGGCTGCAGAAGAGGAGGGCTGGACCCAGCGAGTGCAGCCAGGGGCTGGGTCTCCTCTCGGCGCTTTCCAGCCCTGCCAGGATTTGCAAATCCTCCCGCACAGCAGACCCAGCACCCCACGTGGAGCTGGAACAGCGTTTTTTACAGATACCAATAGAGCCTGACGTAACACAAATTACCAAAGCACCGGCCCGTAGGGTGATTTCGCTTCAGGTTCACATGCTCCGCTGAAGCCCAGGCTAAGGGGGTTGAAAGTTCAAGACCGCGCACAAAATGCGGGAAAACGCACGTGGAATAGCCCCCACCTACACACTAAATACCCGAGAGATGAACCACTCCGCCCCTACTGTGGTAAGAGAAGAACAAAAAAGCAAGGAAAGTAAATGAATTGTTGGAATAACATTCTATAGGCTAAGTTCTTCTGTGAACACACCTCTCTGATACCAAGGCTGTTAGGCATTTGTAATGAGAAGAGTGGTGAAGTGGCTGTAAGTTATTAACTTCTTGCCAGGACACCACAAGAAGGTACAGCTTGCCTGTAAACCGACAGCTCAAAAGAAGGCACAGCAGCACACTTTTCAGCAGTGACATCTTCGTTATAAAGCCAGAAAGTGATTTGTTGTTGAAGTAGCCTCTAATGGGTAAAGATGAAAAGTCAGTGTCTGTGTTGTCATTCTGACGCTCCATGAGGGGGGGAAGGCAAAGAAGAGGGAGCAAGACAGAGAATACTTAAAGAGTGCTTTAGCATTTTTTTCCAAATTTGTAAGATTTTGGGCTACCAGGAATTTTAGTACACCTTCTCTCTAGCACTTTGACTACATGTTCTTAAGCAATTTTTAAACCTGGAGGAGTGCTGAAAACCAGCACCTTCCCGGTTGACAGCACAAATAGGAGTGTCGGCCCCGCACTCCTCCTCTGATCAGAACTGTCCATCCTCCGGTGCCCCACAGTGGCTTATCGAAGCGTCTCTGCGACTCCTGAAGGAAAATTAAGTCAGCGAGTTTACACTAGTTCTTGCATATCCGCAGCCCCTGTCCCAGCAGAAACTTGTCTCTCTGGATGTAATTAGAGCTCAAGGAATAGCCTGCCTTTTAAACCAAGATGACAGAAGTCAGGTTTCACTATTAAAAGAAAAAAAAAAAAAAAAAAGGGAGGAAAAACCTCCTCTGTACAGACTGCAAGATTTCTCCAGTATTGAAAATCAAGATATCCCCCTGTTACTCAGGATGAGTGAGGAGCTGCAGCGTTCATGTTTTCAAAGGTCACTGTCTCATTTTATTTCCCCATCAGGTTGCATGAAAGGAGCACTTTCTTTCATTTTGTTGAAAATCCAAACCATCAGTTAAATATCAACATGGATAAACTCAAATAAATCCATCATCCTGTAAATTTTTAAATAAATCAATATACTGTTATGTTTTGAAATGGTATAAGACATATTTCTCCCCCTCTATAACTCAAAACCAGCCTTAACCAATTACTTCAAACCTTTCCCCAGACGAGACACATCTCCTTTGGCTCAACGTTTCACATGAGAATTTTCAAGCCAGAAAGAGTTTCTTCCACAGACAAAATTGGAAATGAGAGATTAAAATCACCCTAATGATAGGTACTGGGTTATGCCTTTCAACTATGGATCCATGCCCGTATCTCTATAATTGTGACAATATTTTTCCAAGCAGAGTATCATGTTGTATGTAACACTGAAACTTCCTGGTCTCTACTCCTTCTCTGCTGCATGGTTACCATCTTATTTTTATAAGCATTCCATTCTGGGGCTGGCCCTTCAGCTTTGGCAGAGCCAGGCAGCTTCTGCTTTAAAGCGGCTGTTTTGCAACTAGCTGCTGCTTGCTGCATCTTTCCTTTCCAGCCAGCAAGTACCTGTGCTGTTTTCCTCCCCAGCTACTGCGAGAACGGCACATTCCCACAGGTGCTGCCCCTAGAACGGCGCACGCGGTGGGAATAACCAGCTGTGACCCGGACCATGCATGGAATTGCCGGGGTGGGTTTCATTTCTGGCTTCTTTTGGAAGGGCTGCAAAAAGGCTGGGTTTAAACAAGTTCATAAAAACTTTTCTAGATTCACATCCTGCTCATGCTGACACTTCTGCTGCTGGACTAGTCAGGCCTGCATCAAAGGAACGTTTCCATTCCGCCCCAAATCAGTGGATAAACATGAGGGGAGCCACAAACAGCACCACCAGGCACTTCTGAACACTTGCTGGCTCAAAAATAGTGGTCAGCAGGGCAATGGCAGCAAACTTTGCTTAATATTTTAAGCAAAGTAACTACTATATGATTTAACTTTAATTGGGCTGTTCTGCAGTGAGAATCTATCCCTCTACAAATAATAATTAATGTTCTATTTTTTCCTTAAAAGCAAACAAACAAAACCCCCAAATGAGTGGATTTTAGAGCACCCAAAAGGCAGAGCAGTGCCTGGAGGGGCTGTCCCGGGCTGCCAGGGCAGGAGCCTTGTTCACACAACTATTTGCCCACAGGACAAAGCAGATACCTTGTCCCAGAGGCAGACGTGGTTGTTTCCTTCCCATTTTCCTCAGCCTGTTAATTGCTGCAGTTAAGAGTCACACACACAGAGGCGAACACCAACCGAAAGAAAAATTCAGCCGTGGTCAAAGTCCCAGAGGCACCTCAGCCTCCTGATACACCCAGCAGCCCTCGGGACATTTCTGGCTGATCCTTACTCCAGATCAGACATCTGCATCGAGGCAGCAAGTACATGGTGGCTTTTTAGCAGAAGTTACTCGCTGCTCTGGCAGGCAGTAATTAGATTACAGGAATTACAGAAATGACAGGCTGGCTCTCTACTCGCTGTATGAGCAGCCTGCAATGGCTTGGAGAAGAGTAAAGCATTCAGATTAGTACAGGGATGAGCTCAGTGTAAATCCAAATAATACCAAAATAATACGTATTAATAAATAATGCCTCTGAACCAGCACATTTACTGCTGCAACGCTCATCCTTACCCTCTACTGGCTATCTCGCCAAACCACCAATGCAAGACGTCCTGTGTGTGGGGCCCTCTGGGTATTTGCTTTTCTGGAGCATCTCAGCATCGTGCCTTCCCCATGCCATAGGCCTGGTTCACGCTTCTATTAGAAAATCCTAAATAGGTGGGAAAGCGCTGGGACCCTGCCTGCAAAAGGCTGCAAGCATGCCTTGCAGTGGCAACTGCAACGACAGCGCTCCAGATACTGGCATACAAATGAATGTAACAAGCATTCAGCTTTGCTTATAAAATTCCCATATTCAGCACTGCCACAACACATAGCTTTAAAAATTAGAGCAGGGTTTTCCCATATATGGGAAAGCTGACCTGCCACTGTCGTACCAGCGTCGGCCCGCTCCCCGGGCAGCGCGCAGAGGGGAGCTGGAGCCTTACAAACCCTGCCGGCGCTTCCTCTGCGCTCGGCGCAAAGTAAGGGCGCTCCCTCGCGCGCTCCGGGGCGACACTGCTGTGCAAGAAGACTGTAGCCACGTTATTTCTGCACTGGGTTTGCTTGCCAGCTCGACCGAACCCATAACAATAAAGCTAGTACATTTTTCCAACCCTTCTACCTCAAGTTGCATTTGTACACACGTTACTTCTGTGCCTGCAGCAGGGCTGACACTGAGGTCTGAGCATCTGCATCCTCCTCTGGGCTTGGGCTTCACTCCCTTTGGAGGCTCCCTGGGGCCCGTCGGGCTCAGGAGCTCCGCTCGAGACCGCTGCCTCGGGCCAAGGGACCCCCTGGGCCAAGTTTTAATGCTTCAGCGTGATGCATGAAACCCCGAGGGTGGCTGTTTGTAAGACGAGTGCTAAGAGACGTCTCCCTCGAGCTGCGTGAAAGCATTTGAGTGAGCCCGTTGCTGCAGACCTCGTGGCTGCGGAGCCCCCAACGGAGGGCAAAGGACCGTGCAGGGGCTCCCTCAGTACAGAGAAACCAGTGCCAGCGACCGCGGTGGAGCAGCCAGGGCCACGGACTGCAGCTGGAGAGCTCTCACTGGGAACAGTTTCTTCCGCGGGTTTGGTAACGCACGATGCATTCGGTACTTCTGAGTCGATCAAAGAGCCTATCTGCTCACTAAATCCTAACCCCGGGTACTGCGCGAGCAGCCGTGTGTGTTTACAAACTCCTTACAGAAAGGCAGGGTGAGCGGGGCTGGGACTATCCAGCTGCAGCTCTGGTTATGCCAGACAGCTGCTCTGTCAAAACTGCTGGAGAAGCCTCGCTCCTTTGCAGGGGATGCCCGATGATACTCGACAGGAGCCTGTTTTGGCAGCCATATGCTGCCTAAGGCGGAGATCTTTGAGAGGTGATTTTTTAAGATCCAGTGGTATGCGCTGGGTACCTGGCTACGTACTTCTGACTGTGAGGGATCTGCAGAGGGGGGAAAAAAAAAGAATAATTTCTGGGTAAGCACTATTAATCCCTGCATAATCATGACTCCTTATTTTCTTTTTCCACAGTTGTTAAAATCAAGCAAATCAATCCAGTGAGACTTTCGAGCTCCCCGACACACACTGTCTATTCTGCAGGTTCCGGTCCCGCACGGGGAGCCGGGCAGGGGGCTGCCCCACAGGAAAGAGCCCCGCCGGCAGCTCGCCACCCACCAGAGGGGCTGCGCGCGGGGGCCAGCGCGGCACAGCCAGCCGGAGTCAGCAACTAAAACCAGCACCTCAGAACAGCAACAGAACCAGCACAGAACAAATTAAAATTGTACGTTAGTAATCTCTCAGTTTTATTATTAAAATGGAAACAAACTGTTTAGGTAACCGAAAGCCTTGCATCACTTTAGGAAATGTTAATTACATCAGTGGTTTTACTGTAATGAGTTTCTTTTTCCTTTCCAGTTTTCTAAAGCCTTAGGAATATTTCAAAGGGAATCCTTCCCAAGTATGCAAACAGCAAGTCAATACTCTGAGGTTTTTTGCCAAGCTTCCTCTTCCCTACATCTCGCACTCAAGAAAATGATTAAAAATACATTCAAATAAATAGAAAGGGACTGGAGGACTAGAGTTAGAGTCTAGTACGACCAAATGGTTACAGATAATCAAAACTATCGCTAAACTAGTCACACGTTTACTCATCGAGCGTGGCCCCCTGATGTTACTGTGCTCCCTGGGAGCAAGAAGTGATTTCAATGTCTGCCCCTGCTATCGCACGCGGGAGAGGGACGTGCAGCAGCTCTCCGGCGAGCACGTCCCCAGCCAGCTCTTGGCAGAGGCCGCTCCAGACACTGTTTGGTGGGTTTTACTATTCCAGTTGTGTCAAGAATAAGCTGGGCTCCTGTTCTCTCACCAAAGACCCGCAGCATTTCCCCGGTTTTAATTAACCATCTTTCCCTGGGGGGAAAAAAATACTGGCGATCAATAACAAATGGCATAATTAGTATCTCACTAATTGCATTCCTTCTTTTATTTAGAAATGCCATGCTGCAGCATCTCAGAATATTAGTCTTCCTTGTGCTCATTTTTTAGTATCTAGAAAAATGCTAAAAATCTATTTTCACCAAGATTTAGGAAGTTTATTTTTACAGTTAAACCCCAAATTATTCGGTATTACATTCTCCCATAATTTCAGATTTCTAGATTTCTAGCCACGGTTGCTGTTATCAAATTCCCTACTTCTCCTTTAACTGCAGATGTTGCAATTGCCTGTTTAATGCTACGGTTACAGTTCACATTTAGGACAAAGCTGACTCCTTAGCACTGCGCCAGCATAAATGTACAGAATAATCTTCAAATACATGTAATACTGAGCTTATAGTAACGCTGACAAAATTAAGTATACTAATTTGATAATCATGTAACACTATTTACATGACAAATTGGACCAACTCTAAATTAATTTTAAAAACTAAATTCAAATTATGAAAAGCATTAACTATATCCATCTTATTCGCCTACATACAAATTTTGTAACTATAATATGAGGAACAAACATATTCCCCAAGAACTTAAATTAACAAATTTTATTATTGCCATTGGAACTCAATGCATTAAATACAAAGAGAGGGAGGCAGGTTCCAAGGAAAAATGCAAGTATCCAAAAGGTTGATTCCGAACTCCCCCCCACCCCCCATGTCCTTACTGGGATAACATGCAATAGGAAAAGTTTACTCAGCAAAATGGTAATTATCTTCTTTTTAGAGATTTTTGGCTTTGCTATTACTGTCTTTATTTTTTCTAACAAAATGCAATTCTTTTGTTAAATTTCTAGAGAACAGTATTGAATTCCCTACCACGCATCCAAAATTCTACTTCTGTAAAAATCATTCTGAACAAACAAGGAATGTAAGACCTCAGCTGTGACTTTCCAGAGACAGTCTATCTTCATATTGTCAAAAAATTACTAGTATTTTATATGTTCTCAAAACCCTCTAACATATTCTATATATAAAACAAATACAGTTTAGCTGACATTTTAATAAGTTATCCCTTTCAAATAAAATGGTAAGCTATTACTGCACTCTAGATTCTGATACTTACGTATTTTTTATTATTTTAGAGGGTAAATAGTAAAAACACCCATGAGTGTGTACGTACTTACTGTGTAGGTTTGCACTCTATGAACAATATCCTCACCATCCCACCATTGGCAGGAGGGGGGTTAAATTTTTTTACGTACAAGTAACAATCACAGGATTGATTTCTTCAAAGCTCAGGCAAATCAAAAAATACAACTGTGGAATTTTGTTATCTAAAACAACATAATCTTGGGAGTTAATCTCAGCTAGCTGTTACCAATTACCAACACGAAGAGACACGCCACCTGTGTTCTTAAAGTCGGGAAAACATAACAAAATGTTAAGGCAGTTACGGACAGGAGCAAAGTAACTCGAAAGGCAATGCTAACAATTTAATAACTAACAAATTAGCATAGCCCTATGCAGAAATACGGGAATTTCATTTATACTACAGCAGTGAGATTTTTTTTTTACTTTCACTCCTATACCACCAATGCAATTGGAATTAAACATATATAATTCAACAATCCATTAATGTTATCAAAACCAATAAATGACTAACCAATGCATCGCTATTTCTGAGGATGAAAATCTTTTTTACCTATGCTACAGTAAAATAATACTCTTTTTAAATAACTCTATCTTGGGTATACCCATCTTAAAGTCCTTCACAAGATTTATCATCTCAGTTTAATTGCTTTGCAAGGGATTAACGTCAACTACATTTGAGCTGTTTTCTCCTAGTTCTGACTTAATAAATTACGGAGGGCAACAAATATTAAGTATGTAAAAAGGTAAAAATTAAAAAATGAAAATTCCTGGAAAAAACACTCTTTAAGTGTTAAATTCCCTAAAGAACAGAAACGGGCAAGATGTGTTTCAGACATCTGACTATTAGTCAACTATTGTTAAAGTGATCCAATTATTAAATAGGCAAGAATTATTTATTTTACTTATATAAACTATCCCTCTTTGCTGGGTCTGGAATAAATTAACACATCCACATGTTTCTTTGCTTACTACGCCAAGAAGAATGACTAATATTTTTCTATAATAATATTTTGATAAGAAAATGAATGTTCAGTTTATATTCATAACAGGAGTTTCTGCGTGGTTTTTATGTGAATAAAATATGAAATGATCACATTAGAAGGATTTGAACAACCTAATTTAAAAACAAAGCAGCTTTGCTCCAATACAAAAAATATTTTTTTTAGCTACTCTATCAAATGAAAGCGTATTTGCGCTTTCAAAAATATACTGGTTAAAGGATTTAGACAGGCCTCATATGAAGTATATTTAAACATCAAAACTAATTTAAAATGATCTAGAGAAACAAGCTGTGGAATGTCCAATCCTTAAGAAGAAAAAAAAAAAAAAAAAAAGTAATTAAATGCTGAGAGCTTAGCTGGCTCCACACCATCGGGGAGGTTCGCCTCCCCCCGGCCTGGGCCGGGCGAGCGCCCCTCAGCGCC
>NW_009661368.1:9104658-9106423 GCF_000708025.1 Charadrius vociferus
GCCGGCCCCGGGGCGATGCTGGGGTCAGCCCTGGGAGGCGGTCCACAAGTGGCACACAACTGGCAAAGAGGCGAACACACAGTGTTATCTGCGGTAATTATTCACGCGGGAGATTGTAACAATGTGGGAGTTATTCCCTCGCTGTACTAACGCCTTCTGAGCCCCGTGTGAGCGATGTCCGCCAGCGGCGGTGCAGGGCCCGCAAGCCACAGAGCAGCAGAACGCACTGCGGGACCGAAGCGAAGTCCCCGCTGCGGTCAGTGCCCGGTTCCGCGGAAGCCGCACCTTCCCGCGCAGGGAAACCAGGTGCCACAGCAATGCCACCCCACCTCACACCGACACGCTGCGTGTTCCAAAACTTCCTCCCTTGGAAGCACGGGTGTCCTCACGTTACTCTCTTTGCCGAGAGCAAGAATCCTGCTTCAGAGGCAGGATCCCGGTTCAGACTCGCGCATCACGGAGGACTGGCAACAAAGACCGCCACCAGCAGCAAACAACGGTAGTTTAGTGCAATTTATCACAAATGTGCAAATCCCAGCCTCTTAAAAATAAGGGGTCAAACTCTCCTGAAGTTATGAGACTTTGAAGGAAAATATACCTTCTGGTTATGAGTCTTTTGGGTACACTTGAAATGTTTCTCAGTACTCTTAAGAGCGAGAAAATGTGGTTTGTTTGGACTGACAGCAGAAGTTCGGTGCCAGCGCTCCACAGATTGTAGCTCTGAGGAAAAAAGTAATAACCATGGTGGGACCCAAAGAAAAAAAATGACTGGAACAGTTGGCAACATCATTACCTACGTTTATTCCTCCTAATGGCCCCGTTTCAGTTGCTTTTCTGATATTACTCTTAATTTTGGCTTCTCAGTGGGAAATCACATCACCTCATGTCTTGTCTGCCCAAGAGTTTTCAGGCTGTATTTTCCCTCCGCAGCTCTACCACGTATACGCTCATCACATCGCTTTGTTTATACAGGAACAAAAAGCATCTATGTGCAGTGGTGCCTTTCCAAAACTTCACATATCACCAAAACAGACATGCAGCAAGCTGGTCAGGCTTTTCTTGGAGCTGTGCTCATTGTACACATTATACATTTTTTATTGTAATATTCCTATTTCTACCAATTCCACTAGCTTTTAGCTGCCTGCTACAGGCAGGGTTGACACCGCCCACCTCCCATGATCTGACATTAGCGATCAAGTGCCATTTTCAGGCTACTTCCAGGAAGGCTAGAGGCAAAATCCCTGAAAACCATGATCCTGGGAGTAGTGAATACGAGAATGCAGCCGCGGTTCTGCAAATGCCTCTCTGGGAGGAGATGGAAACTTCGCTGCCACATCGCTGTCAGTGTGGTAACTGCCTCTGTGTTTGCAAGAAATCCAGATTATCCGTTCTTTCAGTCGTCACGGAGTTGCTGCAGAGTGACTGTCCTGTTGGAGCTGCTGTGCAGAGAATTTTTCTGCACAAGAGAGAGCTGAGCCCACGGCCTGGGAGCACTGCCTAACCCGGCAGAGAGCGGAAACCTCTGCGAAAGGCCTGGACTTGCCGTGGAAGGGCCATGCGCCCAGGGTTCAAAGCAGAAAGGAGCAGGACAGAGACAAAACAGTACAACTTCACCCAAGCTATGGATAAACGCTTGTGCAGTAACATTACGGAAATTTATATTATTATTAAGGCAAATATAGCTCCAGGAACTTCTTTTTTTTCAACTGAGTTGCAAATAATAACCTGTTGCAGCCGTGAAACCGCTGCCAGAGGCGGGGGGGGG
>NW_009661368.1:9106459-9116574 GCF_000708025.1 Charadrius vociferus
CCCCGGGGGCGGGGCAGTCCGCCCCCCCTCACCCCGAATGCTCTGCGGCAGAGTTTGCTCCCGGGCACCCGCGGAGCCGCAGTCTCACCAACACAACCCAGCTGGGCTGGCGGCTCCGGAACGCAGCGAGCTTTTCCAGCACTGACATCTTTCTCCCAAATGCGTCTCTCCAGGGTTCTTTTGCCGAGGAGCCCCCTGAGCCAGGAGGTCCATACCCCCGGTGCTCCATACCCCCGGTGCTCCATACCCCCGGTGCTCCAGCCGCCTGCCCGCTCCCTGGGCTGAGCCCTGAGAAAATCCTCATTTTCAACTGGTTCCCCGCCACACAAGCTTGCAAAGCCCCTCAGTCCCTTCCTCTGCTCCCTTCCTTCTCATTTTCACCCTCTTTCTTTCTTAACCCAAAACCCTGACACCCACCCTCAGTCCTTGCAGCTTTGGCCCCCTCTTCTGTTAGCAAACCCAAACTCTCCGGTCGCGTTCCCCTTGGAGCTCTGCCAAGTATTCACTAAGTGGAAATACCACTTCTGTCCCCTCCCTTTATTTCCCTTCCTTTTCTCCCCTCCTTTTCAGAGGGAGAGGTGGAGCGGGGAATGCAGAGACCACGCCAGTCGTCCCCACAGTACTGGGACGTTTGCTGGTGTCCTCTGCAGCAGAGCGGTGTGGGCTCCAACACGGGTCTCGTGGCCGTTTGGTGCCGCGAGCGCCTGGCTTGGGGTGTGCTATGTTAAAGAGTAGTGTTGTAGAGATGTCATCGCTCAGCATCTTGCAAATCTGCAGCTCCAGCCTGGCAGAAGCAAAGGGGAGCAGAAAAGGGCGCGTGTGTCTCTCTTGTGAAAATACCCTCCAGTTCTTCATAACATGCATCCACCCTGGAAGATGACCTTGGAAACCGCTTCTGCCCTGAAGCACTTCCACATTTCTGCCAAAGCTCCCGACCAGGCAGTGCCCCTTTAGATTCCCAATTGCTGCTCCCAGATGTCACAGTCCAGCGTCCCCTGCTATGGCGTGACCCGGCACGTCACCTTCAGAAAAGGACTGGAAGTGGAGCATCTCCAGCTGTGGCCATGCGGGACTGCAGGGCAGGATGAGGGATTCGCGGGCTCCTGGCAGAGCCGGCACGATGCCAGTATGTGGAGGGGGGGGTGACACCTCCAGCAGCCCACGGCCGCTTTATACTGCCATCGTTATGCCCATACAGTTTACACCACTATAAGTAGTGCACCGGTCCACAGCCTACCAGACACGGTTATCCCAGTATCGAATGAATACCACATCTAAATCCAGACAAATTCTTTGTTATGGCACACCAGAAAAGATCCTACTCCATTATCTCCAAAGCCCAAACAAAGAGAGGGCCGTGGGAGCTGAAGAACAGCTTGTGGAGCCATGCACTGGGCTCTGCTGGCACGGAGAACCCCAACCACAAAGAGGCACCCAGCGGGACCCGGCCCATCGCTCACCCAAAAGCCGCTCTGCCCAGGAGCTCCCTCTGCCATCCCCTCCAACCAAACTGGTCCTGATGGCACCGTCCGTACCACAGAGCAATTAAAAAAGAAACTCCACAACCAGCACACCTCCCTTCACGCTATTATGAATTTAAATAGCTTCACAGATTTGTGCGAGCATTCAAAATTACACCAAAATAATGTACGCGCTCTCACTGGGCTGAACGTGCTGAGGAACCAAGTCCCAGCAAACCAACCCCCGGTGTCCTGGGGGGAGACACCATCAGACCTTTAAAGTGTCACAGCACTTGAGGGCGCTGCTGCAATAAATTTAACTCACCCTAAAAGCCGCTACTTAGTTTTATTAGGAATTAAAATCACCCATTAAAGTATCAGTGACCCACATTGACACTTCCTTACACTACTGCTGTTACACCGTGGCCCTACTGTTTTGGTAAGCAATGAGCAGAAGTTAGGACTGACATTCAACATTCAAGGTTAGCACCCGATTGTCCTTTCAAATATTTGCACAAAGTGATAAAGTGGAAGGAGGACAGGAAAACAGTTTAATTCAGAATTATTATTTTTTTCAGTATAAATTATTTGCTCTGGGTGAAATGAGGAGGTGTGAGAAAGCGTATCTATTCACGGAGCGAAAACAAAATAATTGGGGATGAAGATGCAAATGCCAGTTTCTCTTAAGGGAGAGACATGAGTTTATGGGCAGACCGACTACACTGTTTTGCTCCGGTTTTCCCTGGCCTTTACGAGCATCCTCCCAGCAAAGGCTTCTCGGCCCTCACAAATAAACCCACACCCCTCCCGTGCCTCCCACCGGCTACATCCTCCACCACGTCCTTCCCTCCCTCCTCCTGGTGCAGCCAGGTGCCGCAGGGCACTGAGGGCAGTTTGGGATGCGCAGTGCCACATCCAAGGTCCACCCACATCAGGGATCGCTTTCTTCAGATTCCACCCCAAGTGCCCATCTCCTCCAGTGCTGTGTCGTGGACACCTACGCTCTCTGTGGGTCATGGCAGTGTTTCTGCTTTTCTGAATTCATGTAACTAGTGCCCCATTATTTTCCTGCTCCGATGTGAAACGAGCTGGAGGAAAAACAGTCTTTTGACTGAAGTTACAACTTGCCAGCCTGAGAAAACTCCATTAAGAAGTTCTGCCAATGCAACGTTGAGTTTGATAACATCTTTTTTTACCACAGGACTCCTGCATTTTGTTCTCTTTCTCCATTTTGAGCAGTATGCTCAATATTTTTCATTTTAGTAGTTTATTAATTACACGGTTGTCTCAAAAAAAAATTGGGGGGAAGAAAACGGACAGTTTTACATTTGAAATTCTGGTTAACACTGACTCCTTACACAGAAAGAGTAAAGGGAAACAGTGAAGACTGAAAATAATTTTCACATTTTTTTTTAATACTCCTGCAGGCTGTATTTCCCCATCATTTTATTCAACAGTTGTCTGTGTCCTTAAGAATTCAGTATTTAAAAACGTCTTTGTCAAAAACAGAAATACCGTGTGCTTGACAACACATGCTAAAGCATACAGACTGTTTTGCCAAACGTTAGAGACAACCACAGCATCAGTCCTACAAAAATACATTAAGGTAAGGACTACTGCTTATATGTCAAAAATCATCTGCTCATGTATAAAGCCAGGGACAAAATTAATAAAGGGAAAGCAATCAAAGAAAGATGCCCTAAAATCCGTATTTGTCAAGAACAGATAAGAAAACAAAGAACAGAGCACAAAGTAACTCAGTACTTTATCCACAAATGAATGAATCCTTTCCTCTACAGCGTTCTGTGACTAGTTAAGAGTTAAGCTTTAAAAATAAGTAATAACAAACAGTGCATGTCCAATTTTAACAGTTCCTCTAGTGTGACACGGTACCAACCCGAGTGTTCATAGCTGGAACCAGAGCAGCACGTTCTCCCCTCGGGAAGGCTCACGGCGACGCGAGACGGCGCGCAGAGCGAGAGCCGGGCTGCTCCCCGGCATCAGTCACCCACCGAGAGATCTCCCTTTGGCGCGGTTGGAAACCTTCCAACCTCGCACCTTTTCCTGCCGAACCAGCATAGCTGGAGCCTTCTGTTAACAGCCAGTGTAGCAATTTGCTGAGCTTCAGACTTAGCATTTTACCAAGAGATAGGAAAACCTCATACATCTAAGTTCACTCCTTCTAGGAACTATTCCAGTAAGATGCTTCGTGTTTCCTGCTCCATGAAAAAAAAAAAAAAAGGAATTAAATCTCATCTATAATTGACCTTGACAGATACTGAGAACATTTGGCACCTATTAAAACCCCTTTAAGATGAGACCCCCTGAGCTATAAAAAGAAATGTAAATGTGAACTTTATACCATGTTTAGTTCACTGGAAACACTACCATGGTAGGTTCAGTCAGTTATTTTCCATTGAAAAGTCGTCTTAAAGTATGTCGAGAACTAACTTTTTAGATGTTTATTGAGTTGTTTCAAGACGCATTTGCCATAGTTTAACCCCTACATTAATCACAAACCTGCATGAAAATTCTGTTCTGTGAGAAAAATACACTGGAGAATATTCATATTTTCAATCTGATTCTGAAGATGCAGCTTCAAAATGCAAACGCAGTACCCGAGCAAACTTGTTTTGACTGTGCACATAAATGTTTAAAAAATTGTTTCTGGAAGCCCAGCAAAAGTTGGGCTTGAAATCTCTCAGTGGAATTACATTTTCGTTCAAGCAACACCACATAGTTTGGAAGCCACAGAAAACATCTATTAAGACAGTTGCTAATTTAGAGAAAAAATGACCCCATCTGGAACAGCGTCCGCAGTGCTGCTCATTGCACCACAAGAAAAATATTATTGTACTGCAGCGTGTGAAGCTTTGTAACAAAGATGACGCCAGGTCAAAAGAATCCAACTTACAAAGAAAGGTTGGTGCTAAGGTCTTGCTTTTACTATAAAAGATTAAGTCCACAAGGAAGTTGAACATGAAGGAAGGGGTGGAAAAAAGATGAACTGAACTGACAATTAACATAAATTTCCCCCCCGCCCCGTGAACAATAAAGACTTCCAGCTCTAGGAGGACGCTTTCCAGTAATGGAAATTGAGGTAAGTAAATTACAGAGACCTTAGGAAGCAGTGTTTTGAACATAAAGAAATATAAGCACAGTGAGAGCATTATCAGAGCTTAAGTAAGGCTTAAGTAAACGCAGAGAACCCCCAAAAGCCGTTGGGGAGACGACCCCCCTGAGTCAGAGACCGCAGCGCCTCCATCAGCAGAGAGGAGGAGTTGGGTATTTACGAACAACAGCTCAAAGTGAAGGTGGGTTAAGGGTGAACCAAAACCATCTGATGGGCAACACGTAACGGGGAGGGACCGCATCAGGCACCGGCCCACGCAACAGTGCCGAGCTGCGGTCAGCCCCGGGCACCCGCGGTGGAAGACACAGTGACCAGAAAAATCCATGGAAGCAAGAGAGGGACCAACAAACGTAGCAACCTCCAGGATCAGGAAACAGCCGAGTGAGATGCAGAGGACCTGAAGCGCAGTTTAAGGCATCAGAAAGGAAATTGGGCGCTTCTCCCCTTTGGCTGAGTTAGTCCTGGGATAAGGCAATGATGGACAGGAGGAGAGAACCCCATCAGTGACAAGAATCTCACCGGGGGATGCTTTGTGCTGCGGCAGCAGGAGGGAAGGCAGCAGGCTCTGAACGGAGCAGCTGTGAAATGAACTGAGTCTTGAGAGAAGCAGCTGTGGAAACAGGTTCTGACAGGGCATTTGTTAAAACCAAAGTGAGATGAGTTTTTGGAGAGCACCCTGTCAGTGGTAAGGTTCAGAAATGCTAACGAATTTTTCTGAAAGCCGATCTGGCATAGTGCAGCTGTGGAAAGCATGCCAGGGAAGGGAGCAGCAAGCAAACCAACAGGGACAACAGGATGGAGTAGACAAGACGGAGACCAACTAGTCATGGCCAACACCCACTGAGATCAGCAGTGGTGCAGGGGAGATCACCCTTCTCACAGGACTACAAGTCGTAGCCCACAGATAACTCAAGCTCTGTGTTTCCAGCGGCACGCTGGGCACACGTGGAGGACCTGGTGACTGCCCCAGGGAGGAGAACTTGGGGGACGCAGGAGCTGGCAGGGGTGGTGAGAGCAGACACGGCTTCCCTCCTCTCTTCTCTCCAGTACAATACTCCATTCACTTCACTCATCGCCTGTGACATGTGCATGGGGACACAGACTTCAGCATATGTGGCGTATGGGTTGATCATATCATGGAATCCCAGGTTGGAAGGGACCTCAAGGATCATCTGGTCCAACCGTCCTTGGCAAAAGCACGCTCTAGACAAGAAGGCCCAGCACCCTGTCCTGCTGGATCTTCAAAGCATCCAATGATGCCCCAGCCCCCTTGCCTGCTGAATCTTCAAAGCATCCAATGATGGAGAATCCACCACTTCCCTGGGGAGATTATTCCAACGGCTGATTGTTCTCGCTGTGAAAAATATTCCTTTTTTGTCCAACCGCAACGTCCCCAGGAGTAAGTTGTACCCATCAACCCTCGTCTTTTCCATGTGACTCCTTGTAAAAAGGAGGTCCCCATCTTCTCAAGCTGATGATGCTCAAAGGTTTTAATAAGAACCGACTAAAGAGCCTTTAACAAAGACTTTGTAAAAACTGTCAGAAACTGTTCCTGTTGGAACGGTATTGAGTTTTCTAATGTTGCACACATAAAAATCTGAATTATAGTTTGGTATTAAAGTTGGGCAAGGAACTGATAAAGCCCTCCACTCATATATGGCTTGTTCAAGTCTCTGGCATTCCTCCGCAGCCAAAGCAACACGTGGCAATACTCCATCACACTTCCACGCGTATGGGACAGGCATCAGCCAGGAAACACACACATGTCACTAACGACACTCCTCTGCCTCCAAAAGCCATTCCCACCTAAACCCACAAGCAAATTTCTCCCCAACAGCAGCACCGTTAGCCATAGAAATCTATTAATAGTCATCCTCTAAAGAAACTGCAGCGAACACTGCCCATCCTCAGGCAACGCAACGGGGACGTGCCGTGGTGCGACGGTGATGTGCCGGGCTGCCCAGGAGAGCGCAGGTGCCCACCACCTCGCTGGTCCTGGCTGAGGCCGTCTGCCGCACCGCGCCGAATGCCATTCTCCGAATCCTCAACTACAGTTTCACATGAAATTACTCTTTCCTAAGAAAGAGTACTGGCTGAGATCAGTGGGAAATGAAGATACCACGCATTCGAGTACCACGCCAAGCCAGTTGTTGAGTAATCCCGATTTCAGCCGAACTAAATGGTATGCAGTTATACAGGACTACAAACATCTGTTTTCAAGAGGTGTCCAGATCATTGGCAGCTAATTGTACTTCTCTGTTACATTCCCTGCCATATGCTGGGGGATAATCTCAGCAAGCAACAGGGATTTTCATCTCAAATCCTAACAAATCTGCTCTGCAAGGCTTCATGGGTTTTCCTGTGTCACTTATCTGATAATACCCCTCAGCTGCTCCTCTGCTCTTTCCACGCCTCGCATCTGCTCTTTCACAGCACCCAAAGGCTCCTGCGACCTGCCTAGCGACAACTGACCGTTTCTTCACGCCATCTGAGAAAAAACTCCCTCCCTTGCCAAGAGTAAATACAGAATCTACCTCCCGGACGTGCTCACACTCGGGCTGTCCCCTGCCCCACCAGCGCTGCCGCCGGCACGAGGAGTTGGGGAGCAGAGTCCATGTGGGCACAGCTCTGAACGCTTCTGTCCACCTCGGCGGGAGCAGCTTCGGCCGCCTCCGGCCCCCGGCTGGGGCCGTGTCTGCGCGCGTAGCCGACAGCACGTGAAGAACAACGGGAGAAGGTTGGGGTTTATAAGCATCTTCATTAACCAGAATTCAGAGGTCTTTGGGGCACTTTGCTTGGCAAAATCAAGGTGCTTAAACTGAAAGCTGTGATGGCACTTTTGTGGCCATAAGTGTATATACACAAACAGAATTTGATCTTTGGCACTCAGCAACAATAACCACAAAACTGGGGGTGACTGCAGTACTGACAAGAGACAAGGGACGGACCGCGCCGGCGCCTGCAGTGATGCCCGTCTGCGGGACGTGAGCAGGACGTCTGTCACAGTCTCCAGCCTGGTGCCGTCCCTCCTCTGCACGAGGGGGTACAAAACCGCACTGGAGTTTGGCCTCTCTCTTCCCCAGCAAGGCGCTACCTGTGCGGGGCTTTGACAGACCGACCCGGCGCTCCAGCCCCAGGGCCACCCCGGAGTGCTGCCGGGAAGAGGGGCGGCTGTCTGCGGGAGCCACGGGTGCATCCACCCCGCACACCCCGTCCACCCCGCACACCCCGTCCTCCAGACGAACGACAGCAGTGGACGTGCTCTCGGACGAGCTGTGGCACACCAGCCTCTGGGTGGGCACAGCTGTGGGGACACAGCGGTCCCGTGTCCCACCAGCCCTCAGAGAGACTGCAGCGTGGTGAGAAGTTCCGCAATCCCACAGCTTCCACCGATGCCACGAGCGGTGCTGCTGCTGGCGAGGAGGGACCTGCGGATGGGGTATTTTTATCTCCACTTCATTCCCATCCCTGTCGATCCAAAACAAACTCCAGCTAGTTAGAGGTGGGGAAGATGGTTCACAATGAGAAAAGGATTCCCTGGCTCGACTTGCGTGTCACCTCTGGATACGTGCTGCTGCGGTGGCACAGATGCATCGGTGACGGCTTCCCAGCTTCCAGGGACCTCTCCAGACGAAAACAGCAGACCGACCGCTTGATTTTTAGCAGCTGAAGAGCAGCAGTAAGCCGCACAAGTATTATGTAAAGTGATCTTTTTCTAAGTATATGTTCATTGTGCACAGAAGTGGATTTAATTACAAACAACTGGAAGTTTTTAACAGTCTGGATTGCCCCCTACTCCCTTTCTGAAAACTAAGGCTTGGCAACAGCTTTTGGGTTTCACTGCGAGTCTTCTAAGTATTTCCTTGGAAAGACTTTACACTTGGTCCCAGGCAAGAAGTCAAAATCAACATTTAAAAAGCATGCCCTGCATAATTTCCAGGGCTCGGGAGCACTAAGGTATACTTACAGAGGCCAGGAGGAGAACTGCTTTCTGTGCTTTTTGACTGTGTGCATAAAGCTGGTCTTCAGACAAGGAAGTTTATATTCCAAATAATATTTTTAACTACATGCGGTCAGGTACATAACTTATCAGGCCTTTCCTCATCCACCTCCCAAAATAAGCCTGAACGGTAAATATCTTTGCAGTCTTTCGTTTTTGCTTAGACCTCTACTAGGAGTGACAGACGCTCAAACCTAAATACAGAATTATTCAACGGCAGAAAAAGTTTCAAATAACATTTTCTTACACTCCTTTATACAGCAAAACTCCAATTTGGGCCCGATAGCGATACTCAGGCTAAACCGGCTGGTTCTGCACTGCGGTGTATCTCGCACCATCTCACGGTGTGTCACACACCACCTCATGGTGTGTCACCGTTCCCTTGTCCGCGGGATGGCACGCTGTCCCCTCGCCAACACCGGTGACCCCCCGCTGCCGCGGGCTCCGGAGGGGATGGCTGCCCCTGTCCTGCCTCTGCATCACCCCATCGGCACGGGCGGCACTGCCATGGAGGCGGCAAGGCTGAAACTCCAGGATTGACCCAAAGGGCAGCCACGAAATGTGACCCTTTCCATCTCTTTGCTGACCAGACAGACCTGTGCAAACTGCTCCCGACTGCCCCGCAGCCGTGCACATGACACTTCTGGGTACAAGGATATACACATGTTTAAGGACTATCCACTCAAATTTTATCTCAATTTTGGTTTTGGGGAAAAACAGATAAGAAGGAGTATTTTCCTTGTGAATATTTTAAGTGTTTTTAAGAACAAATACGTACACTTCTGGAATACCTGTGAATCAAGTCCCGCGTCCATCACCACCTAAAACCACAAAATGCTACAGACAAGAGACTAAACTTCACAGAAGCTGAGAGACATGAGAGCACAAGCAGTGTTAAGGAATCAGGCAGAGAGGAGAAAATATCTTTGAGTTTTTACAGTCTAAAAGGTATTTGTTGTATGTTTTTAATCAACAGAGAAAAATCGGGTCTATCAAATTGTGAATTTCCTGTGTGGACATAAGGCAAGGAAAACATCAAGAGAGTGTTTATGCAGTATGTTTCTTCCAGGCAGATAGTTTTCGCTGGTATTTATAAAACATAAAATGTGCATGCAGATTTTCAGCTCACAATAGCACGCCCTTCCCTCAGTGCCACCGTTTCCTCCCCTTGTAAAGTCCCAGTCCCACAAATCCCCCAGCGCTCCAGAAAACCTCCCGGATAACCAGAAATCCTGAGATTTCACCCTAAAACACAACCAGAAGAAATGCAAACCCAAACAAATACAGCCCACAAACTAAAACATTTGTTTGGCAGGGGGTGGGGAAGGGAAGAGGAAGGGGTGGCGGTGTCACTGAGAAAGAGAAGGACAAATCCTATAAAGTGTTTTTTTTCCTCCTTCCCGCAGCAGCGTCTCCCTGTCGCAGCCACCCGGTCGCGGCCCGCGCTCCGTGCCCCGCACGCCCCGGGTGCCGGAGACGCTCTCCGGGCACTGCCGCGGCGCAGGGCAGCACCCCAATGGCT
>NW_009661368.1:9116687-9125982 GCF_000708025.1 Charadrius vociferus
TCGGGCACCGCCGGGACAAGCGGCTCCTGCGGGGTCCCCCTGCGCCTGGCCACGGGCCCTCGCGCCGTCCACCTCTCCCCCACGCAGCCGCGGCGAGAGCCCGCGCGCTCTGGGAAAGCAAGCGAGGGCAGCGCCCCGCTGCCGGCATCCCGGCCAAACCGCCGTGAGCAAAATCAGAGAGCCAGAGAGGACTGTGGCAGTCCCCGGGCTCTGATGGCCGACACTCGTCTCCTACAGTGCAAGGCGATACGAGACGCTCAGGGCAACGCTACGCGCGTCATCCCCAGGGGTGGCAGCCGTGCCCTCTGCCTGGGGCGGCACCGGCATGTCGGGCACTCACCGCATGATGGAACTAAACCTGGAGCCGCTCCTCGCGCACTCGGGCAGCGGATACGAGCCGAGCTCTTGCACTGCCCACCACTGCTCCCATCATGCAGAGGAAGATGGAGGTGAAGATGGAGCCCCTCCTGGCCCAACAGGGATGAAGAAGACAGCCTGATCCCAGGGGCACTCTGCTGTTTTTGCCTTGACAGAAAGGGGAAAGGGCACAGAGTAACAGTAAAAATGCAGTTATCGGGTTATTTTAATTTGCAGTAATAAGAAAGTGGAGCTGAGCTCTCCACAAACACGTGCCAACTAGTGCGCGATGAAAAGCTTTACAGCTTCCTTGCAAACGCTGGAGCTGGAGCCTGGAGAACCCCTTTGGTTCCCGCGCGTGGTGGCACACAACACACATTCACCAGCAGCAGGACCACCACCACAATTGTTTCAGGGAAACAGGAACCCTCTGCAGCAGGACAGGAACAATTCAAGGCTGAGGCTCAGGTCTCCGGCTGCCCGTGGCCAGTGCGGCATGGCCGGAGGGCGAGCACGGGCACGGCGCCCCCCGAGCTCCTCCACGCGGCAACCTGCTCCTCAGCCATCACAGCAGCACTTCTGAGACACCACCGAACTTCAAAATCCAACGAATGCTCCCAAAATGCAAGCCTTCACTTTTTAAAAGCAACTTATTTTGTGTCGGCACTCCCGTAATTTAACGCGGAGGAAGCCTGTGGCTGGCAGAGACACGCAACCCGCCGGGGACGCAGCAGCACCACGCAGGGGGACCACAACACTCTGCCATCACGTCCGAAACTGTGCTTTAGAACGGAAGCCTCTTCCATGCAAATCCATACAAAACCACTTAACCACTTCCCCAGTCCTACCGGCAGCATCCCCTTTACAGGTAAATGGCCGTCGGCGGACGGGGGAAGCTGCCGGAGAACGTTCCCACAAGCGGCTCCCACAGCCCCTTCCCACTGGCGCAGTGACAAATGCCATCCCCGCACACGGGATGGGCGAGCGCTTGGGCCCTCCATTCATTTGTTTTTCCACTGAAACCGGTACAGTTCCTTGAGGTCAAAGTCATGAAGAGGCGGCAGCGTTGCTGCGCGCGAACCACCCTGCGCCGGGTGGAGACGAGTGGGTTTGGGCTGCGAGGACAGCGCTGAGCGCAGCGCCAGCCCAGTGCCCGCTGCGACGGAGACAGACCCGGGGGGAGGCACCACGTTTGGTCAGTTGGTGTGTTGTGTGTGGTTTTAACACCCAAATCCCTCCTCGCAAGAAGGTTTAATTGTGCTTCAGATGGGGAAAAGGTGAATAGTCCTTCAGTTGAGGAAACCCACCCCCCCAACTACTCCTCCCATTTGAATCAGAATTTATCCGGGTTTTCCCAGAATTTCAGCACTGCCCCCCTTCCAACACACTGCAGCAGAGACTGAAGTGGCTGAACAGAGCAAGACCGTCGACTGTAAAACTGCATCTTATTTCTTGTCAGGAACCGACCCATCCTCCTCAGCATCCACCTCCTTCAGTGGGCAAAATAAGCAGCAGCAACTTTCTGACATCTGTTTATCGCCCTCTGCCTCCCCACCCACCCCACCGTCCTCAGTGCAGAGGACATTCATCTTTATTTTTCCTTTTAGTGACATGCAAATCTTCTAAAATGCTGCTAAGAGGCAGACACTGGGGGATTTTCTTTGCAGAGGGAACGGGTTAGAGGAAGTAAAGAAAACTTGAGCTGAGCTATTTATAAAGCATTCAGTGGCTTGTTCCTCAAATGCTGCATTGACTGGGGGAACAATGAGAATAAGTCACGGAGTTCAAATTCCCTTCTCGAGACACATCCTTCAGGTCCAAATATCTAAAGTATTAGAGTTAAACGCCCGGTAACCAGGCTTTCCTATGACAAGTGGCAGAGTTGTCCTTGCTCCAGGAAATTGCCGAGCTTTATTTTTTTTCTTGCCTTTTCTAAATTATAGCAATTCAAAGGAAATTCAATGAAATCATGCATATTTGTGAATAAGCACACGGCCAAATTTAAGGGAGCCAGGGAAGAGCTGCATGTAATTAGAAGTGACTGCGCTCTTCAAGGTTCCTCCTCAGTGCACGTGAACACACCTTATGGAGATGCGGGGGTATCCATAGCACACGAAATGGTCATAAAGACACTATCCACACTTCTGTCGGGATGACTATTAATCCCTTTTCTCTGACACCACAGGCTTGGACCACGCGAGGACTGCCAGCTATCGCACTTTGCAGCATCCTCCCAGAGGCTGGTGCACAAGTGGAGCTCGGGCAGCCGAGGCACTGCCTGCGTGAGGCTGCTCAAGGGCCCACAGCACTGGAACGGCACCAGAATTTTGTGCAAAGGCGGCGCACGTGTCCATGTCAGAAGCTCACGGGGGCAGAGAGCGAGGGGGATCAGCTCGCGCAAACCCCACGAAGCCCACCCTTCCGCCTGAAACGCCACGGCCAGGGTGGATGTGCCAGTACCTCTCTCTCTTCTACTATAAGGTCCAACCCCACTCAAGAGCAAGCAGAAGTGATGAGTTATTTATGAGGAACACTCGAAGGGCCTGAGCCCTTCCCCTGTAAAGGGCAAAAATATCCAGTGATTTCTAGAAGAGTTGTCTTAAGGTTACAGGAGATGCCAAAGGAGAACACAAACAAACCACCAGCGAGTACAAATGCTTTTAGCAATAATACTTGAAAGTGCTAAGAATTAAAACATCAGCCACGTAGCTTCAGCAGTGTGACTGGCAGACTAACAGGCTAACACGCACACAAGCCCTTCTAGTTCTGCATGGAAATTTTTGCAGGAATAATGACATGCATGACCGTGAAGGTGTAGTGTATGTTTGGAGTCAGTGTGGGATGGCACCATACACACCTCTCGAGTCTCTCTCATCCCTCCTTCCCAGGGAAGCTACATGAAGAACAAGGGTTAACAGGGAATTATTAGATTCTTCTAAAGGAAGAAAAATGGGTAGACATCAGGTACGAAAACCAGAAAGGTCATAGCTGGAGGCTCCTTCCCTAACCCTGACTGCAGGGTTTCACCCAGCCCAAGGAAGGAAAACAGAATTTCTCTACAGTCCAGATATTCTGCCTTCAGGCACCTGCCCGTCCTGCCCCAGACACCCATTTAAGGCAGTGTACAGTATCGCAGACACAGCTCCAACACCTACATTGGAGAGAAATACTGAGAAACAGGAGAGAATCTGAACGGCATTTTTGTAGGCACCTCCAAAACCTTCACAAGTGCCTTGCAAATCAGAGTGAAGGATTTTGCTCTACTTCATTAGAGCAGTACAGTTTGAGCTATAAATAACATTAACGCACTTGGTCTGCTCTCTCTGCTCCTCCTGTTCCTTTACCTTCGTTTATTTATTTCCAAAGCACTTTTTCTTTTAAGCAGCCCCAGGTCGGGTTCAATCCTCCTCTCGCATTTCTTCTCCGCGGGTCGGTTCCATCAGCCGCTCCCCGCCAGGACACCGCCAGCCCCGAGGGACGCGCAGACCCTTCTGCTCACCACGTCCCCGTGCAGACGGGACGCGACGGCTGCGCAGAGGCAATCATGACATCGTCTGCTCTGCAAACGGACGGTGCTGACTCAGCAACAGGACAACAACCTTCCGCCAGCCTGTGGCACCTAAACCAGCCGCGTTTAGAGCCCACCATGCCAGCCACGAGTTAAAAACTAACAGCACAGGTGAAGCTCAAGTGCCACCACTTAATTGCTATTGTTAATCGCTATTAACTGTTATTGTGCTCAGCAGGTAACCTCCTTGTAACCAGAGGCTGTAAATAGGGTTCCACAAGGTTTCATTTTCCTTTCAAGTCAGACCACCCGTTCACAGCTGAAAACCCTCTTCCCTGACCCCTTCTCAGGCCCAAAGAAAAACCTGTTGGGACTCAGCTGCCCTGATAACAAACTTCTGACTGCAGCCAACCCGTGTGCTAGGTGAGTCGTAATGTCCCTCAGGCAAGGGACACGGTGGCTTCACTCGCTGCGTGTGATGCCGGTAGGTGCCACAGCCGTCCTTTCTACAGGCGGAAAGGGAAAGCTGCTACCTTCCTTCGGAACAACAGAAATGGAACAAACAGCTAAAAAGCAGTAGTCCAAGAGAGAGCACCGTTGGGGTGGAGTTCTAGCTTTAAAAAAACCCAAACTTTCTGATAACTCTGAAGTTACATCCATGGCTACACACGAATGCAGCCTCTCTGGAGTGATGGATGATGATCTTTATCCCACCAGGGATTTAACAAGTGAAAACACAGATTACCACTAACACAGAGACCGCGTACCTGCTGGGGACGGGGGAGATGATGCACCTCTGTCTGACAGCACAGCTGTGGTTGGTGCACAGGATTGGGGAGTGCCCCAAACTCCTCACCCCCTTCCCACAAAAATCCACGGTTACACCTGCACAGAGCATCCCGTCAGCATTGGCTGTGACTGTGAAAGTAATCATTTTGCAGTTTGGATCTCCATACAGAGAGCACCACCCTAGCGCCAACACAGTGCGCCATCCCCTAACCCCTCACACAAGACTGCGACAGCAGTGCTGCGGGGGGTCTCCTGACACCCTCCATTCCCGCACCCCCTCTGAAGCGGCTCAAGCTGTGCCAGACGTCAGACGTGCTGGCTGAAGCTCTCCGCACCATGTGTCTGCCTGAGGCTAATGATTTTCTTGTTCAGGTGGAGGTGGTACAGGGAAACCGTCAGGGTCAGGAGCTCTCAAGGAAAAAAAACCAAACCACCACAACATACAAAAACCCCAAACCCAAAAAAACAAAACAAAGAAAAAAAGCAGGGAATGATGAGTAGTTTGCCTGTCTCCTTTCTATGAAATTTTAAAATGGGAGCAGGAGAGAAACTACTTTACTAAGTGATCTAAAGCACAGAGATGCCAGTGCCGAGGACGCCACATTGCTCCGATGTTCAGCGAACATTCCCCAAGTCACAGCGCAGATCCTGGAGCCACCACTGCTTGCACACTGCCTAAAGCCTTCTTAAAGTCTGCAAAGCTTTCCAGGTATTTTTTGTTCAGGGTGAACATGCTCCAGACCCAGCAGGTCTCCGTTTACCAACTGAACAGGCAGTGCTCTATGCACTCTTCATCCCAAGGGCAGGTCTGCAATTAGCACACCACCTCCTGCCGTCCACAGCGGCACCATCGTTGTCTGCACTGGAAAGTACAGGGCAGATGGAAACCACAGACATTCCCATGTCCAGGTGTTCTTGTAGTCCCTGGTAATTACTGGGGACCCCAATAGAAAATACCGTGATTCCTTCACCACCACCGACAGTCCCTATGGGGAACACCCCGCAGTGCGGCCAGCGCAGCACGGGGGGCACGCTGTTCAGCGCAGCCACCCCTTACGAGGTCCTCGCACCGCAAGCGGCCCCTAGGATGGAACCCAGGAGGTTTTGGGTTTCCTATTCCTGCTTTTCTTAAAGGGGAAATTAAATACCAATTTGGTATAAGATGTTTACTGACAAAAATCTTGTTCGAGAATTAGAAGTGCCAGGGTAAAGGTTTCCTCTACATTCAGTCTATTCTGTTCTGTACGTCTTCTACACAATCTTCTAATAAGGATCAGACGCTTTTTTGCAGAGTGTGTGCCCCCTCCTCCAGCTCACAACACCTGGGGCACCAGAAACAAACGTGAATGAAACTGTTGTCAACAGGGACGGGCTCCTGAGAGATGGGACGTGGTCGGGTGCTCCAGCACGTGCCCACCTTTGTGCCGGGCACCTTCCACCGCCCGCCCCGGGAGGAGCAGTGCCAGCGTAACCGCCCCACCGCCGGACGGCAAGGAGGGCAGTCACGGCAAGAGAGAGGACACCTCGTGGGACCGGCCAGGACGTGCCACGTCGGAGAAGCGGAGCAGCTCTGTTCTGCCACAGAGCTGCCGTGGCCGACCCCGCCGCAGGTGCCCTCCTCTGCTCCCGGCAGCGCCTCACCCCTGCTAAAGCTCACCCAGAAAGAGTGAGCTCCACGCTCTGAACACAGAGTGTTATTAAAAAAAAGCTGAGTACTGCAGAGAAAAATTAGCCTTAGGCAAAGTCGGGGCGTTTAAAATCAGTGGTAGCTCTGGACCATTTTAGCTTTAGTCTTTGGTGGCATTTCCCTCTTGAGCATCCACGAAAGGAGAGCGGTGCCGCCTCATCTCAGAGCGCCGTGCGGGGACACGGATGAAGCGCTCAGTGCCTGCAGTGACCAGTGCTACAGGAAAGCCCATGAGGAGTTCAACAGTTCTTTATTCAGCGCAGGGTAGGGATGGTGTGTCGTGAGGAGGGCACAGGGTGACACATTGTGAGAGGGGGACAAGAACACTGAATAGCGGCTCATTCACTGCACAACCTCCATCTTGTGCCCCGAACGCAGCACGAGCCCTGCGGGGAAAAAACACAATGTAAACCATACAAGACAGTCTTTAATTACATGGTATGGAGGGGCTTACCATGCAGCACACACGGAGGGGGTGACTGCGGTTACTCCTCACGCTGAGATTTCCTAGCTTTTTAAAGTGTGCTTTTCTTCCTGTATAATACATCCCCCCTATAAAAGCTACAAGTTTGCGTGCCCTATATTCATATTTGTACCAATATAAATATTTCTGTTAGAAATATTTTTACTTAAGCACTGATGTAGATAAAATTCAGACTGGCCATTATTTAGTATATTATAGTTTGATACAAATTCCTAAGTGACAAGTGCATATATCTATATTGGCACATTGATATCCACGTTTCCTTTCCAATATGGGAATAATCTAGAAGTACGTTTTACACAGGTAAGAGTTCAGCCTGAGAGTGAACAAACGAAGCACGCACCCACCGGGCAGCGCGAGGGGCCACAGCTCCCGCAGCAGACGAGGCAGAAGGGGCGGACGGCCATGGGAAAGCAAAGAACCGCCGGCTCGGACAGAGTCGGGGTTTGTTGGAAAATACGAACCCATCAACAGCATTAAACCCGACAGACAGGACTGCAATTCTTTGGTTTCATATAATATTTGTTGTCTTTTTTACCTTACAATTTAAGTAGAATTGTACTTTAAAGTCTTTAAAAAAAGGATAGAGGAAGACCCACATTACTGTCACCAATGAGAAAGCACACGCAGAGTGGAATTCTTTTATGGCAAAGTTTAAAATCCTTTCCCCCATACGCACACACTTTCCATTTCAGACCCAAGATTGTTCTCAAACAAAAAACAACCCCCACGCACTCAAGATCACCCTCCAGGACCCAGTAGTAGCCCTGAGCTCACACTACATTGCCAACATAACGATGATTGCTGTTGCGCCTTGTGCAGTACACTAAACAAAATCCAATGAGATTACACCTGACCGTGCATTTTCCTTTCACAAAAACAAAGCAAAACTACTTTCCTCCAAGTAAAAAGTCAGATTATTGCTTCAAAAATAGAGCAGGTGTTAAGATCTTTGCTCTACCAAAATTAAGAGGGGTTTCGGGAATCAGGAATTTACCTTGTACATCTGTAGTGATGAAAAAGGATCAAAAAAAAAAATTATGAAGACCTAAAATCAAGTAACATGATATACTGATATCGGCTGAGTAACTGCAGCCGTGCACCGCACATCCCTGAGCACTCCGATAAAGTGAGGAACTTTCCTTCCAAAAGAGGAACTGCAACATGGGAACACAAGTATGGGTTGAGCCGAAGCGCGCTAATCCGAGTGACGCTCGGGGGGACAGAGTGTGCAGCGGGTGGACTGCTACCCACACACCGCACACGGGGCAGCCACGGGCACCGGGGACCCCAGGCACCCCCGCGTTCCCTACAGCCCAGCACGGACAGGAGGACACGCTGTACATTTGCAGCCCTTGAATGGGTATGAGCTAGTACAGCCACATGTTAAAATAATTTACTCCTGGGGACAGACCCCTCCTGAAGCATCAATGCAGTTTTCCTTTAAATCCTGTTACTCTCAAAGCAAGAGCATCCACCTGCGCTGCCCTTGGCTGTCCCCATCGGTGATACGCTCCTGCAGGAGCACACCAGCCTAAGAAGTTGGGAGCACGAGTGGGAAACCATGACTACCCATTGCAGCTCTTGCCTTTGAGCCTTCAGCCCCAAGCGAGGAGACACCGCTGGCTCTGCTCCTCTTCAGTCTTTTTTTCCCCCCGACCTTAACTCCATTCCTTGGAAGGAGACTCAGCTGTGGCTCTAAATCCCAGCTAAATGCTCCTGCTCCCCTCGCTCAGCTTTACTGGCCCACACCGTTTGCATGTGTAATCCACAAGCATCTAAGCCCCAGCACAGAGACACTCAGCTGTGGCAGCGATGCCTGCACATAAAGTTCAACCAAATACACCCCAAACTTCTTCCAGTTTAGAAATAAAAAATTGACAAAGTCAGAGTGAGAGTGGGATGCAGGGGAGAAGCAGCAAGGGAAGGAAGTTAACTGGAAAACTGACAGTCCCCGCACAAGGAGCGGGGAAATGGGTCTCTCGGGCATCCCAAGATTTACAAGAGGGCCAAAAAGTGACTTCCTGCTATTCAAGTCCAGGCTGAAGTGTAATAAACCACTGCCAGCGTAAGACTGGCTCATATCCATCAGATTTATACATCAGCGCTTTGACAAAGAATGCTCTCTCTGTTGGCTTCACCATAGATAATTTCAAACTGCTAAGATGTTGTTCAAACCACTCAATGTTTAATGTCATTTCTGCAAAGAACAGTTCCGTGGCACACGTTAGAAGCAATATTAAAACCCAGGCAACTGAAACGCTGCCTACTGCAAACAGACGCCTATCAGCTAGCCTTTAAGTCATAAAGGCTTGCAGATTAACATCAAAATCGGCCCTACTGGTTTTTCTCCCTAATTATTTAATCTACAAAGAAAACCCAATTCTCACAGCTCCTTCTCCACGCACTTGTTCGCTAAAGAACAAACTCTCAATACCTTACAAAAGCCACATGGCCCAAACCGCAGGAA
>NW_009661368.1:9127588-9145412 GCF_000708025.1 Charadrius vociferus
GGTCCCGCGGACAGCTGCGTGCCCGGCGGGTGGGCTCGGTGGCCTTAGAGGTCTTCTCCAGCCGCAACGATTCTGCCATCCTGTGAAGCCCACTGAAGCAAGGAGGTGACACCCAGACACGCGCCGCTGTCGTGCCCCGGTGTCGGTGTTGCTGTGCGTCCCGTCACACGCTCGTGGCCATCAGTGGCTCCCTGTAGTTCACACCAACACTTGTCATCCAGCGGAGAAGCTAACGACGGAGCTCGCTCCCTCGCTCTCCCCTCTCCGCTGGAGGCACCGCATCCACTTTCTTGCAACACACTTCAGTTCACCCCCGCGGCTGCTGTCGCTTTACCTGGCGTGGGGTGACGCTGCTGGCTGCGGCCGTGTCCCCCTGCCTGGCAGCACGCTCCGCGCACAGTGCTGCCAACTCTGTCATATTGTATTTTGTACTCATCTCCGGCCGGCTCTGAACATTCACTTATGATATGACTAATACTCCCCGGGGCCTGGCCACGCATCCTGCGCTCTGGAGAAGGATCTCTCCAGCAGCTCACTCCGCTGTAGCCCGTCTTCTGCAAACAGCCTGTGCGGTTCTCCCCGAAATCTTGGTTTCTCCTTTCGGTGCTTTCCTGCAAGTTAGATATCTTTGTGATAGACATTTCTCTTTCAAAAGCTTCTGCGAACCAGTGTCAGTAGAAGGACAGATCTGTTGAGAGAATGACCCTCTCTTCCCTCGTTACTAACACCACCCGAAAGGCTGAGCAGGTCGTCTCCTATAGGAAACCTTTGGGTGTTTCTGTCGCTGGGTGAGGACAGCTTCAACGGAGTAAGAGCCGCCTTGCAGGAATGACAGAGCTGCCCACGGGGCCATCGTTAACCACCGGAGCTGACCAGCTCTATTCTTGTACCTGTTGTTACTCCTCATCTTGGACCCGGCCTTCAATCAACCCCTTTGACTGCGCTGCAGCAGAGGAGCAGCATTACTGGCAGGCTGCGGCAGCGTTTCGGCGAGGCTCACTGTGAGCCCCGTCCTGCCGGAGGGAGCTCGGGCTCCTCTGCGAGCCGGCTCCCTGGCGCCCTGTTCCCAGAGCAGTTCCAGGAACAATCAACGATGGCAAGTGGGGACTCCAGAACAAAGTTCAGGAAACGTGTTTAAATGATCTGTGAGCGCGGGCTCAGGCAGAGACATGAGCAAGTGCTTCACAGCAGGAACATGCCTGGAAAGACTTGCACCCATTCCCTACGGAGACACTGTGCGCGCGCGTGTGTGTCCCTCGTAGGAAGGAGGTTATTTATTTCAACAATTTATTTGACTCACTCTCCGTCAGGTCTGGTAACTGACGGCCGGTTCTCACCTCTTCACTCCTGCAAATCACCCGGTGGAAAGCCAGTGGGTCTATTCCCGGAGAAAGACACCACCCAAGCAAAGGGAGGGAACATCTCCTTCTTCCCGTTTATTGTGCTGCCTGTGTACCACGCAAGGCGCCTAATCAATGCCCCGCTGCCTGGCTGTTACGGCAATTAGTAAGTGTACAAATTAAATCATTAGGCAGCAGACAAGTTCACTTTACACATCACTACGAGCCTGAGCTCCAGTTGCTGTGTGTCACAGGAATGAATCCATCTCCCATCGGGCTGGAGATGCCCCCGTGACTCACTCTGTCTCCGCCGCTGTTGTGGCTGTTCCTCTGGGAGCCCCGGTTCGTCCTTCTGGTGAACACTCCCCTGGAAATGTAATATACCCAGAAAACATAAAGGTCAGCCTAGAGGATTATTAATAGTGGTTTTCTTTTTCTTCCTGTGCTTCTTGGAGAGGCACTGGGACAAGAGGAAGGTTATACCTGTGGAGGGGACAGTTCTCTGAAGCATGCAATGTCATGGGGATCTATTGATGTGCCGCCGCCTGCAAAAGGAAAGTGAACTCTTGAGAGCCGTGGAGAAAACAAATCCAAACAGACCCAAAAGGTAAAATGTGAATCTAGAAAACAGCATTCAGCCTGGGAATTTGTTGCCCTGGCTCTGTGGGTACACGAGCAGAGTTTTCCTGCTTGTGCGGTTCACAGCAGGACAAGTTTAAGATCAGTCCATCTTGGTTCCCTTACTTTGAAACCCGTTCCAGGGCAGGTGACAAGTTCTGCAAAGCACACCAAGCCTGTCTTCGCTGTGATGGCCATCCTCTCCCCACTATGATCTGAAGTGGAAATCTGAAAATGAAGGAGGGTTTCCCAGTGGAGGAGAGGCTTTCCCTCATCCTAGTACTCTGAGCCCTTAGAATAACTCATAAAACTTATGAATTACTTGCTTCAGGAAATCAGAAATTTCACATTCCAGTATACTCCTGGCTGTGGCCCTGCCTACAGTTATAGTATGGGTGTAGCTACACAAACTCCAGCTGTTAGCAATGTCAGAAGCACGGTTCATTGGCTTCCCAGCTTACACCAGTTTTAGTTGGTGGCAAAAAGCGACATCGAGGATAAGGTCATGTGTTTCATCTGAGCAAAGAGTGCATGGCACAGGCTGACGGCGTTTGAACTCACACACAGTTTCAGTGATAGCAGAGGAAATCACCTTGAAGATCAAACCGTCTTCTGCCATGTATCAGTATTGTTCATCTGCATTGTATTTGGAGGAAGGGGATGGAGAGCTGTCCTTCCCCAAGCACTGTGCTGCAGATCTCTCTGTATTTTTATTTTGTTGTTTCTACCATCTGCAACAGGGAAAGAAAAAAAAAGTGGAGAGGTTAAAAAGCAGAGTGGGCCACCTGGGACTGCAAGAAACACCAAGGACGAAAGGCAATAACAGCGAGACTGCAGCCTTAAAAGAAGAGACGCGGACACATAAGCAAAAAAACTTGGCTCAACACCAGGAAACATGTCAGCAAGAGAAATGTAAATGAGTCAAATTTGCATTTATTTGTGCCTTGGGAGGGAAAATAATTGATTGAACTCAAACTCCCACCCCTGTTACTGTAAGTGATCTATCCATGCAAGGTTCACTTCTTGTTGCAGGAGCGCGATGTGTCAGAGCCGCCGATGCGCTTCTGGCGCTGCCCTCCCCCGGCAGTCGGCTCTCCGGAGCGTCGGTCTGCGCTCGGCTTTTCCCGTGTCGGCGGCTGTAGCCCGGCGTCTCTGCTAAAGGCACCTCAGGTAAAGGAGTTTGCTTTTCAGACGGGCCCTGTGACTGCTGCTCGCGGTGTGGTGGGAGCAACGGAGGGCACTGAGGGCCGCTGAAAAACATATGGTGCCACCCAGTTGAAAAACAAGGTTTTTAGAGCATAAGGAGAGGAATCTACATTTGTGGAGTTTGCTCAGTGTCTATGGTTGAACACTCACTACAGACTGCGAGCGTTTTCCGTTAATTTTAGCTGAAGCAGGTTTTATCTGGTCTCTGCTTCTGGTCCTTTGCTTCAGGTCAATTCTTATTTTGCTGTTCATTCCTCCATTTCCTACATTGAAGTCTAGATTTAAAAGGGTGACTAAGCACCCAATTTCAATCTTGGATTCCTAAATCCTTGTTTAAGTATCGATCTAAACTGTTAACTTCTTGTCTTCTTTCAGAAAGCGTGAGAGCCGCGAGTTCCTGATACCGATAACCACAAAGCCATCAGCGGCCTTGGCACATCTCTTGACTTAAAAGCCAGTTCATCTGTAAAATAAACATCGTGGTATGCAGATAAGGCACGATGGGTAGAATTAGCTGCATTTAAATTGTATTCCAGATACAAAATGGTGAAAGGTACTAGCGCTTGTAGTCATGGGACGGTGTTCTGAAGGCATGACCAGCAAATGCGGTATTGCTGTCACTGCACAGCAGGCTTTCGCCGCCCCCGGGGCTCGTGAGGACACAGGCTGAGCAAAGCCACCCTCATCTAGGGAGACGTTCAAATCCATTCCATGTATAAAGAGGACAAAGTCTTTATGTGGGGAGACTGGAACGTATAGATACCGCTGTGGGCAGTGACAACATCCTGGTCTAAATGTCGGTTCTGATTGGTGCCCTTCCAGTCCATCCTTGGTTCCCGTAAGCCACATGGTGAAGTCCGGGACTCCAGGAGCAAAGCTGTCCACTTCTCTGGGTGTAGTTGGATAGATAAGCATCCAACTTATTAATATCCTGACTGATTTTCTGCAGGTGTTAGTTATCCTGAAGCAATTCCCATGAGATCCTTCATCACCTCATCCAGCACTTGTCTTCTCTCTGGTCTGGACAGCGCAGTGAGGGATAAAAGACCGTCCGTGGCATTCCGAGGTGGCAGCGGGGCTTGGATATCTGTATCTGAGAGCGCTGCCTTCTGGGTTCCAACTGACATCGTGGGTATAAATTGAAGTGTGACTCCTGGCTCCATCGCTCTTGCCAAACGTGCGAAGGCACTCGTGTAGGTGTCTTTTAGTAGTAATGGCAGTCTGTGCTCTGGGGAGACTCACTGCTCCCTGACAGGAGCGCTTCCCTGGGCGCAGAGCCAGCCTGTGTCACCATCCCAACTCCAAAGTACAAACTTTTCACTCTGTTGAATACAATAAAACTTACTACCTTTCCCCCTGGCTATCTTTATGGACGCTTAGTTGGTTTTCAGCATCATGCCCCAGTTTTCCTTCAGAAATATCAAAATACTTTCTCTTTTTTTCTTTTTACCCACTGAAGACCATGTGTGAGCTTTGCTGCAGTGTCTTTCTGGGTCCTAGAGCTGCCACCTGAAAAAATATTTATGGCTTCAGGTGGAAAAAAAGTACATTGTAAATTTCAGAAATCACTTAACCAGGTGACCCTCCCAGTTCCACTCATTTCGCTGGGCTTTGCACAGATATCTACCATTAACCTGCCGTGTGAGAGGCGCCCCGGGTTGGGTGAGAGCCACTGGGATTGCACTTGTGAAAACAGCAAAGCAGTATTTTGATAAAGCAGCTTATTTCCATGTCTTATCTGCCTTTCCTACAGCCTGCAGGTACTCCCTGCTGCCCCTCCGTCCCTCTCCAGCAGATGAAGTGACACGTTTGTCGTCGAGCTCGTTGTGGCACCTTTAGCGAGCCGGGGTTGTCATGGGACTCCCCGCATAAACAGAGCGGGTTTTCAAGGATAATGCACAGCGTAAACGAGCAGCCTTGTTCTGTCAACAGAAGTCTGTGTGTTTAGAAGGACCCTCCAACGTGTTTTCAAAAATACTCGGGCGGGTATTTTTAGCAGTGTGAGCCTCTCCGGCCTCCCCCAACGCAGCCGTGCTGTTCCCAGCGCCGTTCTCCCCCTCGCCCGGACACACTGCCGTGTCTGACGGCACAACTCCCCCTGGGGCTGCTCCCGCAGCGGCAGAGCCCGGAGCCGCCGCGGCCCCTCGTCCCTCAGGCTGCCCCAACGTCTGTGGGCTCCCGCCAGCCGGGGTAGGGCAGAACATAGGGGTAGCGCTCGCGGGCAGAAACAAACGACCGGGCGAGCGGTCCTGCAGTAACGCGGCTTGTGCCCAGCAGCGGGAAGCATCTCACGGATGGTGCTGTCCAGCCGGCAGGTCAAGCAGGTTTACAAGCTCAGGGCCTCCTGAGGACTTGGTGATGGACCGTGTTCCTGTGAAACATGCGACTCCCCGCGACCGTCCGTCCAGTTCTGTGCTCTCCTCGTACCCCGAAACAGCACCGGAGTCGCCTTTCCGAAGGAGGGGGCTGGAGCCAGGCAGAAGCAGCTGCGTGCTTCACTTCAAGCATGTTGTTCGGTCCATGTGACTAATCAAACCCGTAGGACATGAACACTCATTTCTGAATCAGTGTCTGAAAAGATCACACAACCTTTTGGAAAAAACAAGTAAGAACTGAGCAAAGCGTTTCACTTGAACTAGCAAAGTCTTACTCAGATGTGCAATTTTCATAACACAACTGTACGTTCGATGCAACAAGCAAAGAACAACTGGATGTCCTGGAGCGCAGCCAGCATCCTGCTCTGGTTAAAAGCTCTGTCCTGCAAATACTGCACTCATATGTCACTGCTCTTATTCACAGAATTAACACAAGACTTAACTGAAGTGGGTAACGCCGCTACTCACTCCTCCGTCAGGCTTACAGATGAAGCAGTTACAAGGCTCTTTATTTTTTTAAGTGACTAATGCCCAAAGTGTGGCAAGTCCCAACTCTGACTGTGCGGCCCGGGGGGTTTTCTGCGAAACTCTGCAAACCGGGCACACGGCTGATTTGGGCACTGATGTGACCGCAGCGCTTTGTCTGTGAGAGTGAGAGCAAAGAAGTGGCGTGGAGGTGTTGTGAGCACGGGGGGAGGTTACACGGAATGGGACTTTTGGGGCGGTATGGGCCAGAGGGGCAGACTACTAGATGGAGAATACCATCAACTTCCTTTTTGAGTGGAAACAATTCCAGAAATCTTTCCCCCTGCTATTCCTCACAAATGTTTGTTAAGTGCTCAGGTCAACAGCATTTAATTTTGGCCTTACAAAGTATAATCTCATTTTTAAAAGTCAAATCTGCCCTTTGACTTTAAAGACAGTCTGTGCTGTTCAGGTTTTGAAATAATTTAAAACAGAATTAGCTTATTTTACAGCTTTATAAATCTCTCCTGGTTGGCTCCAGTGTAAGCAGGCTGTTAAATTCTACCAGTAAAGATTTCATCATTTCTCCGAGAACCGCAGTTTAATATTTCCCAGGGAAGCGCTGGGCCAGGCGGGCTCTGCCTGCCAGGCTTCGCGCTGCTCATGCAGCTGTAAAGGTGAAAATGCAGAGGAACCCGTCATCTATTTTCCAGGCGGAAAAAAAGCACCGGCGATGCAAGCAGCGCCGGGTGCGCGGGACAGGGGAGGTGGGGACGGCCGGTGTCTCCTACGCGGTGAGCCCCGGGCAGCCCGGCAGCTCCGCCATGGCACAGCTCCATGCCGAGACGCCCAAGAGCCAAGGTGGGGGTGAAGCCAAGGCGGAGGGCGGGAGCTGCCGGGATGGAGGAGGCTGCGCAGACCTGGGGCTCTCAGGAAGGCACTGCATCGGGACGCCCCGGAGGAACGGGACGCAGCAGCCCCCCAGAGGGGCTGAAGCTCCCCGCACCCCTCCTCTCCATACAGCCGCATTGCCTGGGCGCCCGCTGCTTCCCCTCCTTGGGGCTGCAGAAGACAGAGGCATCAATTCACCCCAGCTGCTGTTGTAGCTGTAATTCTGATTACTTGTGCACTGCTTCCAGGGCAGGATTCCATCGGCGATGCGGAGGGGAATGGTGGAAACACTGCCCAGAGCACAGCAGACAAATCACACACCGTCCCTTGACCCTGTTCGGGGACAGTGTCAGCGTTTCCCCAGACACGGCCCTTCCGATAACGCAATCAACCCCAGCAGGGAGGTGACGGATTTTGCTCTTCTATTCTTCGCTTGCAGCGGTACAGCCACACTGTGAGTTAATGATACCTGAACGCACAGTGCGGGCTGCAGGATGAGGAAAGCCCAGTGTTTTCCCAGGGGAGCAATTCATGTGCAAACAGAGCGTTTTTTTAATGTTTTCCTCTGCTGCATCACTATGAACCGAGTTTAGCCGGCAGCAGACAACGGCTGGTGGCTGGTGTCTGTCTGGCAGCACGGAGCAGTGCCACCACGGAACCCTCTGGATGCCCCCGCGGCCATGCGGTGCCCGGTCCTGCCGCAGCATCTCCCCACAGCGCCGGCCGAGGGCCGAGGCAGTCGCTGCCCTTGAGGTGACCAGCTCTGAAGCCCGTTTTAAGCTGCTAATGGGGCCCCGGTGTATTAACACCAGCCTCATTAAAAGCTAAAAAAAGAACAAACCCGCTGCATTTCTTTTTCACCGTCCGGGCTGTTCCTTCACTGCTTGCTTTCTCCCATCTGGTTTCCACCCAGTCCAGGTCATAGAATCATTGAATCATAGAATTGCTGAGGTTGGAAGGGACCTTTAAGATTATCAAGTCCAACCATTAACTAACCTACCCTGACAAAACCCCTTCTAAACCATGTCTGCACCTCCCCTGGTCCCAGCGAACGCTGTGGTGCTCCGTCTCAGACACAGAAGGGGAGTGATGGGTAATTTACAACCTTTCCTCTTCTGGTGCAACAACAAAACCCCAGCCCTGGAAAAATACAGTGGTCCTTCTCATCCTCCTCACAAGATGTATTTTGCTATTTTCCCACTAACTGCTGTATTTTTCACCTTCCCAGTGGTTTCCATAGAGCAAGAATTGGGTAACTCTTTGCCTGCATAGAGCCGAACCACACCTGGTCGGAACGTCCAAGCAAAAACCTGTGGTTGTTGGGACAGACGGACAGACAAACCGCTGCCCTTCGCTCAGGAGGGTCATTCTGTGCCGAGCTGAAGCCCTGCGGTATTCACTGGACCGAACAGAAAGGCGACGGGTGGAAGAGGGAGCAACCCTGCTGAGGAAAAAGACTTCCAGCCTCTCGTTTACAGAGCGCTCCTGGAAGCGCAAAGCATTCCTGACTCCCCCTGCTGTTACTGCTGTTGAGAAAAGATGCAAGAGTGGAACGATGAAGGCAGTGAAGCCTTTTCATGTTAAGAAACTGTTTCACCTGGCAAAAAGGACACCAAAGGCTGTACTGCACGACGCTACCAGCAATGGGTATACAGGCTACAAGAAGAAAAAGACAAAAATCTATCATTTTCTGGATGTGAAAGCAAGTACTGCCAAAGGATTCTTGCTTTCAGAGCTGTGAGCCGGAAGTTTAATATTCCGCACCAAGGAGATTTTTTTTGCCAAACCTGTATCTACATTATGAATTCGGTCATCTTTTGTACAGCTAGTTAGAAAACATGAAGATAAGATTTTTAAAATGCGTCATTTTCTCCAGAGTTAGCTTTGCCAAAAAAAGAAAATCACAAGAGTTTTTTTAAGAGTAGATTTTCATCTATTTCTTAAGCAATTTGTTCGAAGTTTTACTGCCACATCTCAGTGGCACTGGAACATACCCAGGGTGCACAAAGACGACACCTTGCTGAGAACTTAGGTGAGCTCCAGGTTCTCAGGGGAGGCGCCTTCCTTGTAGTCCCCCATTTCCCACTTCCCTACAGCCGTAAAAGCGGCTCCTTTAAACCCCTTGAGAACCTTTAATCTGTTTCCACAGACGACACAGAACGCTTTGTGCCACCGCACTGGCAGAGCGCGGCACGTCCGGCCGGAGGGGAGGCACGGGCCGCTTTCCTTCGCCTTAGACGAGGTGGAGGTGCCGGTGCCTCGTCCCAGCATACGCTTACCCTGCGAAAGCGTGCTGTGGGTTTTTGCGGCCACAGGTTGTACACTTGTCTCCGCGGGATGGTGAGCAAAGACCTCTGTGCTGCACAACCCGGAGCTGTGCGCTGGCCGCCGTGTAGGGTGCCGCTGAGGGGACGAGGGCAGCAGGGGTCCCGGTGCTGCGGGCGACGAGGTGGCCCTACCGAAGAGCGCTCGGGTCCCTGATGTCTCTCACACTGTCTCATACTGACGCTGAGCTGTTTTTAAAATACTTTCACCTTCCACAGTGTAAACATCCCGCATGTGTTGGCTTGCTTTGGCTTTTGGCTAGAATTAAATTCATGATGATATTTAAAAGTGCACATTACGAGGCGCTGGGCAGAGACCGAGCCCGAAACCGTGCTCCCGCGGTGGCATGGGCAGGTTTTGTACCCAGCGTCACCCGTGGGACAGTGGCCCCCCCGGAGGGCGAGGACGGGGCCGGCAGGCGGGGGGAGCACAGCACAACAGCGCATCGGTCTCTGCTGGTTTCTAGACACTGGGCCCGAGGAAAGGGCAAACATTTGTATTTTGGATTATAACATCTTCTTATCGCTTTAATCATTTCTTTGTTTATATGATACAAGAGACTTTGTTTTCTGTTCCATTTAAAAATGTGCTTTTCCTTGCGATGATGTCAGTTATATCTGAAGTGGTATTTGTCGCTGGACAGTAAAGGAAGTTTTGATGAGCTTTACTAATTTTTGCTGATGACATTTACTTGTGCTCCCATTATGAAATAATTCTTTCTACAGCCAGCGCTGGAGTAGATGGCTGTGGTCTTTCCAAGAAGATTTTAGGTGCAGAATGCAATGTTAAATATCATCCAGCCTTCACATGTCACAGAGAGGTTTATAGGACTGAATTAAATTCCACTGAGAGTAGAAGTAACTTGGAGATGAAATTCGTAAACAGACGAGCACGTGTAGCCTGCAGAGCATCGTTCCTTAATTGACTCACTCACGCTAAGGACTTCAGAAACACTTGTTCCCCTGCAGGACTGACACTCCGCAGAGACAAACCCCCCTGGGACAGTCCGTGTAATTCAGCACCGGTCCCTGAGCTGATTCCCGCTCCAGGGTGGGAGTGTGTGCTGGGCTGACCCCGGCTGGACGCCCGGTGCCCACCAAAGCCGCTCTGTCGCTCCCCTCCTCAGCTGGACGGGGGAGAGAAGACAGCAAGAGGCTTGTGGGTTGAGATAAAGACAGGGAGATCACTCGCCCGTTACTGTCACGGGCAAAACAGACTCGACTTGGGGAAAATTAATTGAATTTATTGCCAATCAAATTAGAGGAGGATAATGAGAAATAAAAAATAAAAGACCTTCCCCCCGTCCCTCCCTTCTTCCTGGGCTCAACTTCCCTCCCACTTTTCTCTACCTCCTCCCCCCAAGGAACGCAGGGGGACAGGGAATAGGGGTTGCAGTCAGTTCACCGCACGGTCTCTGCCGCTCCTTCCTCCTCAGGGGGAAGACTCCTCACACTCTTCCTCTGCTCCAGTGTGGGGTCCCTCCCACAAGTCCTTTGGGAACAGCCTGCTCCAGCGTGGGCTCTTCTCTCCATGGCGCCACAGGTCCTACCAGGAGCCTGCTCCAGCACGGGTTCCCCATGGACTCACAGCTGCCTTCAGGCACCCCCCTGCTCCAGCGTGGGGTCCTCCACGGGCTGCAGGTGGATATCTGCTCCACCGTGGACCTCCATGAGCTGCAGGGGGACAGCCTGCCTCACCATGGTCTTCACCACGGGCTGCAGGGGAATCTCTGCTCTGGTGCCTGGAGCGCCTCCTCCCCTCCTTCTCCACTGACCTGGGTGTCTGCAGGGTTGTTGTTCTCACTCTTCTCTCCTGGTTGCTGTTGCGCAGTTTTTTCCCCCCTTCTTTACTATGTTGTCCCAGAGGTGACACCACTGTCGCTGATGGGCTCGGCCTTGGCCAGCGGTGGGTCCAACTTGGACCCGGTTGGCATTGGCCCTATGGGACACCGGGGAACCTTCTGGCAGCTCCTCACAGAAGCCCCCCTGTAGACCCTGGACACCAAGCCCTTGCCACACAAGCCCAGTAGAGCGGAGAAAGCGGCCGCCCAGGGCTGGAGGACGCCCTGGGGATGGAGGTGATGCGGGGCACAGCACGGCCATCTGCGTTATTTCAAGTGAGCGAACGTATCCATTCGCTGATGAGTACAAACACGTTACAGCATTCTGGCCAGTCTCTGGGGTGGGAGCTCTGGTTCACCCTGTGATTAGTTTCCTTTAAAGATAACAATAACGTAAAAGGAGACTGCACACAAGTACCAGCCTCAAAACAGCTTGGAAATGCTTTTTTTGGCAAATTGTTGTAAAGAGCTCTGTGTTTGCAGAGCTGCAAAGTTCACGCACAGATAAATTTGGCAGCAAAAATCACAGACGCACCATAAACTCTCTGTTGGATTATCTACTACAAAATCATTAGCCAAAGATTAAAAAGAAAATTCACAGATATATTCCAGCTTTCGCAGTTTAAGTAGTAAATGGCTTCAGTAAATAATTAATATGACAGAAAGAGGATTTGCTGAGTGAGGCAACAGTCCCAGTATTACTATGTCAACTTAACTGTGTTCTGCCTCGCTCGTTAACCCCGCTCTGCGTGTCACTGCGGGTGCGAGCTCAGGCCCGGTCCTGTGCTGAAGTGCCTCTGCTGTTGCCCATCCCCGACCTGGTGTGCTCAGAGCTGCATCAGTGTCTTTGTGCCACACTGGTCTGGGTGAGCTCAGAGTTTGCACTTGAACTACAGCTCATACAAACAGCTTCTGCGCCGCTCAGGTGGACAGAGAAATAGGGGATGAATAGGTGGAAAGTTGGAACATTTAATATTATGACTATTCGTCAAAAGCATTTGAGATAATTTTGGGACATAATCGTGTCCATAGACAGCAGTTTTCTGTTTCACTCTAAACACTTGTGCCCGGGCATCAACGCTTTTCTTTGGAATAGATTTTTGGTGGGTAACTCCGGCAGCTGTAGGTGCCCTCTGTGGTGCCTGGGTTGCTGCTTAGATTTTTCATTAAAGTCTCTTCCCTTGGCCTGTTAAGCATCTAAGGATGTGTTGTATACAGACTGCCTCCATTCATCCTAAACTCAAGAATTAGGCTTTTGAACATTAATGAAAAAAAGAAAAATTAGAATTTTATTTGCAATTTGAAGAACACTTCTATTCTGACTAGTTATTTGCATCTGGGAAGAAACCAAGCAAAGAAACTCTAATTTAGAAAGAATGATCCGACAGCCACGTTTCAGGATACTTGTTCAGCAATAGAGTCTGGATCAAAATGAAACATAAGGGATCAATAGTTCCCATTTCAGGGAAAATGAGGATTATTGGACAGAAAACAAATCCCAGCATTTGGTTTGACGATTAGAAATGTATACATTACAAGTACCCGCAAAGCAATTGATTAACACCGCTTGTGCTTTCCACCTGAGAGAAGCAAGGAGAGGGGAAGACAGCAGAAACAGCTCACCGTGGGGCTGCCCCCCCTTTTAAAGCCATGTAGACAGTTGCTGCTAGCCCACCTTTTGTGGAGGCCGCAGGGTTTGCTACACCTACCACAGAAGTGACGTAATAATCATGGAGAATAATTTAGCTTCTGGGCTGCTTTTCGGAACAGTTTTGCCATTTGCCTTGATAGCACATAAGACAATTTATTCGTGGCTAGAATAACACACTAACGTGATGGGAAGAGTGAGCAGACCTTACTCCTAAAGTAATCACACAAAGATAACAAAGCTGAGGCAGGACTGAAATTGAACCATGTATTTAAAATATAACCGAAAGTTACTAGAGATGAGAAGCACAAAAAGAAAAAGCCAGTTGAAATCTAGAAATATGATTTTTCGGAGCTACGTTCGCTTGAGAAAAATCCCAGCAGTGTTGCATTGTGTGGAGAGATAAGGCATAGTCTGGACAAGAGAACTGGGCAGATCTGGAAGGAGAGAGGACTAGGTACAGGGCAGCCTCGGGAACTCTACAGTGCTCAGTAGCTCTCTGACATACTTATTTTTCAGATTTTGCTGCTGTCATTCTCTTTTTATTGCGACATCAAAGGGCCCGTGCGCTGTCCTGACCAACGTGGCATGGTAACTGGGGTGTGGGAGAGAGGACATGTCGCAGTTCAGGCTCCCTGTACAAAACCACGAGGACAGAAGTGGGAGGCACACACCTACACTAACGTGTTTGGGGATTTGGAAATAGGGACATATCAGTTCATAAACACATCTTTTTGTTCATATCTACTAGACTGCCATCGGAAAAAATTGGTTTTGTGGTGTTGGAATTGTAAGGTGGGACACCGAAGCATGGCTCTACTTCTGAAATGCAGTATAAAGAAGTGGCGTATTAAATGTATCAAACCAGATTAAACGTTGGCTATAAAAAAAAAAACAAACAAAGGTATTAAATTGCACTATCTATTAGGTCATCAGATCTTTTCTCTCAAAGAATTGTAATAATCCTTCTGAAATGACTGATTGATTCTTTCCTTGGAAGAGAGAATAAATGCTTTACTGGACCACCTTTATTGCACTTTTGTTTACGGTGATGCAATTTGCTCTGTTTTAAAGCACACTGGTGCTTTTTTCTGCATTACTGCAGTTACATTTCTGGGTGGTAGAAGTAAGAGACATTTCAAGTTAATTATTCAAAAGAATACATGGAAAATGATGAAGCTGTACATTTTTAGGCACTGCTTTCTGCTCTGCAGGCTCAGAAGAGTTGATGCTGGTAATTTTCTGCCTACTGATTCCTGATTTTGGAACGTTTCTTAGTAGCATCACAGCTACAAGAATTTGCCAAAAAACCCCAACAAAGCCCTAAGTTCCCAAAATACCATCTCATTCTGAAGACCAGGAACAAGAGGAGGAAGAGAAGAACAACAGAGGTACACATAGAATTCTACTACCTGAGTTAAAATCCCAACAAATAGCAAAAATTCAATTGGGGTAAAGTGTTTGCAGCACATACAGGAGCTAAAGAAACAGTTCTAAAGAGAAGCTTTGCTTTGTCTGCTTCATCATGTAGCCTGAGTGATCCCCCAGAAAAGGCTCTCCCACAGCAGCTGTGAGTGTTCAACGCAGCATTTAGAGACTCAGATGTACCTTCACCTTTCTGGACACTCTTGTGTGCTGTTCTGCGTGTCACCACGTCCAGATTGGATCACATTTGCCCTAATGAGAAGGTGCATCAAAAGCATTTTAAACCCCGTTTAGCAGTAGATTGGGTTTCACATTACTCTTCACACTGATGTTTGCCTTCTGCTTTTTACAGAACTGCTAACACAGAAAGATTTTTGGAGCGTTGGTGAACCTGTACTGTTACCCTCAGCTGGTAACGTTGGTACTGGATGGTGTGTAGCTGTGTCACAGGAATATGATGTCCTGGTGTGACATTAATGCAGGAGTGAAGGCCAGAAGTCCCAATGGGATCAACTGAGAGAAGTCTGGTGCGGGATAACGTGCTATGGCTGACCAAGAATGAAGAGAGTAAGGAGGACTAGCATTATCTCTTACCAACACAAGTGTGTTCAGACAAATTGAGAGCTATTGTTTTTCCTTTCCTGCTTTTCCTCCCACCCATTTGAGTGTCTTAACAAACAAATCCAATCTTTGGAAACCGAACACCGTGATGGCCACGCCAACACATGGGAACGGTGAGGCACTGGAAAGCAGTTCCAGCATCCTGTACCAGTGCACTGGAAGCCTCTGTGGGAAGACAAGGTGGCACCTACAATATCCATGCGTTTCATTTTTAGGCAGCTCAGTTTGGAGGGGAAGCTGGCAGGGTGCTCCCTCTTCACCGCGTGTGCACAGCGATTCCCGCACGGCTCCTGCCCACGGCGGCAGAGCACACAGCCCTCCTTTATCGGGTGCGATACTCTAAGAGTGATAATTACATGACTAAGCGCGAGGCAGACCAAAGCACAGTCACAACCCAATCCCATCTTAAAAATGGAGGCGGTTGTGCTGTAAATTCACAGCCTTGGGGAACACAGAACCACGAAGGGTCTTGCCTGCCGGTCACGGCTGGGTGCTGGCCAGCCACGTCCATGCCGTAAGAGGGACTGATTTTCCTCAGTATTACCAACACAAGCAAATAAATGATTCTTTCTTAACATTGGGGCTTTTGGGGGGAGGGGGCCAAGGGGGAAGGAAAACACATCTGTTTTCATGGCAGATGCTGTATCCATTCACTTTTTGCCTATCGCGAGGCAATATACGATTGAAAGAGGAAGTCCCGGTGCCAGATGAGCTCTAAAAATAAAACTCCACTTGGCTGTCATTTGCAAGAACTTCACGATGATGAAAAGCATACAAATAAAACATGCTCATGTGGTCAGTTCAGTCTATCTAACCTGACTTTGCAACACACTAAATTGGTACAATTTGTATAACGTTTGCAGGTTATTTTAATGTACCTTCCAGTGTCACATCTGCTGCCTACTGAAATGGGACAATAATGGCATTTGGAAGAGAAGAAGAAAGGCACAGGGACTGCATACACAAACTCGGTAAGTGTGCGGGAGACCATGACCAGAAGTGCCAAGAAACTCATTTAAAAATGTGCTGGCCCCTAAAGAACGATCTGTCCTACCACTTTCCTTACAGACACGCCAAGTCAGGCTTTTGGATGCCCATTTGTTTGATGCAGACACACAACATTTTTACTTTGGAGCTGATTAATCCTTAATTTTGTTTTGCACAAGGGAATCAAAAGGGATAACAAAATGCATAGCTTTCCTGATATATCTGCTTGTAAGGCCTATTGAAATTTAAATGGCAGCGTTTCTTCCATTGTGTGTTCCTGTTGCCTTGCAAGTTTGGAGCACTGCACATTACAGCCGTTGGACTTTTGTTCTGCTGATTTGGTCCGGCATCCTTTGGATGGCTCACAACCAGAGGCGTGATGCCTTGCGTAGTTCCCCATTCCTTCCTGCTTATGGGAACATCCTGCTTGTCCTAAGTTTCTTTGCAGGGCTAAATATCTCCCCAGAGGAATTCTTCCCTACAATCCCACAGTCAGTTCTCATCAGCTTTGGCTTAGAACCATACCGGCTGCCAAGCATGCCTCTTGGCATGCAGGTAGGAATTCCACGTTTTCTCATTCCCCAGTTAGGTGAGCCAGCCTTAGAGAAAAATAAGACTTTAATTTTATTCTTGCACTGCATTGTACTCTCCCTCAACCTGCGACACCCAGCGCTACGTTAGGAATGATACGAGGGACAAACCAAAATTGCTTGGCAAAGGCACTCATGAAATACACACAGAGTTTGGTGTGTATGTTCTCAGCCTCTGAGGTCAGGCCACCTGCAAAGTCCAGTTCTTGCTGTTAAAGCCCGGGACCTCGTTCCAGGCATATCAGATTATCATAGTACAAGAATTTGGCTTTGTAAGAGAGCCCGGTGTGGTGAATGGCCAGTCCGGGAGTCTGCACGGGAGAGCGCCGCGGTGTTGGAAACACTTGTCATGCAATTTGGTGAAGACACTTCAACACGGGAGGTGGAGTTCAGAGGGGATTGTGCTCTATAGCCAAGTTAAACTTTCTTCTTTCTATGGTAATGTGATTAAGAGTTGGGGAAAGCAGTCATTTGATATTACTGAAGAAAAGTACAACAATTAGACTTTGCTCCCATTTTCTGATGATGTTCAGACCTCACAATGTTCCGTGCAATACTGACACAAAGCAGCTCTTTCCTCCAAAGTCTTCCCAACCTGAACTCCTTAATTTACACGTATATAAGATACAGCCACAGGGACAGACATCCCCTCTAAAGTATGCTACTTCTTTGACTTGTTTAGATAGTTTGTAAGGATCTAGATCTCTACCAATTATCAAACAAGGACAGGTGTTGCTTGTGTACCTCTTCAAGTTCTATGGCAAAAATAAGGTGCAAATGTGGTTTAATTGCAGATCCTCTATGCATTCGCAGTCTGGCCGTTGCTAAGGCAACAGGCAACTGAGAGACATAGGAAGGATAAACAAGGATCTCTCCAAGAAGTGATATTGAATGAGAACGGTAAGGAAAGAACGCAAGTGCATCGTGGTGTGGTTCTCTGACCTTCTCTTTAGCAATACCGTTAAGCATTTAGTCTTGCTAAACTAAAGCTGGAACCTGTTATCAAAATACTCCAAGGATATTTTTACTAAATACCAGTTGTGCAAACATGAGCACGGGGTTTGCGTAGACAGCTACCCGGCTGTGGGTGCAGTGGCACACGTGCCTTTGCAAACAGCGCGTTTGCTTCGGCGCTGGGATGAGAACAGGCTGCTCGCATATCACAGGCTTCTAGCAACGGTTAGGTAACAGTTGGACTTGATGATCTTAAAGGTCTTTTCCAGCCATAACGATTCTCTGAACATGCGGGGGAGAGAGGGGTGACACATCGATGCTCACAGTAAAGACCTTCCAGCCATTCTGGGAGCAACACAGAATACCGTAAGGACCATCCATGGCTCCTGAAGCAGAAGTTTCTGCTGCCAGGAACATACCTTTGTTTCCACCCGTTGTTCAGCTCGCTCTGGTTGCTGTTTCGAGCAGGCGGATTTTGGGCAGACGAGTGGAGGTCTGCCACGTATGGTAGAAGAGAGGGTGTTACATGTGCTCAGGAG
>NW_009661368.1:9145703-9152618 GCF_000708025.1 Charadrius vociferus
AACCGCTCTGTGGGGCTGCCGGGCCGCTTTCTGCGTTGTCGGCCTGGGTTGCTAGGTGATGGTGTTTAAGGCAAGATAAGTCACCTGCTAAGAGAGGCGTCTGCCGCCACAGGCAGGGATAACTATAAAAAAGGTGTCAAGACGGTACAGTGATAGCATCGTGCTCAACAGAGTTATTTTCTGCTTATTACAGAAGGGGACAAACCACATAATCTTATTTTGAAACCCGTGGCTCTCTGCTGAAGGGAATGCTGGTTAAATGCTGGGTTTATTTCTGTGCGGCCGTGTTTTTAATTCTCGGCTTCAATGGCAGCGTAGTGGCGTATGAAATACTCTACGCTGCGCTCTTTTGGTTTTGTGTGGCATAGTATCACGTAAGCAGAAAAATCAAGTCAATAGTGTCCTTCAACGCAGATTTTCAGATGGAGCAAACTGTCGCATCTCTACTGAATTTTGTTGGCACGAAAAACCCCCGGTTTCTTCAGCTTCAGTTTAATTTACACCATTGCACCACACAAACCTGCCCCGTGCCATGCTCTGATTGACCCTGCAGCCTGGCGCAGAGGGCTCCGGGCGTGCGATGGCTGTTTTACCTTCCCCCAGGGCAGGAGCCTTATTTTAATAACTGAAAGATGGACAGAACAATGCCGCAGGAGGTCCGCACAGTACCGAGCTCTGCTGCACATCAGGCTGTGGTGCTTACAAAGACAAGGAGGTCCTTGCAGCATTAGCCGGATTTGCACTGATTGGTTTTTTGAAAACACAATTTCACTAACTTTCATTCTTCTTTTTTTTTTTTTTTGTTTGTTTTCTCTTTTAGAGAGAGCTGGAACGTATTTGCCAGTTGGCTAGAAACTATTTAAATGACTTCTGGTTCAGTCAGTAGGTTAAATAATCCACTATTTGCATGGGAAAAACAGGGTGTGAAAGATTCTTTAAAACAAAAATGCTGTTTAGGTCTTTGTGACAGCAAATGGAGGAGAGAGGCAATATATGAAACAAATAATATTTCCTCAGTTCAGCTATCTTAGTGCTTAGCTCTTAGTTCACTTTGCTTTAGGCCCTCTCCCCCCAGGACCCTTATTACACAACTCCAGAAATATTATTCCTTGAAATTACCCAATTACTGGCCCAAATCCATCAGTTACTGTCGTTACTGCAGTACTACGAGGAGGATCTTCCCACATCACGCTATCGTACGTGTTCCAGGCTGGGAATGGGCGACGGGTCATCCAATTCACACTGTGCTCCTGTTCCTAAAAATCAGCCCCCGGGAGCAGTAAACACAGTTGTGTTCCCTAGCAGAGGAGAACACAGAACAGCCCTTCAGACGCTGTGAGTTTTGACTCTCCTCACCTTTCTCGGTTGTTCTGCTTAGTGTCACATTTAGGGTTTCTTTATGCCCGAGACCATTTTGCACTGATCTTGGCAGAACCGCACAGTTATTTGTTGAGACGACAGAGCATCGCCATCAGCTTGTCTACTGCATTCAAAACCAGCAGCCACCGCCCACGACAGGGATCGTACCGGAGAGCTTACTGGGGAGCACTGGGATGATGGGTTACTCAGCCACATCAGTTATTCTGTCAACTACAGTTTTTACGAATTTGGATTAGGAGTGAAGAAAAAAAAGGAGAGGAGCAGCCTTCTTGGGAAGTGGGCTCTGGCGGCAGTTTGCTGAGGCATTAAAGCACTGGTAGTAAACTCAGTTAAACAGAAGGCAAATTCTCTGATGCCGTAAGCATGCACAACAGCAGCAGCACAGAGATGTCATCTCTTCCCCTGCTCTCCCCCTGCGCGGTGCCCGCAGTACCAGACGCCGCAGGGGCACGCTGTGCTCTGAGCGCTGCGCAACACGGCAGGAGGAGGATTAGGGTGTCACGGGTTCTCATCAGTTCTCAGGGCTATCACCCGCTTGTACAGAAACACAGAATATTGCTTTTAATGTTTCATTCTGTAAACAGCAACGTTGATTTCGGGCTTCTATAAGCACAGGTCTCACTAATATGGCAAAATTTTTTCTGCATAGTTATACCGCTGTATTTATACAAGTAAACTCCAAGTATAGACACTCTTATTCCAGGAGTCTTTATTTTATTTTCTTCTTAAGTGTTTCTTAAAACTGTTCTCAAGCTGCACAAGCCAAGTCAGGATAATTTTCTAAATGTCAGTACATTGTAAGCTACAAAGGATGCCTTCTTGTTTACTTGACTCGCTGCAGATGCGCCTCACTGCTGCCATCAACGTTATACAGCACCATATGGATTTCTGTGCGCTGCTCCATGTATGTTGGGCAATCTGTCAGCTGTGGCGCCAGAGGAGGAAAGCAGTGGCTGAAGTCTGGCCAAGATACTGCTGTTGCCTGGCCACTGCCATGGCCTTCCAGTATTTGCTGTGTCTTCGCCCCTCTTCTGCTCTCTCCCAAGGTTAGTGCAGTGCAATTTTTAGGTTTGGAAAACTGAGAACGCAGAGAAGGCTCAAGAAAGGACTGGGCAAAGCGTGGCAGAGAAGGGATGGAGGGCTACTGCTCTTCCAGCTCTGCAAGAGGAGAGCACCTGCGCGGCAAAGCACGAGCAGGAGGGGATCGCAGTCAGTAGTGCCCCTCGCTGTCTGAGCTGCCCGGGGATGCAGCTCTCGAGACGCGGTGGGCTGGTGAGAGGACTCACCAGCAAATGGATGCAAACAGCCCTCCGAGCCTCAGGCCACCAAGGCTCTTTCATCAGGATTGGTCTTTATCTGCCCAACATCAGAAAAGCAGCGATCAACTGTGATCTGCACGATAATCACCAAAATCTGGCCATGCTCCAGAGACATGCTTTTTGTCTCTGTTCCCCTTCAAGCTGCCACCCCTCCCTTTCTCCCCTGCGCCCATATTTAAAGTACCCATGTTTGAAGAGGGGTTAATTCCTCATGGTAGAAAATCAACATACAAACCAAAAGTTTCCAAAGCTAAGGTGTTAGACTGAGGCCCACATACAAAACTGAATCACCGACACGGTATTATGCTTCTGACTACTTTATGGCCACAATTAAAAAGTCTCTTTGTGCACCACATTCTGCTGGAAGCAAAGGACACACGGTGCATTTTGGAAACCTGTAACCCAACTGTACAGAATAGCAATCACTGTTGTAAACGATTTTCCCACCTGTAGCCTTTCTTTCTCTCTACGAAGCACAACGAAGAGTGTGGGACCGAGTTCCTCCTCTCGCAGAGCTGACTCCCCGAGCCCTCGCCCTGCCCGCGAGCAGTCTGGACACCCACTGGCATTCAGCCCCATTCCGCAGAGCCCAAAAGTGGCAGAAGGTGGCAGCCACTGCAATGACATCTTTAAAACAAGGAAGAAAAAAGGGGGAAGGGATATTCCAGAGCTCAGTTAGCACTTGGCAGAGGTCAGCCAGTGCTAGCTAATGACAAGAAGAGACCAGAAAGCATCTTGGAATAGACCCTGATGAGCTCCTTCTATCACATCTCCAGACCACCGGTTGCTAAGCTCTGAACAGCATGCAGACCGTGCAGCTGTAAACATCCAACTTCCATTACAAAGGCTCCTGTTGACTTTTCCCAGGGCTGAAGTCAACTCACAGCATCTCCCATCACTGTTCACCGGCGTTGGAGCACTGTGGAGGCAGGTGCACGTTTGCAGGCAGCTCTGCGTGTCTCACCAGACAAATCTTTCTCCCTTAGTGAAACATCTGTGTTCCTACATTACACATACAGAAAACGGTTCGAGGCATTGTATGTGATGAATATAACCCCTCTGCTAACAGCTCACCCTCGGAGGGGCTCTCCCTGCCCATCCGCTCCAGCCTGGTTGAATGGCTCTGCCTGCCTGATTTCGCAGAGAGACCTGAAGCCACCAAGCGCATTCCTACAGCTAAAGCTGAACTGTCACGTACTTTCCTGGCTCTTCTGTCTTCCCAGATGACTTTTGACTTCTGCTTTCTGCCTCCCTCCAGTGGCAAGTACTTGAGGAGGAGAGTAAAGCTTGAAAGAGAACAGGGGCAGGAGGCAACGTGGGGATCGGTCACAATTCAGACCTGACTGCTGGCGGCCACTACAGTCCTGCGCCCTCCGTGGTGCACTGCGGGTGAGAGCCGCGGCAGGTGCGGAGGACGGATCTTTTGATACCGATGGAGCACATTGCAGAGGAGAAAGGCAAATACTGCCGGCTCAGCCAGGACTGGCCCAGAGATTGCTGTTCTGCACAGCAGATGCTATCATGGGCTCTTCTTTCTTCCATTATCTCTCATAATGTTTTTTATGCTCTTTTACATATGTTTTGTGATTTTGTGTGGGGTTTTTTGTTTATTTGTTTGGTTTGTTTGTTTGTTTGTTGTTGTTGTTTTTCCTTCATTTATTCTGGATATCCCACCACATCATTTCCAGAAAAATCAAGATCAGCCTGCAATTTTCTTGAGGCATTACCTTACATTTGATAGCAGTACCTTCAACATATAGTCTGAAGAAATTGGGAGACACTCCCATTTCCTTTGACAGCTTGCTCTGCCATCTAAAGGCTTTTCTCCTGTTAAATAATAACGTAACCCAGTGTTGTCAAGCTCTTCTCCCAGACAGCAGTCCTAGTAGTAACAATCCAGTAGAGTGCCCATGTCTGACATATATCAGAAACAGGCAAATCGCCACCTAATTATGTGAAGCCGTGGTATGAAAATGGGCAACTAAAGAATCCCCAATGGTACATCAAAACAATATAACTTACAAAAATGTCGGGCACTTTTAGGTATAGTCCATGCTGCACGGAAAATTTTCAGACATCACTTTGCTCTGTATGATATGTCTACAATAAGTAGATCAAAATATTTATGAAATTTAAGTCATCTTTGAAAGAAACACGCAGCTATTTGAACTCCTTTTGCTTGATGGCAGCGCTGCCTTGGGATTGCAATTCTGTAGTTCTGAGAAGTGGAAGTGTTTGGCAAGCGTATTGTCACAATTAGGAGTATATTTATGCATTCAGAAAACAGCAGTATTTAAAAATGAACCCCCGCCTGTTCTGTGAGGACCGCCAGGGAACATCGTCTGAGCCCTTCTACCCCCGCTCCTGGGGTTTTCCACCATTTACTGCAAGTCTGGTTTCTTCTCTCTCCTACTGCTACTCTCTTCTGTTGGTAGAAGCACACACCAAATGCCAGACTGTTGTTATCAGACTCTGTCAACGAGCAGACTAATGTTACCGTGAACCCTCCCAGTGTACTGCTCAGAGCTTGGCCAACAGTCCTTGGACTGACCAAGTTGGTGACCACACTCACCTGGTTTGGTTTCACGTGGCCTTTGTGGCAACCCAGGGGTGTCTGCCCAGGGCCCAGAGGAGCGTTCCACTCCTGCCGAGGAGCCGAGCCGTTTGCAGCCGAGCTGAGGAGAGACGTGTTGCGCAGACTGGAGGACGAGAAGAAATCCCTACGGGCAACAAGAAGACAGCACGTCTCCTGCTCGTTTAAAACTGAACTGTAGAACACACTGTGCATCCGGCTGGAGAGCGTTTCGTCTTTCTGCTTCTCCCTGTTCGCTTCTCGGAGCATAGCTGGCGCGTCCCTGGTCCCGTTTGTCCCCTGACCTACCCCTGAGCCACAGGCCGCCCACATGTACGGTGGCTGCTCCCGCGGAAGAACTGTCTGCGCTCACCACGGTGGCGTTTCTCCGCTGCAGACAGCGGGCTGTGCTGGGATTGCGGCTTCTTCAGGGTCCTGCAGCCAAGGGCGAAGAGCTCCGTGGTCAGACCGGGGCCATTTGCGCATTAAGGCTTTAGTTGATACCATAATTGCACTGGCGCGAACAGCCAGCACAGACGCACCGCATGAGCGTAAACCGGGGTTGACCCCTGTGTTTTCTGTCACGGGCTCTCCAAAAAGCCCCGGCCCTAAGGCAGTGTGTTCTGCAGACATACCGGGGGAAAGCCTTACTAACTGAGCTCATTACACTCCTCCAGGGAAGAGGCCTCTCTGCAGAGGAAGAGAAGACAAAGCAGTAGACCTTCCCTTGAAGAGCAAGGGGAGGAGGGTTAGACCTGGACCGGCACAGTGACCCTGAGCTGTGGCCCAGCAGGGACAGAACAGGGTTGTCCTGGCCCCTGTTTCTCTGCCTGGGCACTACACCACCGTTTCTTGGCGGATCACCACCAGGGACAGCACAAGGGCTTTCCGTGTTGGCGTAATGAGGTGCATTTTGATTGTATAGTTAAGACCACGTGAAGCCTTCTCAATGCCTTTCTAGGTGAACAAAGACTGGTCAAACATTTCACGTTATCTGCTGCAGAATCTCACAGATGTTTCCTTGCAGAAATCTTAAGCAGAATACCAAATGTTTCAACATCACATACAAAGCTGGTTTGGAGCCAAACCTTTATGATGTTGTTTTGTGTTTGCCTATAGTATTGCATGTGCCTGTCAAATCCGCTTCCTGTTTTGGACATTAGATCTCGGGATGGAGAGCTTCCAAATCCTAGCCAGGTCCAAAGTAAGCTGTGCTCCACAAAAATAATAACAGTAATATCAGAAGAACTATAAATACTCAAATGAATAATTGTCTCTTTATTATTTCCTGGCTTGCAAGCTTACATGTGTTCATAGGAGGGGGGTCAATTTTAAAAGACGTATGCTAAATTCCTGCTGGCCAAAGATATGAAAGTCTCCGTTACTCTCACAGCGTTTATATCTTACATGTCAAAGTGATATCCAGCAAAATATGCATTTAAGACCCATACCCATCACTTATGATATTCATACAATGGGCTTTGGTGTAGGTTTGTGACTTTGTCCACTGTTAGGTCTGCTGAAGACAAAGGGACTGCTATCTTGCTATCACCGGCAGCATTCCAGACAGATATGAAGGGTGGCTAAATGTTATGAAATTGCTTGTGAAGTACGGTTCAGGAAGAAGCACGTTGGTGGGATACC
>NW_009661368.1:9152670-9176296 GCF_000708025.1 Charadrius vociferus
GTGAATGTGAATGCCCACCACAGACACATGGCTGGTGTTTCACACACCAGAGCTACAGGCAGTGGCTCCTTGGCTTCAGTCTTAACCTTTTGTCTTTGGGAAAAATACTTCCAGATTTGCAATCGGGATTTATTTGCTAGGGCTGGTTTGACAGGAGATCAAAAATGTTGTAAAATACAACGGAATAAAATAAAAACATTTGACTCGTTAAAAAAAATAGACTAAAAAAATGAACATTTCTCGTTTCTTAAGTAATTTCTAAATCAAATCTGAGTTTTCTGGTTATTTCTATAACACAGAAGTTGCAGACTCTATGCCACAGAATTGTCACGGGGACAGCTTTTGTAAGACATTGAATTCAGATAAAGCACACACCTAATTTAGAGCAGTAATTGCCTTAGTTTTGTTTTCAACCAGTAGGATGAAACTAATCAAAATAAGACAGAAGAAACGTGAGAGTCTGAAGCAAACCGCTCGCCCTGCCGTGCCACCAGAGGACGAGCAGCATCTCCAAGGTGTGGGTAAAACAGCAGCATCATGTTGTGCCTCTGTCCCTGTGCTGTCCTTGGGCTCTGCAGAACAACGATGGCAAACAGAAATGGTGGCAACGCTGTCTGAACCACACCTCGGGGAAGGCAAAAGCCATTACTGGTAGGAAAGATGATGTGTAGACGTGGGAACAACGCGGCCCGCCATGGATGTGTCTCTGCACACAGCAGGAACGACACCCCACTGCGCTCCGGTGGCTGCACCAGGAGCTGCCCCCACGTGAGGAGAGCGTGTGTATTTTAGCAAGATGTGTACAATTTTCCACTCTGTCCCTCCCAAACACTACCGTTGCCCATCATACTTCAGTACGTGGAAAATTATTTTCTTTCCAGATGTTCCTATTTAGAGCTCAATAACTGCTTTAAACTATATTAAAATTACATTTAAAATACTAATAAAGAGAATAAAAACATTAACCGTATGTTCCATTATGCCATAGTTAACTTGTGTTTAAATAAGATACGTATTTTAGTACAAGTTAAACATACACACGAAGCTGTCCAACAGCGCACACGTGATTTACAGGCAGTTCCTTTGGGTTTTGAGAATTGTCTTTCTAAATCATCTACACAACTCTGAACTCCACCACCTTTCAAATTGTTTTAGTGATTTGAGCTGTCGGTCATCACCTCTTCGACGCTGAGTGTGAAGAGGAGGACCCAGCGCACACAGGGAAGCGCAGGTGAGATCTTTGCCACTGGCCAAGAGCCTTCTGTTACCTCTGTCTAGAATTACCACCGTCTATTAATGTTTTTTCTGACATTCAGAGCTGTTCCAAAGGTCACATTTGAGCCACGAGGCTGACGAAGTGAGTGGAGGTGAAGCGGCAGAAAAGGTGGGAGCTGAAGACAGCATCGAAGGCAAGGCGCCAGGGATGGATCCTCCACTGCCCCCTGCGCAGCCTCCCAGCCCGCAGTGCCCTTCGTCAGCGGCAGCACGTCGCGCCTTTCCCCGACAGGTCAGAGGGGGGAAAGCTGTCAGGGGAACAATCGTTCCCGTTACGATCACCACCAGTGAACTGTTTCTGAACCGGCAAGAAAAACCTAAAAGCAACCCCACCTCTGACAATACGCATGCGATGGGTGCAAAACATCTTAAAAAAAATACAGTAATAGCACTTAAATAGTGTCTGCTCCTCCAAGAAGGACTTGACAAAAAGGATGGTGTGAATCCACTGTCCTAAATCGGCGTTACCACCCTGCCAGAGCACGTGCGCCGGCTGTGCGCCTGCCTCCGGCACTCGCAGCCTCTGCCGGGGCCGTCGGCCGCGCCACGCGCAGGAACGATGCTCCTTGTCACACCGCACGCTGTCGCTATGGCCTTTTAGAGAAAATTAAACCTTTGACAAAGTAATCTGGCAGCTGTTTAGCGCCCTGTTTGATGTGTAAGTGTAAGCACACCCCTGTAACTCAGGGGGGTTACCAAGCGGGTGCAATTTAGAGGATTTGATTCATATCCTTTTAGTACCTATAGATCATCCTCGTATAAATCCCGTGTCCTGGACTGTGGCTGTCACCGACCGAGTCCGCAAAAGCTTTTATGAAAAACTCGGTTAACGTGCTGTTACCACCTCACACCTGCACTTCTTAAGAGGTTCCATTATGCCATCCCCGGCCTGATTTATGTCATCATCTGGGTTGGAAACGCTGTTTAGCAGTCTCACACCCCTTTTCCTAGAAAATAAAGATTATTAACTTTTGAACCCCCCCCCCCCCCCCCCCCCCCCCTCCGGATATTTCATGACAATGAACTGGACGAGCTGGAGGAGTCAGAGAAGTTTTATCTGTCTGCCTTCTGCTTTGCTTTGCACAATTCTATCTACGGTGTCCAAGTCAGAAAGGCTTTGCTATTTCGTGATCATTCTGAATCACAGGAATTCTGCTTCAATTCTCACTTTGGTCCTGCCCATTTTTTTTTTTCTGGGTCATTTTATCTGTTCCAAGGCCAAAAAAATCCTTTGGGATGACAGCTATTATTTATACACAGGTATGTTTTTCTTACTACTGCTAAAGTTTTTCTTAGTATTGAAGTGAGTAAGTTTGCAAACAAGACATTTTAAAAGTACAATGAATGTCCTTTAGACCAATGTTAGAGTGGATTAGCAAGGGAATAAGACAAAACATTCTGTTCATGAACGGTAGACAATTCATTGACTTGAAAATGAGAACTAAATTGAGTAAAAAGAGAAAATATTTATCCACCCTAAAGTTTCACTGGCTTTCAGAGCAAGACTTGTTCTTCAGAGTTTCAAACCACTAAGAATGTCTGTTGGAACCATCCCCTATACTTAAAAGATCTGCAGATTCCTTCAAGAATAATTATAGTCCAAAATTCCAGATAATTGTTCTTTGTTTTATTTTTCCCTCTCTAGATAACAGTGGTTGTCAAATATTTTCACAGTTTGGATTTTCTTTCCCTGGACCACTAAACTGCATTGTGCCATCAATGCAGAACCATTCGTTCTGCCAAACGCTGTTGGGACTGAGAAGGCGGCTGGCCCCGCGCGCTTCCATCTCGTCCAGCTGCTTGCTTTGTTATTTCACAGGTCAATCCTGAAGGTAAATTTTCACACATATGGAGAGGAATTTATTTTCTTTCTTAACTGATGCATGTTGGCAGTCAAATTAAGGGTCGCTGAATGTACTTGGTCTTAATTTCTGTTATAAATCCAAAACTGACTTTTTTGTTTTAAGGAAGATGGCCTCAGCATCCAAACTTTGATTTGAAGGTGAATTTAAAATCTGTGTCTCAGCTTTGGAAAAGGCAAAACCATACACCTACGCACCATCGTCCCCACTTCTCGCGCCACATCACAAAGAGGCCTAATCACAATAATCACAATAATACATGTTATTGCCCACAGCCGACTGCTCTGCTCCACCGCGAGGGATACAGAGGGAGTTCCCTCTGATCTACAGCCTTTGTCTGTCTGATCGCTTCCTGAGTCAGCCTTAACAAAGAGGTCAAATCTGTTACTTTTAAGTAGTTTTCTTTTTTTTTCTCTAAAACGAAATTCTTTTAAAAATACTTCAGCAAATCCTATGCTCTGCTGACTCATAGAATCGCAGAACCATTATGGCTGGAAAAGACCTTTAAGATCACCAAGTCCAACTCTATGGGGTTGAGTAGATAACTGAGTAGGTAACTCCACCAGGCCCACTTCTAAACCACGTCCCTGAGCACCGTATCTAGACAGCTTTTGAATACACCCAAGGATGGCGATGCAACCCCTTCCCTGGGCAGCCTGTGCCAGCCTTTGATAACCCTTTCAGTGCGCAAGTTTTTCCTAATGTCTCACCTAAACCTCCCCTGGCCCAACTTCAGGCCATTTCCTCTTATCCCGTGGGTTGTGACTTGCGAGAAGAGACCGACCCCCCCTCGCGACCCCCTCCTGTCAGGGAGCTGTAGAGAGCCATAAGGTCACCCCTCGGCCTCCTCTTCTCCAGGCTGAACACCCCCAGGTCCCTCAGCCGCTCCTCACAGGACTTACTCTCAAGACCCCTCACAGCTCCGTTGCCCTAAAGGAGGGCAGGAGGTTTAAACCAGGAGGTTTGAGGGGAACCACATGGCTCAGCATTGGTACTTGGTCAAGTGCATCTCTTTCGGTTTGTCAGACCCTCAGACCGAGCCCAGTCCAGTCCCAGGCTGGACGGAGATACAATGGCGTCCACCCTTATTTCAGGGTTAAGCACAGCAGCAACCTTCAGCTTTCAAACCGCAAGCCCAGTCCTACCCACGAAGAAGCCCACAGTACAGTCGGGCCGCGGGTCAGCCCAGGACATTTGCCATTTATGGAAAGCGCACCAGAAATTCTTTGCAGAAAACGGAAACGGCGTCCGAGTGCTATTGTCTGAGCCCTATATACCAACCACCTTTCTCACTGCTGTGGTAAACCTCCCCCCTTCCTTCATGGAAGACCGCTCCAACGCTAAATAATTCCTCCATGAGTATTTCAGACACATGGTCTCATTTCTGGCAGCCTCCCCTACGCTAAATTCTCTCTGGTGTCTGGAACAGCTGCTTATTCCTCCAGCCTGGGCCTTTGAGATGTAAATAGTGTAATCTGACTTCAAGAGGCAAGGAAATATTAGCAGAATTTAATGTAAATATTGTATAAATCATCCCAAAATAGCACGGCCACGGGATGAGCCAAAGACACTAACTGAAAGTTAAACCGACTAAGTAAATATAGACTAAATATATTCCCCTCCTGGAATTGCCACTGGAATGGATCCAGAGAGGAAATAGGTTAAAATGCAGTCTTGTGGCAGTGATATTAAAAAGCCAATGGACCGTTTGGTGACATTTATGATGAATTTTATGTACTCCATACATTTTTAATACACGCTGAGTTAAATATTATCAAATCTATAAAAAGATTATGGAAAAAAATGTCTGGTTTCACATGGGTGGACACTGCCTGGAACTCTCTCTGTGGGTTTTGTGTAAGAGAAGTGTTTGAAAGAAAACATGAAAGGGAAAAAGAAAAAAAAAACAACCCCGCAGTGCAGTTTTTGAAAACTGTTACTCGCCCATTTGGAGCCTTAAAGTCATCACACATCAAAGCAACAGAATTTCCAGGACACGAACCACAATGGGGAGGAAGGAATGGGGTGTACTAATTCCATCCCTTACACGTGCAAGAGAAAAATCAATATGATTGTCTAGTGTGGCTTTGTGCAGCTTCTGGCTCAGTGCAGTGTAAGTACGAACAGACCCTTTTCTCATCCGAATGCTTTTTTAGCAGGTCCCTAGCCACGGCTGTAGCAAACGTGATTAATAGTAGCTTTGTGCACAGGTACTAGAAGATAAACAGATGCCCTGACCCACCTAGGACCGTCCTGGAACAGGCGCTTCTCTTGATGTCCCAAAGACCATTTTACAAAAAACTACGTTGCCCCAAATTTTGTCCAAATTACGAACAGGATGGGATTTCCATCCCTCCCACTCTCACAGCCAAAGCAAGCCGTCAGCCCCCAGACACCCAGCGCGGCTCCGCCGTCCGGCACAATTCACACCAGAAGCTACAGGTAAAGTCCAAAACACGCAAAGGGAACCACGATGGGTCTGAACTGACACAACCCGCAGCTGCTTTAGCTGGTCTGTGCTGATGAGATTTGTACGCTAACATTTCGGTTCTGAAAGCCTGGAGAGACTCCAAGAAGGTGAGCGACTGCTGTTGTGCAATCCCTTTTCACAGAATCTTCTGGAACAGCTGTGGCAAATTAACTAACATTTTCTTTCTTTGCAGAAACATCCTCAGCCTATGGGGCAGGAGAGGAAAATGACCGAAATGCAGAATGCGGGCTCGTACCGATCTGTGCCCTGTGGCCTCACTGGCACCTTACGCCACTTCTGTCCGTGGCTGCGGTGACCAACCACCCCTGGACATCTCGGGACTCCTCATGAGGAGCGGTGACAGGGTGAAGGGTGCCTCTGGTGGAAGCATGACACACAACTGCAACTTCAAAACTCAATAGCTGAGAGACTTTAATATCACCTTAATGTTACCTGAAGGCTGTCCAGTCCCACGCACAAAGCAGTGGGGAGGAAAATGACAGAAGGGTAAGGGAGAATGAGAAACGGGGATGTAACGAGTCCCACCTTAGTTTCTTTCTGCCTTCCAACACCACAGACTTTGTTGGCTTTAGTGAACGCCGTCCCAGATGCAGGAGGAGGCACTTGCAAACACCCAACGCGGGTGCAGGACCCCGCGTGACGGGAAGAAGCGCACACAGCACAGCTCTGGTACGTGTGCGCGGCGCCGCGTGCTCTCCTCTACCAGAGCCCCGGCAGTGTCCTGGGAACCCTCCTAGCCGCGGCTGGCACGTCGCGTCCAGCGGCACAGGAGATGCAGTGGATCTCCACTGCACCGTGCAAACAGGGTCGGTGCTGCCGCAGCAGTTTTCCCTAATTCCATTTTTCCCCCAGGGACCGAGCCCTTGATAAAATTCTGGTGATGTCTCGGTCGCCAGTCCCCAATTCAGACAGTCCCAAAACGTGGCAAAATACACTATTGACATAATGTGCTCCAGGCAAAATGCAGCAAAGTCAGAAAAGGCCTTTCCTGCGGAAAGGTTTACAAGTCGGAAACATCACAGACAGGCTTTTCCCTGACTTTAAGAAGCAAACCAGCAGAGCACCCTCATGCTCCCCTCCCAACTCTGCCACCCAGCTCACAGCGAACTACCGCCCCGAGGACATGGTTGTCACCAACACAAAGAGCAGCAGTGGTCTGCGGTGGCCCATCGGCCCCAGAGGTGGGTGGCCGCGGCAGAGGAGCTTAACTCACCCACTGCCTCCGTCAGCGCCCTCGGGGCCGTCCCCAGGGAAGAGCAGCACAGCGCCCAGAAGGAAATGAGAAGGAAACGAGAAGGAAAGCTCCTGGGGCAGCGTACTGGCTTCTGCTTAACGCACAGCTGTCTCTTAAAGGTGCTGGGTCCACAGCTGTAGTAAACTAAGCTCTAATTCCTACAAAACAACCAAGAGAGGCACCTCCCTGGCTTTATGCTGGTTCTGGAGCCTGCTGCCAGGTCCCCTGTGACCCTGCTCCATCTCCTGAGGTTCCTCAGAAGGCGGCTGAGGAGTGGGAGGATCCCCCACGATACCCAGCTCGCTGAGCCCCGTGCTGTGTCATTATCTCTGAAGAGTCAGTTGAGGGGATGCGGCAGCATGGAGCACCCGGGAGCTCGCAGAGCTTTACGAGACTACACAGACACACGCTGCCCCGTGTAGGAGCGTTTCCATTTAAAGTTGCTTAAGTGGCGCCAGAATATACTTCAGGTGTAGTCACCTAAATCCACGGAGGTCAGCCTCTGGTGTCTGGAACTGTTTCCTGCGAATAACTGCTGCTTTGTCACACAGAAGGGACTATAAAGCTAAAGGCGTCGGTAACTGCGGGGCACTCGGTGCGGGTGGCACAGAGGCAGTAAGAACAGCGGAGCTGCTGCACTCTGCTCCCATCAGGTCACTCCGCCATCAGCAGAAGCGGGTGAGCGCTGTGGAGACCAAATTCCAGCTTTGCTGCCTGACACAGGCTTATTTCTCTTTGGTAACTACCCCACATGCTAACTTCTGACACTGTCTGCTACTTCTAAGGCAGTTTGGGGATCTCCCCTTCCGCAGATCCCCTCCCGGTCTCACACCGATACACTTCGGGGCAAACGCTGCAGCAGAAGCTAAAATTGCCCAGTGCCTGAAAGTAGGTACGCAAACCCCCGTGGTGGAACTGGGTCTTGGAGGAACTGAAATTCTGCTCATCAGGAGTAAAGAAACACTGTGAGCTTAACGGGAACGGTCCCAGCGCGAGCTCTGCGAAACACGGAAGAAAGAGCATCATTCATTTGTTAAATACAGATCACAAATCACTGTCTTGCGTAGGTCCTAAGCTTCTGCTCTAGAGAATAGACCTCTTATCTCAACAAAAGGAAATAATAATGTGCACCAGGAATAGAAAGGGATTTTACTATGGAATTGAAAAAAAAAGCCTTAATTTTTATCATTTTTAATGAGGTGTCAGATTGGTTTCTTTGACTGCGTTTAAGTAAGCTTAAGCCAGTTTTCAGTTTTTGATTTCCTAAATATTTATCCCATTTGCTTTTCAGGTATTTCATATTAGATTTAACATTAGATATTTCCTTTTAAAGACAGCTTCTATAAAGTGCCTTCCAAATTAAATCCAGCAAAATAATATGCTTTGAGACACAGTAAAATTGAAGAATATGATAATCAGTCATCAAAATCTAATTTCTCCCTTACTTGGCTTGCTGCATTCAGTGAATAACATTAGAATTTAGCCTTATTCCACAAAACCACAGGCTACTTTTTATGTAAAAATCTGCCTCATTGCGGCAAAACACTAAATTTCAAAATTAGAATTAGTTTGAAGAGTGTTTCTACAGGATGGAGATTGAAGACTTGATTTCAGAGCACTGAAAGTAGAACGTTTTGCCATTAGCTTCAGCGGTCAGACTGAGCCAGTAATGAAAATAACTCTTCATCAACACATTTCACACAACAGTTTTTGGTACCAGATAGTGCTTTATACCCAGTGTCTAGAATGACCAAAGGCTGAGCTCATTTACATCGTTGTCTCCTAAAACGATGATCAAGTGGGCCAGGGAATCAAAGCAGCAAGGGAGAAGCAAATACAGGGTTTTTTAATTAAAAAAAAAAAAAAAAGTTACATTCTGCCTAAGAATCAAATGTAGCCACAAAACCAGAATGAAATATGTTGTTTCTTCTCCTTTCTGCGTTCAGCTTTCCATGAAGCCTTTAATCAAAGAGACTCATTCCTAAACCAGATGTGTACCTCATTGTTGGAACTCCACCTAAACCCCAGCACCGCTCTCTCCAGAGATCACCTCTGACACAGGGAAAGGTGCAATTCATCACAGACTCAGCTGGACTTTATCTGCAAAGCAGCCAAAAGTGTGTGCTGGGTGGGATTTTTCACCATCAACACTCCGGTCGAGCCAAGAAACGTTTCCAGAGGCTGACGCTCGAACCACCGGGCAGGGACCAGCACTGACTGAAACTTGGTCACTCTGTTCCCAGCTCTGCTGTTGACATCACATAAAGGGGGGGAAGCCATTCCCCCGGGTGTCCCAGCCAAACCAGCGCTCTCAGCCTCCTGTCGCTGCCTTAGACACAAACCAATACTGCGCGGCCCCGATCACAGCTGAATCAAACCAACTGAACCGGTGCGAGTTCCTCAGCGCCGCCCCGAACCATTCCGTACGGACTGTTCCTCCATCAGGTCTGTTTTCAGGTGTACGAGCGTTGGGAAGAGGAACATGAACAGAGTAATGATGTTGTGCGCAAACTTTTTGGAGCACTCGGCGTTCTCAGAGACGTAAATAACACCATGAAATGCCACATGGGATATGTAAGTTGCTTTAATAATAATAAATTTATTAAGTGGCAAGAAGCCACTCTGCTTTGTAAACCGATTTTACTCAATCACAGTCCCTCTATTTTTTTTCCTCATTTAACATGAATACATTCTGTAATTTGTATGTGAAAGATTTACGTAGAGATATGTTCTGGACCACTCTTGCTGATTTTACTGGTCAGAAAAACATTAAACATGCGGAAACAGCACCTTATTAAAACTATAGGCCTTTTCTCACTACATCTCCTTTGCTGCTAAGCTAAATTGTCACTGAATAAGCCAAGTCTACAGAGGTTTTTTCTCCTTGTCCTGTGCTCTGAGATGTAGTGGGGCCTGCAGAAATGTCTGATAAAACCTCACAGACAACAAGTAACTCAGAAGGCTTTGTAAGCAGTAGCTGCAGTTGCTTCTTCAGACTAGAGAGAGCTTCTCATGCGCTAAATGCACTTGGTTAGGTTTTGTGAGGAGCTCAGAGGAGGATGCGCCCTCTTCCTGATATAGTTTGTTGAGCCTGGACTCTGCACCACTGATATTGTTCAGCAACTGTCTGCACCAATAATTTAAAAAAAAAAAAACAAACAAACAAGAAATCAGGCTGTTTTTATCAGAAACAAGTAATAAATCTTATCACGGTAGTAAAAAAAATGGCAATTTCTGATGCGTGACATTTTCATTGCTTGAGAATGAATCAGTGCAAAGTGAGGTAACCCACGCACCCCGTCACTTAGGGCTGGGGCGCATTAAACCAGGCGCCGCCTTTTGGAGTCCCTCTCCATATCTTCAGCGGGAGAGTCCCCATTGCACCCTAGAGGGGACACCATGTTTAGCAAAGGGTCTTCAGATGCCCCTCCAAACAGGGACAGCAACAAAGCCACGCCATAGCCAGTAGCTCGTTCACCCTAGAAAAAAAACAAAACAACACACCCAATTCACACTTCAGACTGTATGATCTGAATCTAGTTTTAATTTACCTGCTCACTCAACAAGAGCAGTGATGGCGCATGGCCACAGCCGGTACCCGGGGTCCCCGGCAGATCTGCTCAGCTTGTGCTTCTGTATCCTTACTGCTGTCGGAATCTGTCCCCGTTAGGTTAAACCAACGCATCGGTTGATTCACGCGAGAACAGAGCTCACACTGACTGGAGGGTGGATTTATGCTAGCGTTGTTCAGGGCAGGGAAGGTTCCATCCAGCATGAGCATGGATTTGGAGCATGAGCTGAGTAAGTTGGGTGTAAAAAAAACCAGGAGGCGGGGGGAGCAAATTGGCTTGTGTATATTCTTTTTTCCTAAAAAACAAGTTCCATCACAGGGAGGAGGGGAAATCCCCAAGAGGAAACAAATGTTTTCTCCACTGCAGGTCAGCAGGCAGGAAAATCAACTCTGGTCAATCGTCTTAAAACAATATGGGTGAAAATGGAAGGCTAGGATTATTGCCATGAACTAAAAGCAGGCAAGGTGTCAAAGTTTACAATGGTGATGTTGCTGATTAAAGCAACAGAGTATTTTAAAACCAAAATGAAAAATGTGAACAGATGAAGCTACCAAAACAACTTCCCAACACAGATGAAGAGTCAATGCTTTTCGAAAGAACTCTTTGCCACCTAATTCTCTCGCGTCGAATGATGGCTCGGATTCAGAACCCCCGCAGGCGCCAGCAGCTTGCTTTGCCAGCCCGCGTGCCCAGGGAAGTGCCACAGGTCGCATGAACATACTCACGGCGTGAACAGGCGCTGCAATGTCTAAGTGGACCCAGACCCCAGGCCAGTCAAAGCCAATGTGAGAAGCAATGAAGAGCCCGGCACAGGAGCTTGGAGTATTGTCTCGGTCCTGGAGAAACAATAAAAAGACAGTTGGTCTTGCAAGAGAAGAAAACGTCAGTGTTTTATTCTCGCCTACAGAAGGGACAGCAGTGCAAATCTAGTTCACAGCTTAACGAATGGCCCTGAAAGACACGTCTTCGCTGACCAACTATACTGTAAATCCTTTGACTTAATCCCCGGTAGCAGTCTGGTCCTGCTCAATTCCTCTTCTGCCCAAGCTCCTTTCCACTGTTTTTGGAACTTAGTGCAGGCTGTAACTCTCAAACACAGCAAAAGCACTGCAGCAATCCCCGAGGCCTCTGCCCTCAGTGTCCCGGCTTCTGCATTCCCAGTTACTGTCTGTTGGTTACATATGATCTAAGGAACACTCCACTTCTTAAACCGTCTCCATCCGGAAATTTAGCATTCGTCTTAGCAGCACGCTTAAAAGGCAAGCAGCCCAAAGATACCGTTGCAGCAGAATACCCTGTTTAAAATTGACACTAAATATCAGTGTAGTGCAAAATCCACACGTAAAAGACCTTGAAGTCCATAATTATACAGCCCATTTCTAAAAGATTACAGCCCTTGTGAAGAGCTTTCAGCCAGCTATCAGCAGGCCAGCACATTATCTAGAAAACACGAATTTTTATGTCATAAATGAAATTTAAAGAAAAAAAAATGTATCTTACTGCCACAGAGTTCTTCATATCAGCTACAGCAGAGGTAAATTCACTGAAGTGGAGCTCAGGGCAATACACAAGAGGATGGACCAAGTCTCCACAGTTCCTGCCAGCTTTAACACAAGCCTTTTCCCACTCTTCGTTATTGGTAAGGACAGCAGCGTGATACTTCCCTGTAGCAATTCCCTAGTGAGATACAAGACAAACTCAGGAAGGATTCACCTTAACTGTGCTGGGTAGGAAAATTCTATACTACTCCCTCTCAGCATTAACAGCTGCTTTGCATCTAACAAAAAAATAAACAAAACCAGGAATATGTACCAAAAAATAGTAGCATTAAATTTGTACCCTTGTATCATTCTGTGCATGATTTACAATTTAAGCCATTTTATAGACCAGAAATTCCTGATCACTATCCTCAAACCAGTTCTGCTAAATATAAAGCTATTGAATCGCAAACATTGAGTACTGGATCGCTTACATCAGCTGCTAATGACATCAGAAGAATACCATTTTTTCTTCAAGTATGCAAAAGCAAAAATATTGCATAAAGAACAAAAAAAGCCTGCTTGAGTAATGCAGCTATAAGTGTAACTCACTGCTGGCACAAGCCACGTGCGCAGAGGGTTACAGTTACCGGGGCTGTGGTTGGCAGCTCTCTCTTGCACGAGCTCGGGAAGCCCCATCAAGCACAACAGTTCACATCTACGTCCCCCCCAAGACCAGCAGGAGAGAGGCAAAGGGTGTACCAGGCACAGGCAGGAGGAGGTGCACCCCTGTCCGCTGGCAGTTCCGTATCGGTACCTGAGCTCCAGTGAGAGTGGCCATATCAAGAATGATATCGGCTCCAAGATCTTTGCACGCATAAGCTACTCCATCAGCCAGTATCAGTCTGCCTTCTGCATCAGTGTTATTGATTTCCACAGTTCTAGGAAGAGGAGAGGGCTTTTAATGCAACAGTGCTTCGGGCTGGAAGTTAGGACTCGCCTGTCTGGACTAGAATACTGTATGAGAAAGCAGACTCAAACCTAACGTGCTTTCTTATTTGGCTCTGCAGCTCTGCAGGGCTGCTCGCTCCCCAGCGCAAGCATCCAGGCAGAGCATGCGTGGAAAAGGGTTGTGGCAGTACCGTCCCCGTGGCTGGGTCTCCTTGTTGGGCCTGTGTAACGCCCGGCACATCGAGCTGGGATTTTACAAATTACTGCCATACAGAGAAGTATCATACTCTGCTTAAAACAAGAAGAGACTCTTATACAATGGCAGCCTACCTCTACGACTGAGACAGTATTGATACAGATGGACGCAGAAAACTGGTTGTACTGTAAAAAACACCTAAACCCAAGTGCTTTAACGAAACTTCAGCGCATGATATATGACAGGTATCTTGATGTGTATTTGCATACCCAACAGGAAACTCTAAGCACACTTAAAACTCACTACTACGGCTGTCTGAAATACTACCATCAATATTTAGGGAAGCTGTTGAGGGACAGTTCACAATCTACACAGTACTTGGATAAAGAGAGCCAAAGATGACATTTCCTCTCAACGTTTCTGTGAAAAGGGTAGATATAATCTTACTTTCCAGAGTAAAGAACATGAATGTCATCAGGCCTTGTTGCACGTGGTCCGACTGCATTCTCGGCCAAACAAAAAACGGCATGAAGATTGTCTTTAAAACCCTGCAACAACAATAGGAGAGAAGTGGGTTTTGATTCACATCAAGCTAATTCATTGGGATTGAAATCAATGAGGGATTATGACTTCTTGACAGCAATGCCACTAATTACACGGGAAATCCGTGAGGAATATCTTGAAGCTGAGACCAAGAGCTATAGAAAGCAGGCGAGGAGGTAACATCTAACACCGGTTTTAGAGTTCTCGCTGTAGAGTGAATAAAAGCCTCTGATGCATGTGACAGACAAACGGGGAAGGAACCTAGAAAGCCCTTGTCAATTAAGCAGTGATCAGTACAATCTCCTCTCCGTGGCAAGGTATCCGAAATAAAACATCTTTAATGTGCAGACGCAACTGGAGGGAGTTATGTGTAGCCAAACCCAATTCCCTGGGAAGAGTGTGTTCAGCTCGTTACCGCCAGCACCAGCAAGATCTTCGCAAGCACAACTCCGAAGCCCACTGAGCTCACCAGGAAACTGCCAGGCTCACCAAAGACAAACCCTAGGTCACTAAGCTACAGCACCCCTCTATGAAAACCAGCAGAATACACCTCCAAAGACGCAATGCTTCACTCATCTAATTTTAACACAACTCTAACATTGACTCACCACAGAGATCACAAACAGCATGTCCGGACTGCGTAACTCCTTCGCCTTTCGTAGCCACCATGGAAAGATCCAAGCACGATTTGATGTGACCATTACAAAGGCTTGTGAGAGGACACTACACAGGCAGTCAGGATGCTTGGGATTGTTTTCCAAACCCTGTATTTTCCACTGCTTTTACTCAGCCTCCAATAACAAAGATACAACTGGGCCCATTTGAGAACCTGAGCTCCTTCCCATCATTTCTGCCACACTGAGGAAGAGCCTACAGCGATAGTGGAAAATGCTGGAAATAATAAAAGCTAATATGCAGCCATTTGTGAACTGTATGCTTTCCCTAAAAAGCCAACCCCAGGTGAACAGACTCCATCTGTGAGAATTTTGTTGGAAAGTAACTTTGATCGTGGCAATCCTGGAACACGGCGGCACTCCATGTCTCAGTGCATCTCCCAGCTGCCGACGACACAGCTCACTGCCCTTCAGCATCCAACCTGCACCGCAGGTCAGAAACATGCTACCAGGATCAATCCTCTCTCTTTCCATGTAAAACCAAAAATACACATTCCCTCTTCCCCCTCAGCCTCCTCTTTTCTGGCATAGCCCATTCCAGTTTACTGTGGTTTAAAATCAAGTGCTTTTATGGTTAGGGAAATTTATGATGATTTTGTTACTTATATAATGTCTGTATTGTGTGGAGGGATCCTAGGAACAGAAAGGGACACAGCAGCATTTCACAGATAAAAACATAGTTTCCCCTCAACTGGGACAGCTAGCCTTAAAAATATCAAATTCCAAGGGAAACTGGGGTCAGTTTTACTGTTAATCTCTTGATAAAAGTCCGCAGCTGAAGAAATCTGGACTTGCTGAATCAGCGCATGTACTGAAGTCTAAAGAGCAAATGCAATCAAAACCTTTCAAAATAATGGGCAGCATCTAGAAGCCATGAAGTACCTTTGCAGTTTCTAGTCCAGCCAGCGCGCAAACAGCATTGTTGATGAGATAACCTTCTATCTATGGCCCTTTGCTCTTCCAAAACGGTCTGGGCAGCAAAACCCCCACTCTGTTCACAATCTCTCACTGGACTGCACCAAATTTTCTTCCTCCAAGTGGGAGATGTCGTTAATCTACTGTCAGAAAGCAAAAACCCACTTCCAGTACCAGCTGTCTTTTCCTGAATCTCATTCTGTTTGTAGCTCTTCAAAAGCAGGGTTCACTGTTAACATGCAGGATCAAGAAGGATCTCAAAAATTCAAGTGAATGTTTTTCTCTTCTCCCTTGTGTTGGAAAGCTTACAACGGATGAAATGCATCTTTCTAGGAAAAATCACTTGCCTAATTTTGCCATCCAAAGCCTTTGTAAATCACGCTGTAAAACTGTTGATCAGCATGTAGGCAGATATTTTCTGAAGATGGATAATAACCTCTGCCCCTCTTCCCACTGAGCTTTCTATCCAACACACATTTCCAACTTCAGTCTCTGCGACAAAGCACAGCTAATTTAAACCTCTTCCAGCTTTACATTATTCTTAAGAGCATTCAAAAAAAAGTCTTGAGACAGTAACTATGACAAATTCTTTGCACTGCCTATCTCAATACATTTTCCGCAGGGATTTCATTAACAGGTCTTCTTGCATAAGGTTGTAAAATTAAGCAGCGAGATCATTCTTTTGTTTTTACATATAAAGGCACAGATTTTTTGTGAGGTATGACAGCTTCTTCAGGTCCAGTTTGTCCAAACATATCATGGCCAGTTTATTCATTGTTTTAATAACTGCATATGAAATGACAGATCACTTACATTCACACCTACTGTGATTGTGAACGCAACTTCTCTCAGTACGGCTAATTACACGCAAAACTACTTTGGAAACAAGGACTGAATCACCAGAAGAACGTACTGCATCTATGGCTTTCCCAGACTCTCCCAAAGCTCCGTGTAGTTCTAGCTCCTGTCCCTTGCAAACGCGCGATCTAACTTTCTGAAGGACTTAGTTATGGAAAGAGCCATTCTGCCTAAGATGCAGCTCAGAAATCTGTTTTCAATTTTAAGTCCCTGCAGATAACTGTGAAGTTTACAATCTTTCCACATCAAACATGCTGCTAGGGCCAAGGCACAGAGCTAAACTGTTGAGAAATGGTAATTTGGCACTGATCATCCCCTGGACAAAGCTTCCGTCAGATCTATGCATTAATCTGCAGCAGCAAATGTTCTTTGAACTTTGGATACTCCTTGGAGGCAATAGCTGCTCTGTCAGCAAGACTTAGTCACTGGATTTGTGGAGAGGGCAGAGTTTTATTGGCAGTGGCCACTTCTTTTCCCCAGTTCTTATTGTTAAAGTGCAATACGCATTTTTTTTTTTTTAATTCTTCGTATTTCAATACCTGGCGTCTTCCCAGCTCCCCTACTACTTTCTGACCACAGAAGCAAACCAACAAGCAGCTCCTGATGAGACTAGAGCTGCCACTTCCCCAGTAGGTTAATATTAGAACTGGCACAGGATTTGGAATACAGACAGACTTCATATCCCAGACTCATCCCCTTCTTTGCTTAGGGGACGACAGCTGCCCCAAATCCCACAGCTTAAAATCAGCACTGGGTAGCTCAAGTATAAATCTGATTCAAGGAACTAGAAACCACTCAGTCCACAGAACAAACCCTGAAATTCAAGAAAGACTCTTAAAAAAAAAAATTAGCACCCAAGGAATTTCTCACAGTTCGCAAGATCCCAGTGAAGATTTGAAATGTTTTCCTGAAATAGCTTTCTGCTATTTCCGAAATATTTCTATTGCTATTTCAGAAAAACAGCCTTTCTGCTATTGAGCAGAGTGGCTCAAGATCACTAATAGCAGTGGCAGGTCAGAACTTCAGGACTAGACTGGCCCCGTATCTGGGAATATATCCAAAACCCAGACTGCTCCTTGGCCCTGCTGGGATATATGATATCAATTAACACATTTTACTTACTTGCTTTACAGCGGCTTTGAAGGCACCCAAAATAGCAGCTGCTCCACCACAGTCTCGTTTCATTCCAGGCATAGTAGTCTGTTTAAACAGAACCACAGATTTGGTTTTTTTTCTTTAAGAGAGACTTTCACAGTAATGCCTGCTAAAACTAGTATTTCTGATGCTCCTGTAACTCTGGTCTCGACAGTGCTCAGCCATAACAGAAACACAGAACACGTGCACTTGCTTATTGGTGGGTCTTGCCTTAGAACTGGAAAATACTAAACCACTGCTGCTAATTTGTTAGAAAAGAAAAAAGAAAAAGGTTGTTCACAAGATTCGCTAACTCAAACTGGTTTTGGATCTATCTCCAAATTCAGAAATTAAACAACTTTATTTCTAGCTTTCTCCTAGCAGTGGGCAATACTTAAAGGGCAAAATACCAGGTAGCTATTTAACTGCTCTGCAGAGTGTTTCTTGAATCCTATTTGACCTCCCCTGATAGTTTGTGCCCATAGGGATGACAGTAGACCAAGTGTTTACTCAAACAAATTTGCTTTCCTACAGACCCTAACCACGTTACTTCCATCAGAAAACAACACTGTAAGCAAAGGCAGCAGCAGAACAAGTGTTTATGTACCTTTCCCTTAATGCTGAGTCCTCCAGTGTCGTACACAATGCCTTTGCCCACCCATGCGATGGTCTGTGTAGCACCATCTGGAGTGTGACTGAGAACTGCTAGGGCCGGAGGATGCAGAGCTGCCTTGCCAACTCCGTAGATGCCTGGAAAAGAGAGAATTAAACCACCTGTGGGGAAGAAAGACTGTGGGGAGCAATCTGTGGCTGTTTTCTGTAAAACATCTTGGCATACTATGGGCAATAAAACCGTTTCAAAAATGTGCAAATGAAACATTACAATCAAGATACCAAAACGTTCCAATTAACTGCTAGGAAAAAAGCTGTATTTTCAACAAGATATACCTCCAAAGCCTCTCTCTTTCAGCTCCTCATCTCGAATAATGGTAGGAGTAATCCCAAGATCCTTGCCAACTTTTTTGATTTCCTTAATCATGAAAAGAAAAAGGACATTGTTAGTCAGTCATCAGAAGGACACGTTTGTGTCCTTCCACACATATGGGTGCCCACTTAAGGGTTCTGTGTGATTTTTGCATGCATACACATACAAACATTCACAATTTTGGGAGTGGTGCTGCTTTTCCAATGGCCTAATTCCACTGAGACACCCTTGACTTACTGTGGCATGAAATACAAATTTGACCTTTAAGCCCTGCCAATAAAAGAAATCTTCAGAGGTAAAGGCCGGTATTCACTCTATTGGATCATGATGCAATAGGACAGGAGTATTTTCATTCTCAACAGCTTGCCAGAGCTTTATGATAAAACTCATTCGGAAACATGTCAACTTCTGCCCCATAATTTCAGAAACTCTTACCACCATCAGGCTTAAGACAACATTAGCACTGGCAAAGAAGCCAGTGTCACGACCGAATCAAGAACTCATGTCTTCTGACTCCCGGTGCCTTACCCCAAGCTGTACACTCTGCTTCCTTCCAACTTAGTTCTACAAAATATTAAAGGCCAAAGAAATAGCCCCAGCATCCTTGGACAGGGTCTCTGATGTGCTTCCCACTGCTGACATACAAGTTTTGCTAAGAGATAGCAACACTAGTTCTTGATTACTGCAGTCTAGACTTACAATTAGTAACTCTTACTCAGCAGGTGTATTACCTACCTCCAGGAAGTTATCTGTGTTCATCTCATTGCATGGGGTGTCCACAATTCGAGCAGCCAGCCTGACTCCTTCTGTGGCACTTGCCAGACACTATGAAAAGAAGCGAGGACACCTGAGAACTGGCCTTGGTTTGGCTGGTTTTCTGCTGAGCTTTGCATTCAGTCCTGCACAGCCTACGCCAGATGTGTGGTTCCTCTGGAGCACGTTAATGCTTAACTGCAACCGATCACAGGCGGTCGTACAGTATTAAATAATGCCAACCAAGCTAATAATTATTTTTTGTATGTGTTAAGCTTAAGTTATTTTTCCCCGTGCTCTAATTTCTAAGCAACTGTATCCCTTCCCACAGTGAATTGATATTGCAAAATCAGTAGCCTTCTCCACTATCAAAGGGAGACCGAGAAGGCAATGTGAGGTGGGGGAAAGAAAGATAAGAGGAAGTCACAACGGGCTTGTCGGCTGCTTGGGCTAGAAACCTGCAGAGATTACGTACTCTGCAACATGGGAAACCGCAAAGTTTGTATACAGCAGGCAGAGTGTCTGAGTGCAATAAAGATTATTACCATAAGACGTTCTATATGGCAGGCCCATGGGGAATGCGGAATATTTCATATTTGTGTAAAACATGCATGCATCAGTTTCCTCATTTCTGTGGCAAAATAGACTGACCCTCACCTGGACTGAGTAAAAACTTATCCAATCAAGAGCGGGCAGAATCTAAATGGTCGACAGTGAGCATGCCGAGGCCGTTTCCCTAAAGAAGGATCCTCCTGGCAAAACGGACAATGAGGGCACCAGACACTAAGCTGCAGCTGCTAACTCCTGTGAATCAACAGCCTGAAACAAAAACACTGGGTGGAAGGAAACTTTGTTCACGCTTTCCAGTAGCCACACTGCGCTGAAGACCACACACAGCAGACGGGTGAGTCAAGACGGGTTTCAAAGGAATCCGAGGTGTTGGATAGTCCTTCGTGCCGAGGTATCTGAAGTTTGGCTCGGCCAGACTGGCCTAAGGACTCTACACATTCCGTATCCCAGCAGACTCATAAACCTTGGCTTGCTCTGGAACGGTGCCCGACTCCCTACAATTACTTTTGATGGAGTTACTTCCCCTAAAGGGATAAGGACCTCCTCGGGAGCCAAGCTGGGTTTGGAGCGATTCACCGTTAGGGCCGTGCAGGTAAATCGAGGTGCTCTAACCCAAGGGCCAAGTCCAAGGGAAACAATACAACTTACAGAAACACGCTGTGCCTGGGACTGGCTTCCGGGGTAGGCAAGAGGACCTGGATAACGGCAGCCTTTAATAAGCGCCTTGTAAAACTGTGACAATCCACGGTACTCCCCGCCAGAAAATAGCCTGACAATGCAGTAGGTGCAAAATACAGCAACATGCCAAGGGAGAGGTTTAGCTAAAAAAATCCTACCACGCGCCTCTTCCCTGCTCTACACTGGCTGTCTGGTGCTGGTTGAATTTAAGGGGTGCAAACGTAGCATGGAGGAAGCCAGTAATAATTTTGGCATTGACATCAAGGAGAAGAACAGGAGGTAGAAATAATTTCAGCTTTGTTGTTTAGTTATAAATAACCCATGTGGTTTGGAATCTACCTATCCGAAGGAACTGGTTTTGACACCAGCTATGTTTTTTTCTGATTTGGGGCACAGAAAAATCGGGTGATCGATAGTTGTACTTATAGCATGTATGCCTCCACCACCTTCCTGAAAACCAGCCTGGCATCATTTGCTGTGCCCAAATCAGTTCATAGAGTAAGGACAAAGTGTGGAGGAAAAGACACTGAAAAAAAAAAAAAACCAAACCCCCCCCCAAACAAAAACCACCCTAAAGCTGCAATTCTGTGAATTTCAGATGCAGCAACACCATATCCTTTGTCAAATCCACTGCCAAAATTTTTAAGGGATTTGTATAACCACACTGACTGTCCATTGCCAAAATTTTAAAGGGATTTGTGTAACCTCACTGACTGATCAGCTCGTGAGTGTCCATCTGTACTGAAGCACGGAACCTGGAGCACTGAACGGGAAGCTGCCCAACAGCTTAAGGGCAAACCTTGGGATTGCTTTTAAGGTAGAATCCTGAAGGGGAATGACCTAGCGTACTAAAAGTTACCTGATGTGGAGTTTCCTCTTTGCGATAGTCAGGTGCAAGGGAAACGGTCTTTGATTATCCGCTATTGAAAGACGACTCAGACATATTTAAGTGTTATATATTGCTCATCTCCAAGCTGTATAATTTCTTAGGGTCTTGTTTCTGGCTACAGTTCTGCTAGAAAAACTCAGCCAAGGAGGTACATCAGACAGAAACAGCAGAAGCTATAGGTGATCCCACAATAAGCACCTTTTGGGGACTTCACTATAATATTCACCTGCACAGCCACATACAGATTTTGCCTGGCTAAAAGCGAGAAGCCCGCACACCGAAGGTAATGTAACAATAAAGGCTAAAAATACACTACTTGCATCCATGATAAACATAAGAAAGGAGACATTTTCTTTGTGATATTTGTTTGTTTTCCACCCCTGAAATCTAAATTTTTAATAACAACTTCAGCCTTTGCTGCAATAATATGCTCAGTATTTCTACTCACAGGTGCTGCGAACTGATCAATTTCAAGGAACTTTGACCTAGGATAATTTATTACTTCAGATACACCACTTATTCCATAGATAGCCCGAGACAGATGTATTTGTGCATGCAACAAATTGAAGAAAAAAATATATATTTCAGGGAACAGAGGAAAAAAATGATGACGGGGAAAAAAAAAAAAAATCTTACTTTAAGTGTTGCCACTTCTATTGGTCCATTGTTTTGTCCAACCAGGAAAAACTCTACCGTTACAGTTTTCTTCTCTGTGCGTCTTGACACACTGGACCGATGTGTGAACAACGGGAAAGCCCTGGCCAACGCACAAGCAGAAGCGAAGACTTCAGACCGCTCACAGACCATCTGAAACACCAGCCAGAAGACAAACAAGTTGGACAACATTAGGGGTGTGGAAGAGTGTATTTAAAAGGACCTATTTATTACCTGTGATATTATTGGTGAAGAGGGGAAAAAAAAGGGGGTGGGGGGGAATAACTGCTGCCTGAATCAAGACATACTCATACATCATGTTGTGCATGGACAGAGTGGTGGTACAAACAGCACCACATTGAACTGGTTCAGTTCGTTTCCCATATGGAAATGAATTACACTGCAGGACTTGACTTTGTGGGAATTAGTACATCCTTATAAGGGAGCTGGACTGTTTTAATTATACTAGTGCAACTAATGCAGGTTAGCCTACAGATCAAGACAAAAAAAGAGCATGGGAACCATCAATATGTGTTCAAAACAAATTAAAGAAAGTGAGAAATGATATGAGAATGTGGCTAATATTAACCCCAAAGCTTTTTAACATGTAAAATATTTTTCTAAAGTTCCTTATGAAATTACCAATGGAAAGCAGTTTTAGCTAAACATTTTCAAAGTTAAGTATAAGGGAAAAAAATTAAGTAGAGTTATTACTCTTGCAAATAAGTTTTCCAAGTGAAGAGTATAATTAGCTTTTGTCACTGACACTGACTATATGAGTCTTCTGTACAACCTAGAAATCTGAATTAATCTGGACAAGTCATAGAAACAAGTAAAAAATTTAACAGGCTTGTACAGAAGATGACCAAAGCAGTCCAAGAGCTTATCCTGCAAAGGACTCACATCGGAGCTTTAGTTTGCATTAAGACTTTAGAACTCACTGAACACCACAAACAAGGCACCTTAAACGGGTTACGGAATACAGACACAGCACTCTGCAGGCAGGCTACGTCTGTCTTCTAAAGCACACGCTAATGGCATAAATCCTAGTTTGAAAAGCCAATACCAGTTCCCCACGCATGGAGGTTCCTAGCTGAAGACGTTCCATACATATCCAACCTTAATTCCCTCCAACTGCTTGAGCATTCATACGCTATCACAGTTAGGTCTTGTTTACGCGTCAGTGCAAACCCACTTATAAATGTCAGTATAATTATATCGGTAAAACCTGCCCACCTCCAGTCTCCTTGGATACGGCCAAAATCCTGGAAAGTTGAGAAAATACTTGACTAGACATTTCACCAGAAGCAGTTTCAAACAGGCACTTACAACAATACATCTGTTGACGCCTCCTGGAAGGCAATTTCTAACCAGGCGGGTGATGAACTGCGCTGCGGAGGGGCTGTTGTGCCGGCTGACCCTGGAAGGCAAAGCGGCCACAGTGGCGTAATTCAGGTAGAGAGGACAGCTGTCGGTGGGGTTTGGGTTCAGAGTGCTTAAAGCGGATTGCCATATCTGGGGAGAAAACAAGAATTTAAAGACAAAGGACTGTATCAGGCTTTTCTTTCCATCTCACTCCCACTATATTTAGGCACTCTTTAATTACAGGATTTTAGGTGTTGGACACAAAGAAATTGTGCGGATGCTTTTAAACGCAAAACCCTCTAGAGTGGAAAGGAACAGGAAACACAACGAACCTGTTCATTAACCAGAAAATACAACCGCGCTTCCCATTACGAGCATCTCTTTTAAGCCATACAAATTACAATTTAAAAACACACCATAGAGCGCAAATGCCGCTTCAGCGCTTTTTTGAGACCGTTTTCCCAGAGACGGACTGATTGACTCGTCCCGAGTTACTGTTTCACGCAGCAATTGCGTTAAAAACAAACAGAACAGGAGAGGACAAACGCC
>NW_009661368.1:9177030-9193963 GCF_000708025.1 Charadrius vociferus
GGCCCTCCCCCGCCCGCGGGAAGGCCCCGGTGAGCGACGCGCCGGCACGGGCGGACCGGCACAGCCGCGAGCGGTCCCTGCTGCCCCTTCGTAACGCCGTCTTGGGGCGGAGACGGCGCACTTTGAGAGTGCGGTGTTACATAGGGGTAAAACCAGACAAAGCCGAATTCCTCTTTTCCTCGTGAATTCCACTGACGGGTGAAACGTACATCGGAAAATATCCCAGAAACGGGAAAAAGCCAAACTAGGCTCTAAGGTACAGCACGGGCACTCGCGGAAAGAAAAGCGTTTTCCAAACACCAGCTTTTGTAATGAATTTAAATGTTTATTTTAAATTTAACAGGGTATTTATTCTCATCTCTTTATATTGGCCAATCACCTCCTATTAATGTCAGGTCAGTCGGGAATCGATACTCATTAATCTGCAGCTGGGAAAAGCTAACCATCAGAAAGGGAGTGCACTTCCACTGGAAAAGTGAACGCTGATGCACGTAATGGAAACACGTCTAAAAAAGAAAAAATAGGGCTGAATTGCAGAAAAAGCTTCCTTAGACTAAGGTCTGTCTTGGTCTCTAAAGGGACATCATGGAAACTTTATTGCCTGATACTTTTAAAATTAGTCTGAATATAAGATCTAGCAGAATCCGTTGCACAGGTCCATCACGCATGGCCGTAACCCGACAGACGAGCTCCAGCTCCAATGTTTCCAGGTCTCTTTACTGCGCCACAGAATGGGAACACTGTCACTTCAAGACACAAAAGACAACAATAACACACCGCCATTATTTCAGCATTGAGACATCCCAAAGGCTCACCCAGGCAGTGAGTTCCTCGTCACTGCACCGGGATCCTGCTGTTCCCGCTACCGCAGCAGTATCAGCACCGCGCTGTCCCCGAGCCCCCGTTATCGGAGAGGTAAACAAAGCGGCGGAGACACTCATCTAACCCTCCATCCTTCCCTCATGGAGGTCACGGCAGCAGAGGAGGGGCCCCGTTGAGGCAACAGACTGAGAAGGTCAGTTCCACCCACAGCACAGAAACCTGCATGCTTCCCCCAACAGTTCCTGCAAACACCTCTGCTCGCAGGAGCCACAGTGGAAACTGCAGCGCGGACCGATCTCCCGTGGCCGCTCCTCCGCAAGTTGTAAGTATTCATGAAATTAAGCGACTCAAACATCATCTTACATAACCCATCACAACTGATATGCAAAATCATAACCGATTCCCTCTTTTAATGAATTGTAATTTACCTGGGAAGGCAAGTTTGGGTTTCTTTTGGATAGCAAATACACATTTTTTCCCAACAAAATCAGATTCACTGTCACCTATGCAAGAACTTACATTTTGCAAGGCTGTACCAAAAGCAAGGTTTCCAAGGATTTAAGCAAGAGATATGACTTTGTGTTTTAAGTGTCTCATAAAAGCAATTCCTAAATCAATGCAATCTAGGCAGCCTCACTGAACATTGTATCAATTACACTAATTTAAATTTTCAGCACATTCCAAAATACACCAAGCAAGAAACTAATTCTTCCATTTAACTTTTCAGTTTCTATAGAAGGCTGCAGTAGAAAGAAATTTGCGATCACAGTGCTTTTCATACCATCATTTTCGCATATCACTAGAATTAACTTGTGTTAACAAGGAGTAGCAACTCATTTTTGCACGCTTGCATGCATTTTAATGGAGAAATTCTGTACAAGCCAACAGCTTTATCGGTCGTTCCCCCCAGGTGGGGGGGCCGCGGGCTCTCGGGCGATGCTCTAGCAACACTGTTCTGTTGCAGTAACGCAGTTTCCCGTTGCGCTTTGTAAGGAATCGGAGGTTCTGTACAAGCCGAGAAGAAGAATCCAGCAACCACGAAGAGGCCCCATTCCGCAGCAGAGCGTGCCGGCTTTCTCCGCAGCAGCACGGAGCCGACTCCGGGGCCAGACAGAAGCGCAGTCGTCAGGTTTGGGCAGCTCTTGCTCCGCTGACTCCAGAGCAGGCAGCAGCCCCGACACAGCCACACTACCCCTCAGTGGCAGCGGCTTTTCGGGGCTTTCCCTGCCCGGTGGCACACATGGTACCCCCCATCACACACGGGGCAGCGAGATTTTCACAGAGCACCGCATGAGGGTTTGATTTAGCTGCTGATCGTTTGGACTGAACTGTAACAAGCTAGACATCTGAAACGATTTAGAAGCCCAGAAGTTGTCTTGCTGAGGTTTTTCTCCTGGGTATAATCATCTTCAATAAATTCCAGCTCAAGTTACACAGGACAGTTGACATCCGAGTTTAACCTCTTGTGCGATGCGTATTAGAAGCACATTGCCTTTTACAGAATTTGGATGGAAAATCACCTCAGTGGAGTTAAGAGACCACGGGCATTTCAATGACAACCACGGCGGAGGATCACTCTTGACAATGCAAGTTACATTGTGCTACAGAAAGTTACAATATTTTTTTTTTTTCAAAGATATTTCATGTCACCGCTGCTTTCATGTAATTACCAAGAGTATATGGAGACACATTAACTTCACACAAGTACGTTTCAGTTTATATTTTTAAAAAAAATGAGTAATTGACCAATTCGGTTGGAGGTGTTTTATTACTTCTTTGAATTCATTAGCCATGATAAAATGCCAAAAGCACCAGTCAAGACAGAAATAAATAACACGATCTCATGTTAGAGAGAAAGTTGCAAATACAGTATTTTAAATTATAGCAATATGCTGCTTCACACCAACCGATGCAGACAGCACACTGGGGAGACAGTAGTTTTACTCACGATCATTGAACAGATCTATTACCAGAACAGGGGAGCTGCACACCCAACTACACGCGTCGTTCATTCTTTACCAAGCTACTTTACGAATTTAATCAAGGGTTCGAACAGGCAGTTTTGGAAGTTAAATATCCCCTTTGCCTAGAGGTGACAAGAGCGGTACAAAGCTTTTGACAATACGCCACGCAGAAGCCGAGGCTTTTGCATCTGTGCAGTCTTTGCTTTCAGGGCCGTTCCTGCACCGAGTCAGTTTAAAGCCACATCTTAACTCCTCCTCAGTACGTAGTAAAGATAAACTCGGGGCAGGCGACATATGCAACATTAATATCATAGTGTTATGAAACTGCACTTCAGGGGCTTCGAGCAGAGCATCTCTGCGAGTTTACGGGGAGCACTGTATCAGTCAGAAAGTGACGGATATAAGTTACAGTCCCTTTGGGGAAAAAATCCATACAGAAAAGCCGTATCAAAAATACTAAGGCAAGGCCTCCACAATTGCACACCACTTCAGGCCTGAATTGAATCACGAGTATTCTATTACTTAGATGTTTCCCTAATTTCTCTTTTATGGCCTACAGCAAAGTTTTCCACTGAAAAAAATAGTGACAAAACTCCAAATCCTCTACTGAAGGCCTAGTAACATGTCACTAGCATGACATCCCTCCTGGTCAGTAAAAGACCATAAACACATCCTTTTCCAGGCAGGCGTTTGAAATAAATAATCTTCTGTCAGGGAAAATGGATGTAAGATAGACTGTAGTGAAGTCAGTTCTTATACAAAAACCATAACACATATGGACAGATGCACTGTAAAATAAACACCTTATCAACAACTTCAGTTTGAAACATTTGTGACCCACTACGGCGGGTCAGATGGAGTACAAAGCCAGAAGGAGAATCTCAATTTTTTAGGTTTAACTTCACCACCGCTTTAATGTAATGTCTGTACTTTAAACTATAAAAAAAATGTAGATGAAAAAATATGTATCATCATTCTGGGGAGGAAAAACATTCCCGTGATTACTTAATCTCAGAAAATTTTTTAATTAACTAAATGTGTTAAATTATGCCAGTGATTAAATCTTGTTATTTACAAGATCAAGTACTACTCTGATTCTTAGTAATGGTGCAGTATCTAAATTAAGATCACAGGGGCTGGATTACATTCTGGTTGCTAAAAGCTCTGTGTTTTAGCTGTCTATCCAGTTCTTTGGAGTTTTTGAGTCTGGAAGAAAGGAGATGAAGTCAAACAATTCTGTGCCTCAACGTATTTTACACCTAGATCAATTTTTGTTTTCTAGTCCCATGACTCAGTAACACGGTTTAAATCTGAAGCCTGTCACAACTGTGACTTAAGAGTACAGAAGACAACACATTTTTGTTCACAGTAACACACCAATTACTGTACTCACTGGTGAACTTCAATTTTGTAATTATTTTTAAGTACTGTGTTTCCAAATACCTCTGCATAGAGCGCCGAAGGATTTGTGTGGGAGCATCAAGTTTCCTGACATTTTCCATATAATCCTTACAAACACCTCACAGATCACCAAACTTGTACTTTGAAGAGTTCTACAGAAACATTGCACAGACTTTGCACCACAAGGGCTTATACATTCAAAGGCAGCTTTCTGGAGTGCAGGTCCATCCATTCACACTGGGGAAAAAAGTTCACATAAACTCCAAAAATGAGAAAAAGAAGTGAAACCTAGTGTGACTTTACGCCAATAAGAACAACAATAAGGACAATTACTATAACAAACAAAATTAAAATTACAAGCATCTTCCGATTCTTCTTTTGATATTGCTCTGCCTACAGAAACAGAAAAGAAGGAGTTAATACTTAGATTTCTGCAAAGCTACAAAGCACAGACTCTTGCTTGCTGTAAGTGACGTACAAGTTACCAGAGAACAATTCTGAGATACCTGGCATTTCACACGACGTATATTGCAAGCAACTCCCACAAAACAGCTCTGGTCTGCACCACAGACTTCAGTGAAGGCAAATGTACTCTGAAGTCACATTTATCTGCATTAAGCAGCAGACTCTAAAGAAGAACACATCCTCATGTCGGTTAAGCAACCTTCCTGCGACTTTTTTCAGCAGTCTCTGGGAGGGCCCTGTGCCTCCAGAGGACATGAGCTACACACGAGAACGCTGCTCCATTCGGAGGAACTCTTAGCTATGAAGACCATGGAAACGAGATCAGGCAACCGGGTATGCAGAAGTCGGAACGGGAAAAGTCGCTAAGATATTTTAACTCATTTTGCTGATATAAGATTCCTGTATTGTATTTGAAGGTCGTTAAAATTCACAACAAAATTTCATTTTTTAATAGGCATTTTTGTTGTACCTGATTCAGCTGTGCATTTTCATTTAGTTTCAATTAGAACTGAAAGCTTTCTTTTTGATTTGGTTCTCAGTTTTCTGCTTCATTCCTTCTTTCTTCTAACCCATTTTCTCATCCCTCTCCTCTTTTTCCCAGGGGAATTAAAAGGAGGCAACGTGGAGAAAACTCTCCAAGAGCCAAATGAAAGTCTGCTAATAGAAGCTAAACAAAACAAAACTTTCATTTAATTCTTTTTAAATTAATAAACCTTCAAAATTTAAAGGGAAAAAGATATTAATTCTTCTCCTTTGTAGTCCCTGGAAAGTAATTATTTATTGTCAGATCTACTAAAGAGGAGTTTTTGACCTGAAACTATGTAATATGCAACCACTGTGATGATTTACTTAATTGGGCTTGAAGTATCAAAGCCTGACAAAGTATCACACCTGATTCCAATTTTCATGTGAAGCAGGAATTGGTAACCAGTGATTCCTATCACCAGACTTCTGCAGCAAATTAATGCAATTTCTGTGAAAGTGCTGTCTCTGTAGTTTGTCATAATTATGCCAATTAAAACAGAAAAGACGACTGACATTATAGATATCAAATCAGAATAAAGTTACCAACTGTGTTAGAAACAGCAGGGTATTTGTCTTTGATATTACCATTCAGACCTGTGTGTATGTCTTCCCTGATAGGTGAAAAAATTCCTATGCTGTACTGAAAACAGGTATATATTGCATCAAAAGTCCATACTCTAGTCAGCGATCCAAACAGGGGTTTGCTGACAATTCGGTAACTACCACTGGGCTAGAAATAGCATTGATTCCAACTGCTTCATTTATTTCCAGTTCACTTTGTGCAAATCGCTTGTAATCACTTTAAGCCCTTTTCACCAACGGTCAAGGCCTTATTTTCGCAATCCCCGATTTACTTTTATGTATAACAAAAACAAACCTATAACCATTTTATTTTGCTTTTCCTCAAATGGCACTTTTTTGCTGTCCATACTATAAGTCTACTGTAATATGAAGTTGCGTGTGTAGTAATAAGATATTCACATTTCCAAAACAGAATACTTTACTTAAAAAGAGGCTTTTGCATAAATCTCTCATTCTACTTTATTTCCAGCAATGGAAGGACTGAACTGAGCTGACAAGTCAGAACTTAGTTTAAAATCAAAACAAAACAAAAAAGCCAACAAAACAACCACAAAACTCTGTGTTCTGCTGCCAATTCAAACTTTTCAGATGTTCAGAGTAAAAGCTTCACATTAAAAGCATAAGGTTGGACCTAAGTTCTAACAAGTGTCAGATGGTAAGAGAAAACATTAAAAGTTGTTCTTGCTGCTCGCACTATTGAGATAATGTTTTCAAACTAGGATATATCAACTGACTGAAATCTACAGCGAGGTACTCAGTAACCAGTCCTATTTCACAAGGGCTGGACTCTCAAAACAGAGCAGGAATTGCAGATAGGGCCCACCAGGTCAGCAATATAAAGATCAAAGCACGTTACTTGGATGCCCAGGAAGTCATTGAAGAAATTAACACTAGGCATCCAGCACGGCGTGAACAGAAGTTATATGGAAAGTTCCTTCTACAGTACCGTTGGACATTTGACACAGCAATCATTTCTAAAAGGAACAATATCCAATAGAAAAATGACTGAATAACTCAATGGATAATGAATTATAAAAGATTGCCAGAAATGCAAAGCAGCTTAAGTATTCTGTCACCTTACCTTATGTAGTTGTTTTAGACCCTCTTCAGTTTTCATACATGACTGCTCAACATTGTAGTCAATTCTATCTAGAACTGTTCCCTAAATAAAATGGAGAGAATGAGCACCAAATTGAACCTAAATGAATTTCATAAAGCAATTATTATCATGAGCAGCGGAATAATTAACAACTCTCACAGCAAACAGCTAATGAACCATGTAAACTCTGAACTTTTACAGAAGAACTAGTTGGGCCTTCATTAAAGGACCTCCTTGCTCAACACCTAACTGGCAGCTCTGTCAGCATCTCACATCACCTCCCTCAATAATCACCTTACTTCCAGTTAAGGTGCTTTTGGCTGACACATTTAACCTAAACTGAATCTCTGGGAGAAATAACCATCAGAACTCTGGGATTTTATGTTTTTTTTTTTTAGTCTAACGCCCATAACCAGTTGATCGTTTTTTTCCCCTCCATTAACTCATCTTCTGGCAGACTTCAAGTAGAGGAAACCTTAGCCTGAAGAGATAAGTTTGGAAAAGCGAGAAGCACGTAAAAACAGGATGATACAAGTAGTCTTCTGGAAGCCTTAACACTACCTGGAATCTCCTATTTCTTACTAACACTGTGATGTCAATGTACCTGTTCTACTATCATTGCTCCCAGGTCCCTAAATATTTCATTGAGATCGGAGATTGACTGTACAATCTGACGGATTTCTCGTACTTCCACCATTAATGTGTTTTGCTCCACCAATGCTAGCTGGTCATCTGTAAAACCCTGTTGAAACAAAAGATTCAGATGTTGAGCTAACACCAACAGTGTGAAAACACTAGGAATAATTGTAAGTATTATAAGATTTCATAACACAACAGTCCTTTTGGAATTTCCATAGTAAACAACTATCTAAGAAAAAAAATCTTACTGTATTTTAAAAACAGAGTTTCAGGGCCACTAAAATAACTTGGACAGCTATTTATAGTTTTAGCAGAAAAAGTGTAAATCTTACATCCTGCCTGAACACAGAAACAGCTTTTAAAAATAAGATCTGTACTAAAGAATGTTTTTATTGATGTACAGAACAAATACGTGTGCCTTGTAGTTATGGAATATCTACTTATTGATCAGCATCACCGAAAGTCTTGTAATGTCAATGGTCGTTAACACGTGTGAAGACACAGCAGCAATTCTGGTTTTGTTTAAACTTTGGAGACATTACTGTTTTTGTCTTCCAAGGCCACTCACAACTGAACACTATCCTTCGCCCATCACTCTTATACAGAGATAAGTGAAAAACCTCTTATACACAAGATTAGCTGAAAAGCTGCCGTTACTTTCCCCATAAGTTTTCAGTTAAACATTAAACATTACCATGAAGTGTATTCTGTGGCCCTAACAGATAGGACGCAATAGAACAGACCGCAGCATTGCTTAGCAATGCAGCATCCCCAAACTCCACAACAGAGTAAAACAAAGTGTGTCTGGTACTGCTGTACAACATACCAACCTCACTGTGCAGAAACCAGTCATTACGCTGTTAAATTACAACCATCTGTAATACTGGAAATCTTCAGTTACACTTTAGAGTTAACTTTAAAGAGTGCCACCTTCCACCCAAACTCAGAATCACACAATTTTCTAACAATTACCCTTGCATCTGCCCAGAAAGGTGGTGAGCCAAAGGGCAGCGCAGTATTTACAGACCTTCTAGTCCCTTGTCAGTCACGTAAGGAGAATTCAGTAGTCAAACCGAGTTCCCTCACACTGCAACACTGAGGCTGATGGCACAATCATCTTAACGTCCTAACAGCAATACTAATTAGGAAAACGTATCACAGAAATCTGATAATCTGCAGAAATAGAATTTCCCTGTAGCTTGGTGCTCATGGCATACCATTTTCACAATAGAACTAAAAGTACATTAAAAAGTTTCTTGGTGTTGAATTTGTGTAATAATATCTTAACTTACCCTATCGTAAAGCGTATCATCCTCCCCATCATCCATCAGTGGGACTGAGGTGTCGAAGAAGTGTTTGGATCTTTCTTCTCTATTCTTCATGCCTGTAAAAGACAAACTATGTTTGAGCACGATATTTGCACACACTAAAATCAGAGCAAGAGCAAGCTCTGAAGCACCAGATAGAAAAGCACAAGAAAGAAAATCTGACTAATAAACGACATAAATAGTAGTATCTAAATTTTAACTGTCACACAGGCTTACTGTTTAACAAAGCATAACAAATTCAACCAGACCTGCAGCACTCTGATTAAATCCATGATTTTAAGTCATTATTTCCCATGAAGTTAAAACAAATTAAGTAAGTTAAGAGCCTTAAAATTTGATCACTCTAGGCTATTTTCTAACAAATTCTCTTAGGAACATCCCTCGTCTGAATTGTGATCCTAAGTTCCACCTGTGCCATTTATACTATGGGAGGAAGAAATATTATATCAGTATTAAATTTGAAGATCAAATTTTTGTGAGTTTCTCCCAAGATTATAATAATCTTACTTAGCTGAAAATAGAATTGCACACAATTTTAGAGTTTTAAACAGAGGATATTCCACTTCCGATATGTTTATGGATGCAGAATTCTAATTTATCACGGACTACCTTTTGAAGTTTAATCTATCACAGACTACCAGTCAACAGCAGGTATCACGTCTGAAGACCCACAGCTGCTTCACCCGTGTAACAGAAGTAGCCTTGCTGACCACAATTTGAGAAGCAATGACACATTAAAAATGTGGATGGTTTCACCGATATCTTTAACCATGAAACCAAAACCTTTCTGTGCTTCAGTTTTCCCAACCAAGAAAATAAGCACACCTTAATTAGTGGTTTCCACAGAAGGTGCCCCTGTGTTACTGTATCTCTTATGCTTACGTTTGAGATAGTCAGACTGTGCATGCCTAAAGTTGGTGGATAGGTCCTGAAGGGACTGTGCTAAGGAAGACACTACATTCCTGAGAACACGTGCTTCTTGTTCTGTACAACTACGTGACCTGCTCTGCAAGACCTGGACTGCTCTCTGACATCTGTGAAATAACTGAGAAAACAATTCCATTAGTCAAAAACAGACAGCAACACACACTTTAAATATCACATTGCAAAAGTTCCAAATGGAAGACTAATATTTTGATTTCTAGATTTTAAAAATTAATTTCTTATTGCCCAGTGCAATGTTTAAAAAGGTATGGAAACACAGAACATAAATGAACAAGAAACTTAAAGCTAACAAGGTAGCAAAGTAACACAACTACGTCTGACCAAAGACATTTGCTTGATTACAACTGCTTGGACCAGAAGCCTTAGAATATGTATCTGTATTTCTCTGAGATATCTGTAAATGCGATTTGCTTCAGTCTCTCAATCCTATCCAAGTAGAAAAGCAAACCGGTAAGTAAAGGAAGAGGGAGGTTAAGTGACTCGTTGAGAAGTTCACCGAGACAGTGAGTCCAGCACCAACCACAGAGCCCAGAACTTCTGGCTCACCCTAATACTAGCTAGAAAAGAAGTGCTTTAGTCAACAGAAACCACTGCCTCATCACGATACATCACAGATGTGTCAAACTGTAGGTTTAGAACCGAAAGCAGTCTGTACCTGTGTGATCTCTTGGGTTGTTATTTCTATTGCCCGTTCTTCTTCACTGCTGTCATCCAGTGTTGGTCTGTTTAGATGTTTATCATGAAGACTGGCTAATTCTTTCATCTTCTGTTTAACCCTGGCGATATCATACTGAATCTAGAAGAGAAAACTCAACAGTGAAGAAAAGGAAGTGACTAATGTTCCAGAGGAAAAGGTTCTGACAAATGCTAGACAAAAATCATTGAAAGAAATATATATAACATAAAAAGCAGAGCAAAGATCATTAAAAAAACACACATAAAAAGCTGACTAAGAAGTAACCCAGTACTTTCATATGCTTTGAGTCTGCTACTTTTTAAACCTAGTACTTGTTAACCTTAGGCGAGCCTGCTGTTTTCAAATATACTTCATTAACTTGGAATATTTTTATCATTATATAATCAATACCATAGTAAGAAGGTTTCGCCAGCTTCCAAAAATATAAATGAAAATTCAGGTCACACCTTCAACTCTGTCAAACATTGGGTAGCCTGAACTTAACAGCAGAAGTTAAATAACATGCTTTCACAGAAGTAATTAAAAATAACTCTGTAAGAGTGATTGTTATCGTAGTACAAAGGAGACTGATCGCTGTTCTGCACAACAGGTTCTGTACACATGAACCGACGAGTCAACATGTGTTCTGAGAGTACATTTTAGAAGGATTTTTTAAAAGTCTAGAATATCTTCATATGCCAAATACTGGAAAAAGTTTTTAATTGGATGCCCCCAGAATCATTCCCTTGCATTTGTCCAAACGCGTCCATAACTTGCAAGGCATCAGTACTGCACAGACAGGAAAAATTCTCCTGCTAGAAGACACTAACACTTTCTGTTTTCAAATAGTAAACTGCTAATCTCCAACATTTTAGCGTGTACTCAATTGGACCCCTCAAAGGGTTCAAACAAAGAAGTCCAATGGATTTTTTTGTATCATTCCTTCTAAGTTTCAAACTGAGAACAACTTTGCTTTGCTAAGAGCTTTAGGACCTTCCTGCAGTCTATCAGCTCTAGCATGTCTATCCTAATGGTCCCAGCATACTGTTAATACTGGGCTCCCACTGATGATACAAACCCTGTCTTCTGGAATTTCTGTCCCTAGAAAATCTCCCTTTATTTCACTTGAAATATATCCTCCAAGATAATAAGTAACAGTTTGCCTGTTATTTTCCTCTATACAAGGGCGTCAGTTTAGAAAACATTTTAATTTTTCTTCTAATACTTCTTCTACCATAAAACTTACAGCACTGAGAACGTAACTGACAACACTAATGAATGCCTACATGAGAAATCAAACTCTGTGTTGGATTTGCCACACAACTTACTTCGTCTGCTCCATCAACCCATTTGGGAGGTAAGCGTTTTGTTACTCCAATTGCTGCTTCGGGATCTAAACTTATTCCCGATACCAGTGCCATACGATCATCAGCAAGCTACACAAGATAAGAAGAAACAGCAAATTAATTTTACTCAAATTAGATCCAAATCCTTGAGCATTAGGAAAAAGTGCACATATGCCTTCCCGTAAAAATTAACCTCAAAAATGTGTTTGTGCATGATGCAGGTGTGATCAAGCTCCACTTCTCCTGATTTGTTCCTATATGACGATGAGCTACATTCTCCCACCTCCTACAGGATCTGAAAAATGAAAGTTACTCAGCATAAACTCTTAGCAGATTTTCAAGGAGAAAATATGGTACTGCAGGAGGATTCAAGTAATTCTCACGTTGGCCCGTTTCATATTAGACAATGATGCACAGCCAAGGGATTCCTCATCAATGGTGTAACATGGTTTATACGGGGCCAGGCAAGTTTGAAAATCTCATTTGGGAAAACCTCCAAATAAAAATGTTTATTATATCTCCAAGAAATAAAAATAGTATCCCACGATTGATCACAAACAATGTTGCTCACCTAGTAGGCAGCTGAAGAAAACACTTGCAAACTGACATGCAACTAAAGTTGTTAAAATATTTATTTATTGGAAATTAAAAGGTGCTAAACAAAAATAGCCAAGGCAGTGACCAATCCACGCTACCCTTCATCACAATGACACATGCTTGCTGCTTCAGCTCTACGGTCTGAGGCAAAGAAACATGCAGGAAAATAGGCGGAGTAATTCTCCAGAAAATTCCAGAAATTGTCAAACAGTAAATAAGACCATGAGCCAGCCAGCTTATACACAGCTTTCCACACACGCACAGGAGGGCTGGAGATGGGGAAGGAGTAAAAGAAACCCCTTATCACGATTAGCAGTCATAATTGAATAACTCAGGTGCAACGAGTCAAGGGGTTATATTATCAGAGACTGATGCACACTGATGTACAGCAGCACAGTTGCAGCTTCATAAGGGTATGATATACTTTTTGGAAACTAATGTTGGGAGCAGAATCCAATTTGTAGGTTTGAAATATTAAAAGGTTTTAGGAAAAACCACATAACTTATTAAAAGTATTTATGAGTCACAAAATGCCTGTGATAAATCTATCACAATCTGATTTTTTCAAATAATGCTTTTGGATGCAGGCTGAATAACTTCAACCTCAAGAAAGCTTAAAATATGACAACTATGAAGGAATAAGAACATAATGTGCAGGGTGTTTGGTTTTTTGTGGGTGTTTTTTTTTTTTTTTTTAAAGCTCAGTTTGGCAGAAACGCAAAGCCACGGTCTGATCTTGAATATACAGGTACTGTATATCTGCTTTGATATCATTACCAGTAAAATGTGCTGTTCGCCCTCAATATCAATTCTTTTGTTAATGACAGTATTAGTACTCCTGACCTTTAAAGAGATCAGAAGACTTTTCTTGGTAGAGTTGAGAAACTTATATAAATAGACTCAGTCCTATAGTGCAGGTACAAAGAAACTTATTTCTACAACGGCGCAGTGTTGGATGAGGTTGTCCAGAGAAAGTATGGCATCTTTTTTATTGGAGGCTTCCAAGATTTGATTAAAGTCATGGATAACCCTATATAGAGCACGACCTTGAACTAGGTGATCTCCAGAGGTTCCTTCCAACAAGCATGCCTATGGTTCTCCAGTTTAAGGCTGAGCATGATACACACCTAACGGTGTGCAGGGCCAAAGAGAAACACTGAGCAGCGGGGCCAGAGATGCTTCCAGCCCTCTTCTTCCTCCGAGAGGCAGGCCGCGGAATGGATGGAATTGGAAGACACAGGTCTTGTTGCTAGTCAAACCAGGCTTTGTAATTTCAGAGAAAAAATAACCTTCCTTTACTGGAGACAGAAAGAGGTGGTACGATCACCAATACCACTTGAAACATACCCAACTGCCATACCACTGTTTGTTCTCAGGCAAAGATTTCATACAAACCCCTCACTTCCTAGTTTCTCCCAGATTTCTAATTTTCCTTTATCAGGCCTGGAAAGCTTTGCGGTTTCCCACTCCCTCCCCTTTTAAAAAACAATCCCTCTTCCTTCCTGGGCAATTCTTTCCTGAAGGCCTGTTTTTCATCCCTGACCTTACTTCCTGACCAATAAAGTCTATACACTCCATGCACAGCATAAAAAATAGTTAATAGCTTCATTGTACAAAGTCACTATTTCCCATATGTATACAATAAGTGAGACTAGTTTGCATGTGTATCTATTAACACAATAACATTATACCACAAAACGCTTGTCTTCTGTATGCAGCCTTGTCCTCTTATTGTACGCAGAGACACCTCACTCTATATAATGAAACTTCATAAACTGGCAGAATAATGAAAGGAACATTTTAGCTCAACGATTGATGCTTGATGCACCATGGCAGAATAAAATGTGAAAAACAATACCTCATCCAGCTCCTGAAGTGATTTGTGGATCCCATCAGCCCCATCCAGTTAGAGACAGCAAAAGATAAAAGGGAGAAAAAGAGACATAGGACAGATATAGGGTATGGTCAGTTGAAAAAATACTAATTTATTTTTTAAGCATGATGGTTTACCAAGAACAAAACAGACTGGCTTTTAAACACAGTTATTCAATAAATACATCATGATATTGTACTTTTTAAGTCAGCATTTTGCTTAACGTGCAAACTTTTTAAAAAATATTTCAGTTGCTTGGTAATCAGAAAGAACATAAGAGATCCAGTTAAGAGCTTGGTTTGTTTTCCAAAGTAACTGCACAGTGAAGTTTGTAATTACTAAAATTTCAGGTAGAAAAACTGCAACAGAATATATTGAAATGTGAGCGCAAGGGTAATTTGAATGCAGTATTTACAGCACTGGGTATATTTAGATTGGATATTAGGAAGAAATTCTTTCCTGTGAGGGTGGTGAGCCCCTGGTGCAGGTTGCCCCGAGAAGCTGTGGCTGCCCCATCCCTGGAGGTGGTCAAGGCCGGGTTGGACGGGGCTTGGAGCAACCTGGGCTGGGGGGAGGTGTCCCTGCCCAGGGCACGGGGGTTGGAACTTGATGAGCTTTAAGGTCCCTTCCAACCCAAACTGTTCTATGTTCTATGATTCAACATCCACTGGTGAGATAGAAGGTTTGATTATGATTGGAGCATCCACATACAAGCTTTTCTAAGATATTTATTGACAAGCACCCCAGTTATCACAGGATTAAACAGACGGCAAAAGACAAAAAGCAAAAGCAAATGTTGTATACTCTCGCTTATACACACTTCAGTTATGCTCTAGTTTCAGGTAACATTAATCCCAGATGCATATGAAAAAATACAAGAGGCAACATATCTTCTCTATTCATCAGTCTTTGTACTGTAGAGGGTATGTGCGAGCAAAATTAATCTTTTACTGAAAGATTTAACAAAGCAAGCATGTCAAATCTAAACCAAGGACAAAATACTTGTGGTTTAACAAAGCAGCAGGCTTCAACTAATGATCTCTTTTATCCTGTACCAAGCTTTTGAAATAGGACCATACTGTTAAGAATGCTACTTTGATCATCTGAGTTTAAGGAGCAGTTGACTGTCCACATGAAAATGCATCTTCCAGGGCAGAATGGAATTTTCGACAGCAAGCTCTCATAGTAAAGGATTTCTTCAGGAGAAGCCTGGAGAGTGGACTAAGGTAAGCCAACGCACTAGGAGTTAGAATTTGCAAGGCTGCCCTGCTGGTGTTCAGCAGCTCTGCCCTGGGGACACCACCCAAAAGGAAAGGTAACTGGCTGCAACTCTGACAGTGACGGGCACCTTGGAAACATGGAAGGCAAACAGATCACACTGCCATCTTTACACCTCTTGCTAAACCAGTACACTTGTTGTGAGTAACTATGGAACTCTGAACTGTCCACCGGAATCAAGACTGAGCCATTGACTAACTCCATCCACTGCACAAGAGTAGCAATTCCCAATCAGTTAGCTTGCATTACATTTGAAGGAGCATCCTAGAAAAGAGTTTCAATTAATGTCAACAAATACTGTAAATAAACATTTTATGGAAGTGCTAAGTGTTATTGCACTCACAGTTGAGTAAAAGTGTGGTTTCTCTACTCAGTAACCTGTATGTGAGTGTAAACTATCACTAGCTTTTCTAGATGGTATTTAAAAAAAAAATCCAAGGATCTAAAGAAGTGATATTGATATTGGCAAAACACCACATTAGTAAGAACTAAATGCAGTGCCAAATTAAGCACGTATAATACACACTACTATTGACACTTCCTGTTCTGCAAACGCAATTTAAAACATGGCTTGTCAGACACAGGTGTAATAAAGTTAATAACAAACAAAGACCATTCAACAGCATCTCATCAGTCAAAATAAAACTTGCCACACAGACAACTGCTTTTCCTAACAAAAGTGCACTAATGTAAAGCAATTCAGAATGATGAGACTGCCACCAATTTACTGGTGCCTATTACAAATAAATGATAAGTTTGAACAGAAAGCGTAAGAACCTCAGTAGAGCTGAGCTGCCAAGCAGTCCATCACAGTCTGACTTGCTCAAAACTTACAAAAAGCTGCATAAGCTGCCTCTGAACAAACGGCTTCTTGAAGTTTCTGTAACGAGGACTTACACTAGAATCCACTGACTCCCCCGTCTCACAGGTGACTTTCAGTATTAGTCATGTTTGGGGGGGAATAAAAAGGGCAATGGACATCACAGCAAGTTATGGAAAAATTCAAGCAATGGATACAATCTACACTAGTGTATTTAACAGTGCCCACACTTATGTGAATAGAAGAGTTCTGCTCTATGAAATAAATCAGGTGTTTTGCTTTGGAGAAAGGAGGTACTGAAAAGCCCAATGGGCAAAAAACTTCCCGTCAATGCTGACATTAAGTTATTGGAAAAATGAGTGTATTTATTACTCATGAAGTGAAAAGAGACGTGATCAGCACCGAGACAGATCTCTTCTGTTCATTTTACGTGAAGCAGCAGGAAAAAGGGATGGACCAGGTGGGGCAGAGGGGGGAGTACAGAGGACGGCGGGGTCTGGGGAGAGGGCTCGGAGAGGGGGTCTGGGGAGCGGAGGGGCCGGGGGAGCGGAGGGGCCGAGGGAGCGGGGGACC
>NW_009661368.1:9194528-9195076 GCF_000708025.1 Charadrius vociferus
GCCGCTGACAGAGAAGCCCTGCCATTGCCATAGCGGTTTCGGCTAACCTGCGCCTTCTCCCTGCTGTGAATCGTTCTCAAAAGGCCTAAGTTTAGGTCAGAGCAAAATACTGTAGTATGACCGTTTTGGTCTGATGGGTTCTCTTTTCCCATGTATTTTTTATGTTCTGCATCCCCCTTCCCCGGTCTCCGTTGCTTCCAGTGAATCTTCTGTTTTCTGAAAAACCTCACACAGCTTTCTTTGCCGACTCTGACCATTGAAAAATCTGGACATTCCCGGAAAATGAACAAGCCGTTTAAAATGGCGCTATAGGGTTTGACCTTCCTTAAAACCAGGCTTTTCAGTAAGGCGGCCTGAAATGATTTCCCCCTGCTGCTCTGCCCGGCTGCCCCGGCCCGGGGCAGAGGGGGTGCGAGGGGGGGGTGGGCTCCCTCCCGCACTCCCCCTCCTCGCCCTCGCCCCACCTTCACCCCACCTTCACCCCACCTTCACCCCACCTTCACCCCACCTTCACCCCCACCTTTGCCGCCGCCTTCTCCCCCTCCCTG
>NW_009661368.1:9199345-9211187 GCF_000708025.1 Charadrius vociferus
GCCTTCTCCCTGCTGTGAATCGTTCTCAAAAGGCCTAAGTTTAGGTCAGAGCAAAATACTGTAGTATGACCGTTTTGGTCTGATGGGTTCTCTTTTCCCATGTATTTTTTATGTTCTGCATCCCCCTTCCCCGGTCTCCGTTGCTTCCAGTGAATCTTCTGTTTTCTGAAAAACCTCACACAGCTTTCTTTGCCGACTCTGACCATTGAAAAATCTGGACATTCCCGGAAAATGAACAAGCCGTTTAAAATGGCGCTATAGGGTTTGACCTTCCTTAAAACCAGGCTTTTCAGTAAGGCGGCCTGAAATGATTTCCCCCTGCTGCTCTGCCCGGCTGCCCCGGCCCGGGGCAGAGGGGGTGCGAGGGGGGTCTGGGCTCCCTCCCGCACTCCCCCTCCTCGCCCTCGCCCCACCTTCACCCCACCTTCACCCCACCTTCACCCCACCTTCACCCCACCTTCACCCCCACCTTTGCCGCCGCCTTCTCCCCCTCCGTGGCGGCCAAGGGCCGCGTCCGAGAAGCCCCGCGGCCAGGGCAGCGCGGGCAGACTGTGTGCCCGGAGACTCCCCAGCTTCAACCCTCAACCCCCCCCAAAACAACCCATATTTACACATGTGGTAGGAACAGTGACTGTAATCACAACCACATTTTCTGGAAATGTTACCTCGTTTTATCTAACCGCCTGGGCAAACTTGTACAGTGAGAAATAGAAAAAAGTATTCATTTGCTATTATAAGACATTTGGGGAGTTCTCTCGAGCAGCCCTTCTGCCTCAGCGGGAGAGACCCGAAACTTGGAATTTAGCAAGGAAATAAGCTGCAGTCGTACAAAGACTAATGCACGCGTTTCATTTTTCGTGGTCTGATGAAATCTGTTTGCATTTTGGCTGCCTGACAGAGGCTTTAAAAATATATGTACCTACTTCATTTCTTCATGCTAATTTTTAATCTACTGTAACAATTTTTTATTCTATGAGAATAGTTTCAGCTAATGACATTCCGGCCTTCTCTTGGCACTGCTGCCGTGGCTGTAGGTTGAGAAGAATTTCTCCTGCTGTCGGCGGTCTCCCCATGATCTTCTAGCCCTGGATGTGTCCACAGGGAAAACCGGTTGGAGTATCTTAGACGGTGGGACGGCAAACATGAACCCAATGGGAAGCCTGATACCCTAATGTGCTGGAAGTTGGTACACTGCCAATTAACGCCTTTTGCTTCCTGTTTTTTGACAGCTTAAAAAGGTTTGAATATTGGGCGGGCCTGGAACTTAAGCAGAGGGTATAAAAGCATCTGGGACTTGTATACAGAGGGGTAAAACTCTGTAAGGAAGGGCTCCAGACCTAACTCGGTGAATAGTCACTTCAAAGTGGATATGAGGAATAAGCAATGGGAGTAGAAGGAATGGAAAAAAGGATTAATCAAAGAAAACTACGTCTCAGAAGTTAGGAAGTGTAGGCATAAAGGGAAACATGCCAGAAGTAAAGCAGAGTTAGACCTCGCAAAGGAAATTAAAACAAATAGCAGAATGTTCTTCTGGCATACGTACCAGGAGACGAAGGAGAGAAGAGGTAGAGGTGATGAAAGGGGGAGAGGCAGGACACAAATGAATACATAATATGTAGTGGAAATGTACATAGAGAAAATTAATGCATGGAGATAGAAATTATCGCATCCAAGGGGAACAAAATGTAAAGATCATAATACAACAATAATTTCTGACCCAGACGTCTAACGGCACTGGCCTATCAAGGTTGTACTGGCTGTGTAACAGCATCACTGCAGGGGCAACACAAGACAGTTTGGGAGGAGGAAAATTGTTCCAGCATTTAAAAAGAGGAAAAAATGACTGAAGTCTGATCCAAATAAAATATAAGACTTTTGGATAAATTTAGCAGTAAAGAAGAATACCAGACATGATGGCAGATAGAAATGGGCTACAATACAACATGCTTTTACTGAAGGTCTATACTGCTAGACTAACCCGATGACTTTGTAAGGTAACTAGTTTTCTAAACAGAGAAAAGCTAGCAGATCTATTCTGTCTGGTAATGAATAAATGTAGGCTGGAAATTAGAAGAAAACATGTAACCATCAGAGGAACGAGGTCCTGGTATATCTTCCTAGAGGGATGGCAAGGGCAGACAAATGCATTGTAAGGTAGCACTCAATCATTCATAAAAAGGATCATATTTTCCCCTCCTAAGTCAGCACATATCACTAACGATATCTTTCTAAGTGTACACCATTAATATTTCGGGCTGTTGCTTCTTGGCGCTAAAGCTCACTGCTATAGGTTTGGAGCCTGTGTCTTCCTTTGCCCTCTTATCTGCTTTTTTAATGCCTGTTCTTTTCTGCTGTTGTTAATGAGCAATGCGATAGCAATGCTGCCTGCACTCGCACATTCCTGCACCCACCACCTCCCACAGCCAGGGCCTGGTCCAAAATGGTGGGAACTTTCCAGTTACTACTGTGGCATTTGGATCAGGCTTCTGGAGGAAGACAAAAATACTCCATATTTCAGAAGAACATTCTATTTTGAGGCGAATAGCTAAGCTTTTTTTTTTTTTTTTTTTTTTTTTTTTTTAATGGAAAGATAATCAGAGCCATATTTCAAAAGCCAGCTTTTGAACTGTGCTTGCAAACTCCTTTCTCACAGTACCACCACTATTTACTGTATAGCTACCCAGGGTAAGCCAAGGGCAAACGGGCCTTATGCTTCAGTGATCAAATGAAGGTCAACCCCCATGACATTTTATCTTGTGTAATTGAGTAGATACGCGGAGGAGGTGAAATATTGCAGTCTTTTGAAGCCTGCAATCGGCTTGTGCCAAAGGTAGGATTAATGGACCATTAAGTGCATTTTGCCCTGGAAAATCCCACCATCCTTTTGCAGCTGGGACACCTGGCTGCCAGAAAAGTTCTTCTGCAGGAAAGTTTCTGAAGAAGAAATCAGCAAAGTGGCTGGGTTACCTCTGCCATTGCTTGAGGTGCATTTCCTGCATGGGAATTTGAGAGGATGTTGGAAAAATAGACCACGTTCTTGCCTTTATCCTGTTGCAGAAGATTTTCAGGCTTCAGGGCTGTCAAACTGGCAGTTTCCAAAGTGTGTCAATCACTGAACCCGGGCAGTGAACCGGGAGTTCCCCGAGTTCGGGCAGTGGGTGTCCTTCTGACAGCCCCTCTGTAGGTGGTGCTGCAAGGCAGGGAGACGGAGCAAGAATCGCCTCTGCTGTTTTTAAAATTCATTCCCTTGGTTTCCTAACCAGCTCTTGGTATTCCAACTTTGTTAAAAGAAAATTCGACATAGTTGCCCATAATTTCTTTATTTTGATGAGCTATAATCTAAATGCACCCATTGGAAATATAAACAGAGAAGAACTGTTATTTTCTCAGGGTTCAAACCGTTGACATTACATACTCTTCCTGAAAAACTGCAGTTGAACAAGCTGTCTTTTCCTATTGATCTAGCTTTACCAGAATTTTAACAGCAGATTGTAGAATCTAATGAATTAGAGAAGAACATCTGAAAAAGAATAGTAAGTTGGTCATGCAGAGACCGTAAGTAATGGATGTTTAAATTATAAAGAGAAAGAAATTCACATCTCTAATTGGGCTCTGGCCTCTTTTGCTCTACACTCAAATGTTGCCGTGAGTTCAGCTGCTCTTCTGAACACTGAAAAATGGTGAAACTGATCCTGCGAATATGGCTGTACTCCTCCCCTGCTACTGAAATGCAGTCAAGCCAGGTGGAACCAAGTCTTGCTCGAGGCTGGGTAGGCAGTGAAGACCACTGTGTCTGCTTGGAGGGGCGGGAGATATTTTTTAATCAAAATTCAGCTGCAAAAATCTGGTATTTACAGGAAGACATACTTCGTATACATAACTAGACATGCAACCTTGTTCAAAGGCAGATGTGAGAGTTACAGCCTCTGAGCTCGTACCCCAGTCTCGTGACAGTCTAATAATGCCTGTGGTACTTAAACAATGGAACAACTCTGTCATCTAATATTGTGCAAAATTCCTTTCCTCAGCTAGGCACTACATTAAATCTTCCGTGTCACCATGGTGTTAGGTCACCTCTGCAGCAAAGATAAAAGATCGCTCACTGTAGGCATTTGTATCTCTGCTTATCCTAATTACCTCTCCGGTAGTGATGTGAAGATAGTCTGCATTTAAATCGATGTATATCAAATGTAAAAAATTGTTACTGGTGTAATTCTTGTAAGATTTCAGATCAAGGTGGGGTACCTAGCTGTCATGGATGTATGTTTTAGCTGATCAAAAGTTGTGGAGCTGGATGTACAGCAGTGGTTAAATGTTCATCCACTGAAATGGCAGTGTGAATTCCAGATGTTTCTGTCCCCTAGCTGTTTGCTGTTGACCATAGCAATGATGTTACCCTGCCATTTAACTAGCACAGTCTGCTCTGTGGGTGCTTCTTGTGTGCTTTAGTGCAAGCCAGTCAGTTTAGTTACTAACACCGCAGCTTTCCCTGAGAGGTCGCACCACTGCAGCTGCGACGCCAGAGCGCTGAGGGCAGTTCGCTGGAATCCGCTCTGCAAACCCAACTTCACGGGTCGAACAGTACCGTGGCTGGAGCAGGAGAGGAGGGAAATGGGTTGTTGGCATACTGTGGCAGAGTCCCACAGTACTTCAAGTACATGCGTACACAAAGCGATTGTAATCAAAATAAGCAGACAAGGGAAGTATTATTATTCCTCTTTTAGAGATGAGGAACTGCACCGTGAAGGGATTCGGTGAGCAGTTCCCCTGCAGATATGCATAATGTAAGAGCTGGCAATAAAACACAGGATTCATCATTACTGCCATTTTACAGATAGGAAAACCAAGTCCCAGCCCAAGTGTGGCTTGCTCAAGGTCACACAAGGTATTTATAGCAAACCCAGGGCCTGAATCTGGAGCTGCTGAGTCCTGGTCAGCGATTTTCCCCAGGGAATCATGGATAAGGAGATTAATGTCAATAATTTCCCCTAAAGAAGCAGAATTTCAGAAAGAGAAGGAAGACTGTTCCAGAAAAAGATGCCTCTGCTTGTGTGAGAAAACGAAGCTTAGACTCCAGTATCCCCAGCAACTCATACCTATGTTCTTGTTATCCTAATTAGTGGCAATGTTCTGCTTCCAGAAGGTTTTATCTCTTTAAATTAGGTGGTGTTTTTTTCAACTAATAAAATTAGAGAAGGCAATTCATTCAGAAAGATGTATTACAGTAGATCACAGACTGACATTCATTCCAGCAATAACAACTGTTATCAAAGAAAGATCTTTTTCATAAACGCAGGAAACAAGTCAGGCTGATGAGGACATGAACAGGTTTTTGCACATTACCATGTAAAAATAATCAACGAAATAGTGAAAAAAAAAATCTAATCAGGAGGTCTGCATAATGAGTATTATCTTGCACAGAAGTAGTCTGACTGTGCTTTATAATGAATGGCGTTTAGCCATAAATCATTCTGAAACAAGTGGGAAAGAAGGAATGCCCCTGCTAATTTCAGTGCCATTTGGGAGCAGCAGAGGGCACATAAGAGCAGGTTCCTACTTAAATCTTCTCTTTTCTGCCCTGGATTTTCATGTAGACCCAGGAACTCTAAATACTGATTTTCTTAATGAAGTGGTGCCAAGTGGGTATCCTCTAAAGAAGGAATTGTAGGTTTGCAGACTGGTTTTCTGTCACTTAGGACTGCTGCTTGCAGCTGACGTATTATGCCAAGATACTGCCGTACATGGTGTTTATGGCTATTCTCAGAGGTGCTTAGAAATGGGAAATGTTAGAATCTGAGATAAGTACAAAGATGATGTAAGGGAGCAAGGAAGGAAACTAGACCAAGCAAAAAAAAAAGTTTATTAGACCAAGTGAAGCAAGGCGGGGAGGGGGGGTCAGAGCTGCAGCTGAGAATGGCCACGGGGAGATGATGAAATCCCCTTTCGGCCTTAAATAGCATCACAGTAAACAAAAAAAAAAAAAAAAAAAAGCAAACCAAACATCTGAAATCAAAACAAAGGGGTTGCAAGGAACAGCAGCTCCAAGAAAGGAACTGCTCTAATTTCTTTCTCTTTTCTTCCTGTCACTCAGATAAAAGAATTACAGTGTCTCAAGAAACACTTTTACCACTGTCTGTGAACTTCCACTCCACAGAGCACGGCCTCACGGGAACACGTCTTATTGTCCCCAGTTCACACGTGAAGAAACTGAGGCAAGGAAGAGTGATGCCAATTTGACAATCAGTTTTTTTTCCAAGCTGTCCTCGTTTGATCCCTCTGAAGACATGGATGTCCGACCTTGGATGACTCATGCAGCCCAGATACAACCAGTTTACCTCCCCCGATGTCGCCGTGGCTGGCGTCAGCCCAGGACCCTTCAGCTGCTGCCCGTGGGCTCCAGCCGGTCTGCAGCGCTAGTGAATATCCCCTTCAGTCCCCTGAGCCCTGAACTCCCCACTCGCCCCCGTTGCTGGGAGAGGATCATCCAGAGCACTGTGAACGATGGCAGCAGTGGTCAGAGTGGGCAGGAGCTTATTTTGATCTCCCACCTCTGTGCTGCCATGTACAGGCTGATCTGGGAGGCTCTGCAGTCCCCAGGGTGTGTGACCCCATCTCTGTGCTCTGCTGTCCTTGTTGCATCCCTGCTGGGAAAGACAGTCCAGTGCCCTTTGGCTGTGCTTTGCAGGGGTGGTCACGTCTTCCCAAGCTTGGAGTACATCCACCATTGACCACAGAAGGTTTGGGATCCTTGGAGCCCTGAGCTGAGTTGCAGGAAAAAGAGACCCGAGTCCGAATTGTTGTACCTGAAGGAAGGATGGATCCAGCCTGTGCCAGTCCAGGCTGGCTGGTTATGCTGGCACAGCCGCCCCAGTCTCCTTGCATGGGAACGTCCGCCCTGACTTCTGTCCACTCTGTCCCCTGCAAAGCCGTCGAAGAGGCCATCAGAAGCACTCGGCCAGCAGCACATGTTGAGCACAAGGACCACAGTGGGATTTAGGGTGCCCAAACCTGAGTTATCCTTGGTGCTCCAGTGCCCCAGCTAACAGCAGTGCCTTCCCCCAGCATTGCGAGCGAGAGCACCTTAGAGACTGGGAGGTGTCCAGCAGCGGGGCCCTAGGTAATGGTCCAAATGCTGACCGGCTTTCCCTGCAGCATAGCTGTGGAAGATGGTGGGCTGGGGGAAGTTAATGGGACATAATTTGGCTCCGCATGTTTTCTTGAGGTATTCTGCCTAAGTAGGCTCAGCAGCTTTGCCTGTCCCCATCTCGGTTTCCTGACCAAAGATGAGGTGTGAGGAACGGAACCGCATTCCCTGGGAAGAGCTGATAGAGCCTCCCCCGCTCCTCCCCCTGCGCTGGTGCTTCGAACCAAAACAGCTGCAAACTTCTTGTGGCTGGAGATGTGCTGAGTGGCCTGGCAGGGGTTCAGGGAGAGGTAAAGGAATCCCACCCACCAGTAGCAAGGGCTCTGTGCCACCACCAGCCCTTGCGTGCCCCAAATCCTGGCTTCCTGGTAATTGCTATCTCCATAAATACCAGTCAGCCGGCGAGAGAAGGGGCTTGCACCACTGGACTGTGTTGTATCGTGTGAAATATGAGGTGACACACAATACACTGGCATTAGGCAAAGGAGTTGTCTGCTGATGTGGTGACACGCTTGAGGCAAAACTGGAAAATTCGATCCCTTCCTGCCCGCGGTCTCCCAGGCGCTGTGGTGAGGCACGCTTGACTTGCTTCGCTGGGGGATGTCGGGGGAAACGGGAAAATGAAACAGGCGGGCCAGCACCGTCTGCAGTTCGTGAACTCAGATGCGTCAGGTTGGCGAGTGCCCGCGAGGCCCTTTGGTTTGCTGAGCGTGGGTCCTACCCCAGCTGGGTGTGCGGGCTGAGATGTCCCCGCTGAAGCTCAAGGGAGGTGAAGAATGCTGAGCTGCTTTTGGCAGTGTTGTGTCAGAGACGACTTTGGCCAATAGTTAGTCTGGCTCCAGATCCAGCTCAACATGTCTCCCTGCTGCACGGACCGCCGGTTACCCCGTCCCGCTCCCCACAGGATCAGCCGCCGGCTTTCCTGCGGAATGGAGGAGTGACGGAGTGGCATTTGTGTTTGATTCCCCTGCACGCGTGGTCCAAGGGCGACAGAGACCTGCCAACACCTTTCTGTGCTCCCTGCCTTTGCTTCCCCACCTTTCTGTCCCTCCTTTCTGTTTCCAGAAAACTTTTCTCTTTTTATAAGCAAGATGGCAGCTATGTTACGTAGATCAAAGCCCTGAACAAAGAAAATTTGCCCACTCCTGCAGCTCCATTGCTAGTTTCTTTCTGTTTTCATGGCCCCAGTGCCACAATGATGCTGGCTATGGAGCGACCGTGAAACTGCATCACTGCGGTGAGTGCTAATAGTTGCAGACCCAGAACTGCCTGTCTAATCCACGCGTGGGCTGACAGCAGGGCAAGTGCACGGGGGTGGCAGCAGACACCAACGGCTGGTGGTGAGAGGAGGACGCTCCCTCCTGCGAGGACTGTGTTACCAACCGCACCTCGGCGAGATGCCTCCTGTACCTCAGCGCAGTCCTGCAAATATCCGCCTCCCTCCGGGTGCCTCTCCTGAGAGCATCTCTGTTCCTAACTTAGCCAAGAACTCGGCAATTTTCTTTGGGTTCTCATGTGGACTTTGTAAAACCAATTTCCAAACCAGCCCAACAAAGCCACACAACAAATACTAATTTCTGTCAGTTTGAGCACAGCGCTTGCAGAGGGAGATGAGAATCTCCAACATGTCTGCAGCGCTCCCTCGGGTGGATGTGTACACACAAACTCATCCAGAAGCATTTCTGGTTGTTTATGTAACACAAGTGTCTTGAAACAGATCTGTTTGCTCTGAAGAGCAAAAGATTAATGAATAACGTGCAATTAAAGGCTGCACAGGAGGTAGCATCTAAGAATAGCTCCAGCTCTGCTCCCTTTCCAGGGCTTGTTTCACATGCACGTTAACGAGTGCTCGTTTAAGCTAATGCCTCTCTTTCTATTCTTTGGGGCAGATTTTTCAACAGGGCTTTAGAAGGCAACTACGGAACACCGCTCCTCCTAAGGCACGTGCCAGCGGTCGGGGCGGCGGCGGTGGCAGCCCAAGGGCTCGGCGTTGGTGCTCACCGCCAGACCCCGTGCGGAGGAGAACGTTAGGCTCGGGGGGGGTCAGGGGGGCAATATTGCCTGCCCCTCTGGAGACACAAATCCAGCACCCTGCACCACGGTCCGTGCCCACACACCTTTCCTGCGTGACCTCCAGCGAGCTGCTTGGGACTCCCACAGACAAACTGTGCCAAACCTCCCCGGGGCAGCAAAGGTGTGAGCCTCCATTTTCATAATGGAAGGGGAGAGAGGCACAACGGTCTGCCGGGTCCTCGGCCTCTGCAGTCCCCAGTCTGCTGTATTACCGTATGCTGGTGATTTAATTTATGGCAATGAACTGCGAACTGCAGTGGCTGCGAGCTGCGGTTGCTGCAATAGCTGCGATAGCTGCGATAGCTGCGGGCTGTGACAGCAGCTTCCAGCGGAGGAGCAGTGATCGGCTCTGGTGCCACCACCTCGGACCGCCACGGCTGAGCCTGGCAGGTCTTCTCCCACCCAGCAGGACCCCTCTGCTGTATGCCCAGGCCCCCGCCAAGAACGGCTGCGCTCCCACACTGGTTTTGGGCTCCTTTGAACATGATTCCATCATCCTGGGTTTGGGAGTTCAGGCTCACACTGGTGCTATTGTGAGAGGGAAGGAGGAAGCAGGAATAATCTTATGGGAGAAAAACGAACTCCGTGCTGCTGTTAACTGCAGAGAGGAGCAATCCCCGGGGACTTTGGAGCCAGGCTTTCCAGCTCAGCTCATTGCCCAAGTGGTAAACCCATGGACACGAGCTTTGTTTCCACTTTGCAGGTGGGAAACCCTGGCACAGGGAGGCTGCGTGATCGTGAGCGATGGAGAGGCATACCTTTGGCTGAGTCAGCAATACAAATAACGTCTCGAGTCTGAGCCCTCACCAACAGATCAAGATCTCCATGTCACTAGAAGGATGTGCTGCAGTATTCCGTGCACATGTTGTTCTCCCCCAAAGGAGCAGAAGTGTGCACATCATTAAAAGGAAATATTTTATGCTGATCATTCCCACATGCCTGCTCTGTATGTATCTGGGTTCTTAAGCAGCACCCATTCTGCACATAATGTCATGCATTTACATCTCACAAGGAAGATCAGACCTCCTCAGGCTAAGGAATTGTGTTCCTGATAAAGCTATTTTATGGAGATGAATAGCTTGTGTGGTTTCATGCTTCCTTTCCCTGAAATACCATTAGAGGAACATCAAGTGCTTTTGTATTTATTTGCGGGAATTTCCTTTTAGACTCTGCGGGCAGAGAAAAAAATGGGGATGGGAAGGGAGCTGGCACTGAATTATGCCGCTGACTGACAGTGCCTCGGTGAGAGCCGAAGAGCACGGCTTGCTGCCTCTTTATATCCATCAGAGGTGCCGTGAGCTGCAGACTGGGATAAGCTACCTTGTCTGAAGGACTGAAGTACCACATCAAAGCACCACGTGTATCAAAGGTGACAGCAACAGTCATTCCTGGCTGGCTCATCTTTCAGACCTTTCTCTCTCTGTAGTTTCCACTTTGAATCTGATAATGCAGCCTGAACGCAGCCTTTCATACACCTTCATTCCTCAAGGCGCAGGTGGTATGGAGCGTGTATTTCCTTGTCAGCGGGCTTCGTGGGGCGTAGGATTTCCAGGGCTTAGCTCTCAGGCATCAGTGATGGAAAAGATCTATCATCATGAACGAGGCAGAGCAAGAGTGATGGAGTCGGTGGGGCAGAGCGGAGGCTCTCCTGCCCCAGGTACAGGACGGGGTGCAGATCTACAAAGGGCTACTCAATGGTTAAGTACCAGTATTAATCTGTAACACGCGGTGCTCGGGGCCCTCCCAGAGAATCAAACCCATGATTCAAGACTTTATGTGAAGACAGACTGAAGCGTCTGTGAGCCTTGGAGAGGACACACTGAAACACACAGGGTAAAACTGAGAAGGCCACGTCTACTGACACACAGGTGCCAATGGCTCTTGGAAGCATGTTGAAAATTTTTAGGTTAAATGAAGTAAATGTAAAAGTAAATTACTTTGGGGACTCAGAAAGACGACTTTCACCCCACAGGCATGTGACTTCTGTCACACAGAAGACGGCAGGAGGCAGATGAAGCTGTGTTGCCCGGTGTCTATGAAAATCTGGATTCTCTTCTGTACTGTAGGTTCCTCCTGCAGCACTACTTGTCAAGAGAGGATCAGAGTCATCACAGCACGAAGGCCTCATGACCTGAAAAAAGGCCTCATGACCTGAAAAAAATCTTGATTCTGACATGTTCTGTCCTTCAGACCCTTCCATTTATGTCAGCAAACTTTTGTTGTCTGTAGTGTCTCTCTCCGGGTGGAAGTCTCCCTCTGATAGATGTTCTCAGCTGTGCATTCATTGCTGCAGTTCGGCGTCAGAATCAATATATGTGCTAAAGTGAGATTTGTGGAGATGTTGTCTTCTGGATTCAGAGCTCTGTACTAGTCCAAAAGGCTTTAGCGAGTGGCTTTTGAAATCCAGACCCTCCTATATCTGTGGGTTCATGCAATATGAAATATTACCTTATGTTAAAGCTGAACTGCATTCTTTCATGTCAGGGTTGATCTCCAAGGTTTATAAAGCCATTCAGACTGGCAGCGAGATGAACAAGGCAATTGTATAGCTCTTTCCCCAACTCCGATCTGCGAAAGGAAAACATTGTGGCTCAACAGCCAGAGAAGCGGTGTTTTCTTCAGCAG
>NW_009661368.1:9211216-9216558 GCF_000708025.1 Charadrius vociferus
CAGGAAGCTTTTGCAGATTCTCTGCTCCCAGATCTCGTTACACTCTTCCATCCCACCATTCTGGAAAAACTCCCACGGAAAGACAGGCAGATATTTTAATCAAGAAATGGTCCTTATTTCCATTAGCAACAGCTGTTTTCCTTTTAATTTAATTCTCCATTCTGGAGTCTGTGTATGAAAGCTGCCATTAATTATGTTTTTCATCAGTCAATGTTCAGAGATGGCTAATAGCCCAGCACACCTAATTAGTCCTTCATGTATGATAATGTTTCAGCAAGTCTATAGTTAGCGTGTAGGGCTGATATCCGCTGCGAGTGGGGCTGCGCAGACTCTCCTGGTGTGTGTCAGGCAGCGTTACAGCTGCCTTCCCCTGCCCCTGCCAAGATGTGGCTGGCTGCGGGATGCAGTTCCCGGGCTGTGATAACGGCAAGTGCCAGAAGTGGCTTCTAATGTCACTCCGAGCATGCTAACAAAAGGGTGAAGATTTCAAGCTGCTTTTGGAAGCGCTTTGAAGACAGGGAGTGCAGAGACTGGAATTACAGCTACTTCTATTTTAGTTTCAAATGATGCACTTGATAAGTGTTAGCGATGGCCGTGCTAGGGTGCTTCTCTTCAGCTGCTTCTGTGTAGAAGCTTTCTGCGCATCCTTGCCTAGGTATTCCCAGCTGACCCATCTGTGTCAAGCCACGAAGGTGGCTACTTGCGATGCAAAGAGCGTTGCTGTCCTTAACATCACTGTGGAGACACTGGCATGACCTAACTACACTAACCTAGCGATGCATCTGCGTTTAGGCGAGTCTTTGGCTTGGTATAGCAAAAAGCTTGACACAACTGTCCAGAAACTATGGGCGCAAACCCCAACTCATCTTTGTTCAATAAGATGCACGAGTAGGTTGATTGAATTCTTCACATACCTTAAAGCTGGAGCTGGAGCTTGAACATCAGGCTGAGTTGGAACTTTGCCTTCATTTTGAAGGTGTTTGCAGCTGCGAAGAATAGTAGTAGTTATTGGCAGGTAGCCTCAGGTAAGAAACATTTCAAATGCTCCAGTACACAGATAGCTTTGAAAAATATCCACATCTGTCACAATTATGTATTGAAATCGTGTGTGCAGAGCTGGCTCGGTTCCCTTGCCCAGACTGTCACCTGCAGAGTTCATGGCATTGTGGAAAATTGCGTGCACAGAGCAGGGGCATGTTTTGTTTATCTTGGTAGAAAAGTGGCAAACGACCAGCTCAGGATTTGTAGTCATGTATTGCATAGAACAGTCAATCACCTTCAGCCTTTCCTACGCCTGAAGGAGTCCGGTGCCCACGGTCATTCTTCACTCACTTCATTTGCTTTTGCTGTGAGCCCCGCGGGAGGCTGCAGGAGAGCAGAACTGATGTAGCAACATTTGCTGTATATAACAACAACAACGTACTGCAGTGAAACCACTTCACTGTATTTGAATAATGAGAGGTGCTCTAATATTCTGCCTGATGCTGAAGGTACTTCTCGGTCCTGTGGAACCACACCAGACTTACGCAGAGGTTCTTCGATGAGCACTCAATTGGCCAATTTCTGACTGTGTGACCTCACTAAACTGAAAACCTCTTGACTGCAGGAGGAATGAATCTGCCATGCTGCTAAACAGACAGAGGCTTTTTCACAGGGCATCTGCTTCCAAAGCAAATGAAATTTGCTTTGATTTTTGTGGCCTGTTGAGCGACGAAAGCAGCACCGCAAGGAATTGTATGGGATTGGCTCAGAAACAGTTTAAAGGAGGATACGAGAGCATGCCAGGCGCTGCCATTTGAGCAGAGAACCAGAAAACGCAGGTGACCTCTAAAAGAATATGCCTCCAGCTTTGGTAAGGTAAGCTTTTGCAGCATGAGATGCTGCGAAGAGGTATAATTGCAGACAAAATAGGTTTAGTCACAGTATAACTCTGCATTTAGTATTCCTCTAACTTGACACATTTTTTGGACAGCGGAAGGCAGGCGAGTGTCCTACTGTTATTCATTGCTCGGTCACCTCTTTGCTGGGTGTTTGATCACCGCGACTTTGAGCTCTCATCTGAAATGTCTCAGCTGGAAAGTGCTGGATTCACGGAGCCCTTGCAATGGTGATATCAGAAACGTTCTAGCAGGGTGTTATGGTCCTGCTGTCAAGTCTTTCACTGGAAACCCAGAGTGATTCCAGTGCAGCCGATGGGTTGCTGTCGTGTAAGTGAAGGCAGCGTTCATCTCTTGGCCGTCACCTTTTGGCCTCCTCTGTTGGCAACTGAACCTAATGTAATATTGCAAAAACACATCCTTTGAGTGAAGGTGATAAGGAAGACAAATGTTTGACTTTAGCCAGAGAATTTAAAACTCAGAGTCCTTTGAAGATTGCCGAGTTCTGTGCTGTGTTAGTCATCCATATCTATCTAAGAAAACACTCATTTCATCACAGCTGATGACATAAATTCAGACTTGTGAGCAAATGGCTAGGTTGAGTTAAATCACCTCTCTATCTGCTAATGGCATTTTTGCCTTTGCTTGATGATGAAGGTTATCTTGCTGTTTGGAAATTATAACCTACAACTGTTAGACAGCATTATCTGCAGACTTGGGTGAGATAATTTGTATGAAAAATCCAGGGAATCTGAAGCTTATTGGCTTCCATTCGCATGCAGCTGAAACGCTTCGAGACTCCAGCCGCCTTCGCACACCATGTGCCTCCTGCTGCCTGGTGGGGAAGGAGCAGCAGCCGGCAGATGATGGATAGCAACGCCGCAGCCTGCGGCACGGTTGGGAGTGACATCACCGATAGAAAGGGGAGCAGCTCGAGCTGTTTATAAAACTGCAGTTGGGAAGTTTGCCCCAGACTGCATTAGCCTCTGTGCGATGCCTACCCTGCTTTTCCCCACTCAAATTCCAAGCTCCTTCAAGGGAAACAAACATCTGCAGACACACAATGTTAATTGTTGTACTTAGTGCTGCTGTTTACATTTTTGGTGCAGGCAAGTCAAAGCATGTCAAGGCTATCCTGATGGCTAAAACAAGCCAGAAATCTTGTTCCGGCTGAAATAACAAGGGGCTGGATCCTGACCTCATGTACCAAGGCGTTCCGCATTGGCCCCGGAGGATGGAAATGAGAATCTGGAGAAATCAGAGGGTGCAAAAAAGTAGCGGAGAGGCTTGTAAGAGCGTGAATGGGATAGAGTCACCAGGGAAGCATTACAAGGTTAATGCAGTTTTCCATTATCTGAAAACAGTTGGGGATTACGCTGCATTTGTAAGCTTAGAAAGGCCAGCTTCCCCGGGTGCGGCTCCCATCAAATCCAGCCTAATGGCTCCTTATCAGGAATGATGAATCGCTCTTGTGCCTACACTTTGGTCCCTAATTTCCACTTTTCTTGCATCTGCTTAAAGTCCTTTTTAATTTTAACGTGTACAGCAGTCTCTGAGCCAAGTGCGGCCCTGGTGTTCATAGTCATTCTGGTAATTACTGCACTCGCCGGGTCCCTTTAGGATGCAATTTCAATGGGGTGTGACTTTCACAATGTTTTTTTTCCTTGTTGTTGCTCGAGCCACTCCAGGAAGGAGCTGTTAAACACGAGTCTCAGCAGGATCCATCATGACTGGGGACAGAACAGAATGTAATGAAACGGGGTGAATACGTGTCTCGCTGAGCAGGATATGTTCTCTTAGTTACATGCTTGATAAAGCTTTGGCTGAGGTTCAAAAAGGTGTTCAGCTTTCATCTCTCTGTCTTCCTTCCTCCACTCCCCTAAATATTAATGGCTGCACTCATACCTCCCATATTCGTGGCTGCTTTAATTGTTTACAGATTTTTTTAATAAAGGATTTGACCTTTTGCCTGTGCGGTTATACAAACCTCTCTCTGTCTTCGCGGCGATGCCCCCTCCGTCGCAGCTTGTCCTCAGCTTCCCCGCGCCCCGTCTGGCTCGGCACGGTGCAGTGCCGGGGAACAGACCCTGAAGAGCCGCAGGCAGAAATACTGCGGTGGAGTTTTCCCGCTGACGAGACGGAGGGATGGCGTCGCACCGTGCGCTGCTCAGCCTGCGGCCCAGTTTGCACCAAGCCGTGTGCGGGCAGCAGGGTGTTGGTGTCACTGGTGCCAGGTCCTTGGAGGACCGGTGGGTTTGGCTCCCTGGACTTGCTGTTTGAAATCACGCTCGCCCTGTTGCTCTCCTTTGGGCTCAGGCGAATGCACAAGGCTGCGCGGAAAGTGCGGCAGCGCTGGGAACCAGACTCACATCTCCCGAGTCCCCGCCTGGTCCATTAACCACAGAGCCGTTTTCCCTCGCTAATTGAACACAAAGGGAACAGTCCTTTTTACATTATTTACGTGCTGGGAGAGCAGAGGCAGCTCCGTGAGAAAGTAGGGTAGCAAAGAAAAACTAGCAGGGTTGCGAAGGGCCAGGTAACGGCAGGATGGAGATTTCGGGAGGGCCGGGGTGTGCCCGGTTAACCCGGAGCATCTCTGTGAATGCGGCTTAGCAGCTGGGTTCCCGCTCACAGGGAAACCACGCGGCATCCGGGGGTGCAACAACCGTCCATCCCGGTGTACACCCAGACCGGGAGGAAGGGGGAACGCGTGTCCCCTTTAATGCTGACTGCTTCTTCCCGGCACCAGTTGCTCCCTTCATGGGATCCCGTTGTCTCGAGACAGATTTCACACAAATCGCAGCAGCTGAAAGTAAAGGAAGAGAAAAATCAATCACGCAGTTCTGCTTTGGTCATGTTGCTGTGTGTATCGGCCAACCTCTGATCATGAAATTCTCCTTTATCACATCTTTGGCTATGTTTGCTGTGTAAAATTATGATACTTGATTTAGGGCCTGTGTTTATGAAAAGAGACAAGAGTGATTAATATTAATGTGAGCATGAATTGAACCAGTATTTTTAATTCCTATGGCAATTAATTACATCAGGGCAGTGGCAAATAAGTGCATAGATACCCAGTTAGGTGCTGTTGCACAGGCAACTAAAGAAAAAAGTTCATCTGACATAACGTGATTTGGATCAGACCCTTAAGAAGGGAGAGCCTTTCTGCTCCAAATGATTATTAATTTGATTGCTATCAGAACAGGAATTTACTACGGTGTCTCAGGCCAGCCTGTCCTCTCCATCTGAAGAGACTTGGGTTCCTCTCCTCTCCAGAAATGACTGTGCATGTATACGATGCAGCTGGAAAAAGCTGCAAATGAAAAAATGTTGGTGAAGTATAGTATCATTAATAGTTGGTAGCTGGGAAAGAGCGTGGTAGTGATGAAATATAATGGTTTTCCCTCTGAGTTGCGCACGTTGAGAGGTGTCCCCAGTGCTGTGGCTGGGGATGGGCCTTGTCCC
>NW_009661368.1:9216852-9232408 GCF_000708025.1 Charadrius vociferus
ACGAACTTTGCCCACAAAGTATTCGGGAAAATAAAAGGAAACCATGCTTACGGTTGGGCTTTAATGGCTGGGGTTTTGCATCTCTCTTTCTTATTCTTGGTCATGAAAGCAGTCGGTCTGCCGAGCAATTCAGATTGGAATTCTTTAACCTGGAAGGCATTTTGTGTAGTGTAACGTCTCCCAGACCAAGACCAAGTCATGCATCAGTGACCTTCATTTTCCAGGCTGGTAATTCTGGCTCACCAGAATGAAGAACAAAGGCACTGAATAAGTAAATGGAATGTTGAAACATCCCATTTCTTGAAAAACTGATTTTGAGGTATCTGTCAAAGCAATCCCTGTATTTCTTATGATTATTAAATCACATGGCCTTGGCGTGGTTTTCTGGTATTTCACGAGGACCACCCAGGAGCGGGCCAGGTTTGGTTATTGGATTTACTAAACAGAACAAGAAACACAGAGCTCCTGCCTGCTGTTCAAAAATAATATCGCAAGGGAAGCAAACCACAGTGAGACCACAGGGAGGTGAAGCCCATTTTCCACTTGCTGAGGGAACTGCCCTTTCTTGCTGCAGAATGCAGTCTCCATATGCTGGGAATGATTCCCAAAAGCACTCCATCCTTGCCGACTCCGCTTCCTTTCAGAAGCTGCATCCACCGGGATGCGGGGTAAGGAAGTGGCTCTGAACAGGATACTCTGGGGTGTTTTCTCTGTGCAGTGAGGTGGAGAGAACAGCCTGTAAGAGAAAACACCAAATGGTGTTGGACTAGAACAGAGAAAGCCTGTTTCTCCCTGTCAGTGTTTCTCAAATTGTGGATCCTGGACCACCCGATGGCTGGAGGGAGCGCTCTGGGGCGCAGACACCGCAGGGAGGGCTGCTCCTTGCCGCAGGCAGCTCTGCGCTCGCTCCGCTGTCGGTCCCCTGCTCCGTTCCTGCTTCGGCAGCGGGACGAGGAAGAGGAAGACCATGCACTGATGGAGGGAAGGGATGGAGAATTTGCTCCTCCCTTAGAAGCCGTGGAAATGGCATGCAGAAAATAGGGGAAGAAAAGGATAGGTGACCTGTGGTGACTGGGAATTTAGGAGAGCTGTGGAAAGCCAGGCTTCTCTTCGTGATCTGCAGGAAGAAACATTATCAGAAAGATACGCAGAGGTGAAGTAAATATGGCAGATTGTCTCAGAAACAGAGATAACTCACCATACTGAGACCCTGAGGGCGTTTGGATCTGAAGAGAGAGGCATTGGCTGTATGTGAAGCTTTGCCTTGTAACCCAAGCTAAAAGGGCCATCAGGGTTCCCCAGCGACAGCATCCAAGCGGTGGCGTAGGGACTGTGCGTGGGCAGATGTGCTGTGTTGGTGGAACAAACCCCGAGGGATCTGGCGGGCAGAGCAGGGCGGCCGACCACGTGGTGCTGCGATGAGGAAGGTCTGTCCCAGCACAGCGGACGCTCGTCCTTTGTGGAGCATTGACATTAGACACCAGCGGAGTTGAACCGTGCACGTGCTAACAGAGGTGTAACCCTGCTGCGCCTCTGCTCGGCACTGTGCCGCGGTGGCAGAAGCCGAAGCTGTAACCAACAGGCCAGAATATTTCAGATCCTGACGGCTGCGGGTGGCGAGCTCAGTGATGCTTGCCTACGCTGAGACATAAAATGTTTCGCAGTATGCAATATTGGAAATCCACACACTGTTGTTAGATGCTGTTATGGATGGGAGGGAAGAAGGCAATGGAGACCTTTAGCTCTCCATACGTGGACCAAGGGACCACTCTTTTTGGCTTATCAGTGATTAAAAGGTTAATGAGAAACCCTCCCTCCCCTGACCTTTCACTTCTCTGCTGTGTTTGTTGATTTCTCCTTCTCCCAGGCATGATTTTTGTTTGGGAGTGAAATGTGCTCACTCACTCCTATGCATTTATTACACGGACACCGGGTTTGTGTACATCATCCCTCAGTGGGAATGTCACACTGCGTAACAGCCCCGTATCCCGAGTGACCGCCGAGTTAGTGCTTGTGTTGTGGGGCAGAGCCCGTGCCAAGTGTCTGCAGATGGGCGGTTTTAAACAGAACTCATTTGCGAATAGATCCACCAGCAAGAGAATCTGCAGTCGCCTGACGGTCCGGTGGAAGCTGCCGGCTCCTGCGGGCCACCGGTCTGTGGGAGGGGGACGGCGTGAGCTGGTGCGTGGCGGCCAGGGAAGGGGCACGGAAGGGACTGTGGTCAAGCGGGTCTCAGCTGATCGGTTTTTGACTTCTCCCGCGGAACGACTCATTTGCTCCATCCTGCGAAATAGATTCATAAGGAGCGGGTGCTCATTGTGCCGCGGAGCTCGAGGCTGAGGGTGAAATGGCACCAGGACTCGTCGCTGCCATTCCTCCTCTGGGCCGGTGCTCGGGCTGGAGCAGCGCTCCGTGGTGACGAGCGGTGGTGGCACGCTTACTCAGGCATGCTCATTCCTTGGCATGTTATTTGCAGCTTCTGCCTTTATCCTGCTGTACAGACATCTATTTTTTTTATAATGATTTGGAGTTTTCATGGCAACAGCCGTGAAAGCCAATGGCAGCCATACAAGTCAAACTTCAAGCAACACTCTGCAAAATACAGAGCAGTCTATTTTAGTGTGCCACATCATTAATTAGAAGAGGCAGACTGGGCAGGTTTGGAAAATATGATCTCTACTGTTCAATTTTTAAAAAGGACTCTGCAATGGCCATTGAAATTCTGTGCATTTTCTACCCATAGAAGAAAATACAGCTAGAAAATTAGGCCATATATTGATTAATCTCAGAACGGAAATAAATTATTTGTATTAGTTACCGGCAGATTCTGTTGGTGACAGTTCTGGCTACAGGCTTCTTAAATTAATACGGTAATAATGGGAGAAGCAGAGAGAGGGATTAATGCCGCAGGAATACTGAAAATCCAAAAATAGTTTCTAAATTTATCCCAGTAATTTTGTGCTTACAGTAATAAGGGATTTTGATTTTCATCCACCTAATTTCTAAGACACATGCGTTGTGGATGATATCAATCATTTGCTTAACTCATGTGTTGAGACATTAACACTTCAGTACACCAGTATGTCACCAGTCAGTTTTAGCAATGACTGGAGTTATGGTCGTACCGGTGACAATATGTTGGACTCACACATTCAAAGGCTAGATCGATGTTTGTTTAACACCTGTGATTTTATAAATAAAAGTTAGTCCAATTTTTATGAATTTAGAAGCTTACTTTTCTCCAGTTATGCTTTTTTTTTTTTTTTTTTTGAGACTGTGGGGTTTTTTCTTATAAATTTTTTTAACTGAATGTTTTCTGCTTATGTTTTTTTCCAAGCTTATGGTTTTTTCAAATTTCAAGAATTTTTGGTGGGAGATTTCTAAAGGTAACAAAATGTCAACATTACCTCTGTTCCAAGTGAAAATATAATTGATACAGAAATCAAAATTTTGCCTGGAAATTTCTAAATTCTTTTTTTCTAATTAAAATATGACATTTTCCTAAAATTGTATTTGATCCAACTCCCATTTTTGCTTTGGAAATTCTTTCAGTGAAAAGATTCTAACCAGCCTGATTTATTTTTAAAGCAGCAATGATCGTTGCAGTAGGGTGTAATTATCTTTAGTTCCAAAATCTTTGATCACAGTGTGTTCACATCTAAATCTGAGTTGGGATCTAGATCTCCTTTTATGCCTTAGGCTATAATTTGTGGGGCTTCTTCAACAAAAAAATTTCTTTTCTAAGATACACACAAAAGCAGCCCCGTGTTTTCCCTCAGTACGTGGGAGTACACAACCTTATAAAAAATGTATTGTGACTCCCTTTGGTGGGAAGGGAGAAGAAAGGAGTCACGAATTCCAGTCCTGGGATTTTGATATGTCGGAAACAGCATCAGGTGAGCATCACAGATCGAGGTTAATGACTGCGCTGGGGAAGCCCGAGCGCTATGGGAGTAATTTTTTCCTTGCATAAAGAATAATACAGACGTACACCTGGGAATTTAGAGAGAGGAGAGGTCTAAGAGCAACGCCGCGGGGTTGGATGAGTGGTAGCTCATTGCTGCGCTGCTGGGAGGGATGTCTGCTCGTGTCTCTCTGTATGCACATCTCACTTGAATTTGCAAAACGACTGAGGCTGTATATAAGTGGAAAACATGCAGAAATAATTGCAGAAATGGTCCAGTTGTTCAGCCACTCTTTGCAAAAGAAATTGCTGCATCTGTGGGAGTGTTCTCTCCTGTTTAGCTTTAACTCGAGTCCCTAAAATAGACAGCTCATCTTGCCAGACTCCCACAGAGGGAGACCGGGGCTCCTGCGGAGGGTGAGTCAGAAGGACAGAGCAGTCCCCGGCTGATGGATCCACAGCACCAACGTGAGGCTCCTACAGCGTCTTATGAAAGATCTCCATCAATTCTGTGCAGCCCCCGAGGGGTGGAAACGAACCTTTTCTCATGTTGGTTTGTACTGGCTAACCCGTAACATTCCCGGCAAAAACTGCTTATTTGAATGCGATTGCGCCTGGGACTCCGGTCGGTGTTCAGACTCCGGCTTTCTCTGAACTGTCAGGTGCCTCTGCGCTGCCATATGTCAGCTAACAGACTGTGACATGAAAACCTGTATTTTTGAGTTCCCAAATTTTCTTATAGTGCTCTCATATTAAAACTTACTTTTCTGAGTAAATAACTTAAGTATGGCTAATATGTCTTTTCATCATCACCATTATCATGATGAGGGATGATGAAAGCAACTGTGTTCTTGAATTGTTAAGTTCTGGGGGAAAAGAAGCGAGTTTTAGCTGTATGGTATACTTTCATGTTGAATTGGTGTAATCAAGATTGCACAGCCTCAAAGCTTACCATCTTCTACCAGGCAAAATGATTTCATTTTTGCTGAAATCCTAAATCATTATCTGTTTATACAAAAATGTCAGATGACAGAAGCAGTGAGAGGTAAATGGGAGTATGCTGCATGCTATCAGTTTTGACTGAGAAGGCACAATAAATCTGTTTCTAGCAAGAAGAAAATTGTACCGTCAGTGAAATAGTATTATCCTGCCTCTTCCAATATGTCTTCACCTGATGGATCAGGGAAGAAAACACCGGTATTAGTGCACAACGCATTTCCACTTGGAGCGAAAGTGGCTTTATATCAGAAACACATGATAAAAATGTCTTTTGCATTCCTGCTAATTTCTCAGATCCAGCACTGGGCATATGCTCCTTATCTAATCTTGATCACTACGTCAAACCAATGCATGCTATTCTACTTTATCCTTTGTGTAATTTCGGACATGGTTTCTGTTTTCTTTGCACTTCACCAAGGTAGCATATAACTGCTTGGAAAATGTTAACATCTGCAAAGGGAAAAAAAAATAAAAGGAAAGGAATTAATCAAAGCCCTGAGATTTATGTGCTAAATCCTTGGACTTTGGTCCAGGTAGTAGGTTTCTGTCTCTGCTGAGGCCGCAGAAAGCAGCCGAGCACTGCCGGGGCAGAGCGATGGAGGATTCTCCCGTGGAGGAGCCCCGGGCAGAGCAGAGCTGCCCTGGCTGGCTCCTGCTGCCCGTCCCCGTCCCCGTCCCCGTCCCCGTCCCTGCCCTCGCACGTGGTGACATGGTGGCAGCAGGCAGTGTTGTGCCGCCTCCTCTGCTGGGCCAGCCGCTGGCTGCAGCCGCGGTGTGCCATGGCGGCCCTGGGGCCATCCCAAGTGTGATGGAAACCCTTTCGGATCGACTTTCGCTCAGCTCTGGGGAAACAGAAGCAGCATTTACAGCATGAGCCTGGCACGGCCGCGAGCTGAGCCGGGTTTTGTGATGATGGCTGTTCCTTACCTGTGTGTTTTGACGAATTGACCTGGCATGACAGGGATCGTTGCTAGGAACATCCTTTTGATGCAAAAAAAATGGGTAAACACGGATCCCCAGGGCAGAATTATTGACCTGCTGAGGCCGGCGTGACCTGTGAAATCCCAGGGGTGAAAGCAGCTGCGCTTGGAGGGGCTGGGACGCAGGGGCTCATTTGTCTTCAGGCACCGTCATAGCTCTGCAGCCAGGCTGTACCGCTGATGCGATGCCAGGGGGAACTGTGAGCCTCGCCTGTGATGTTGTCACCGGTCCTGACATATCTAAGAAGGCAATTAAAACTCGAATCACCAGTGCCTGAAAGAAATGTGGTTCTGACGTGTAGTCCGTATGTTCCTCCTAAACGTTCCCCCGGGGCCGGCCGTGCTCCCTGGCGTAGCAGCGCGGTGGGAACCTCTCCACTCCTCACAGGCAGCCGGGAGGATTTACCTCTCGTATAAACAGTTGGTAAAGAAAGGATAAAACTTCCTAATGGAGAAGGAGGCCTCAGGAAAAGCCAGAACTTGAACAAACCCAAGCTGCATTGAGGTGTGCGAGGCGGAGGGGATGGGGCTATCTCCATCTGAACTATTTTCTAAATTTCAGCGATCACATTTTCAATAGCTGCCCCTCATTTTTCTTTTCTTACATTTTCAGGTATTAGTACAGCTGCAGGCAGAGCAGGAACATCATGTACGCAGATGCCTGAGCTATTGCTGGTGAGGTAAAAAGGAGGCTCCGATAAGGCTGATTCGAAACCCCAAAGACATGAACTTCCACCGAGCGTACGGTAGGAGATCACTTGGCAGGGAGGTGGCAATGCTGGTGTAAACCTGGCGGCACAGAGAGAAGTGAGAAACCCTTCGAGATCTTCAAGACGTAAAATCAAAATCGCCTTCTGGTGACATCCATGGTTTGGTCATCAAATTCTTGGGTCTTTCGAGGCAGGACTGGCAGGATGAAGTGCTCTGCCAGGTACAGAAATTCAGTTGTGCACTGAGGTACTACTGGAAGACGCTTCACAGTTACGCTGCCATAGACTGTCACTATTATTACCATTGTGATTATTGTTGTTATTATTATGTATTTTGGGGGAATAACAAGAAATTGAGATTTGAAATGGAAACGTCAGAGTTCTTGGAAGTGTTTTACTATTCACAGAAGATTACCTGCGTACTTGTGGTTTCACAGGTACCACTGGTACTTTAATGGCCATACTGTTGCAGTCTGCTAGAAACATACATTCAGACGGGATACCCGTTACTGGAAATGATAGCGGGTGTCTGGAATGGAAATTGCATGTTCCTTTGAAAGTTTCAGTTGTCACTATGTGTTACTTGTGGCATTAATATTGCAAATTGGAACACAATGTAGAAACATAAAGGGATTTACTACTACAGAACTGGATGTGTTACGTGATGTAGTGCTGTGATATTAGATAATGTGACATTTCATGAATAAAACAAAAGATCTTACAGCACTCCTTATAAAGGGAAAAAAGGGCTGGAAGCCAGTCGCATTTACAGGGTGAATCTCTGAGGACTATTTCAAATGCTAGGAATTTAATGATGCCTCTTAAAAGTCTAATTATATGCTAACTAAAATTAATAAAATCCACAGGAGCAATGATAGGAATTAATGACATCAGATCAGTGACGATACACTGATGAACAACAGGATTTCTGTTAACATTTAAAAATCATGATAAAACACCATCTAAAGGCACACAAAACCTTGTTAATGGAACTTGAAAGAAAAACGGTGCCACAAACTACTAATGATACTTCTCCCCCTTAGATTAAACATATTCTATCAGCCCAAGCGTTTGCTCATCGCACCGCAGAGAGGAGGGGGAGCAGTAAATAGCTACTCTTGATTTTTCAGGGCGGCATTTGACCCGTGGTGTGACTGAGCAACCTGAGGGGCAGAGGCCGCTCAGACAGAGGAGGCACGGCCGGCGGAGCCTCTCTTGGTCACCCCTTCTCCTTCGCCGTGTCCCAGCCCAGCCTTTTGCCTGCATGGGGTTTGGGGACGGTGATGTGCGACCTCTTACCTCGACTGCTCCCTTCCTTCGTGCTGCTGAAGGACAGAAACCGGCCAGAGAGCACAGCGTGATCCATCCTATAGATCTAGATAGAGTTGGTCTCCATGGCTACCTCAAAATTTAACGGGCTAGTCTGAGGTTGTCTTGAAGTCTGGGATACCTCCTAAGTCCCAGAACCTGGCATTCATTATTGTCCTTGTACTCAGGCTGGACTCAGCCTGAAACGCCCCAAAATCCCATCTGCCCTGGTAGGTGGCAAATGCTGTGGCCCTCTAGGAAAGGTTTCCAGTGGTCTGTGTGGCCGACGTCGGTGGGAGGGCACCAGCAGAGAGGCCGGTGGGGCAGAGGGACGCTGCAGGGCTCTGTGTGGCGCAGCGCAGAGCGCAGAGCGCAGCGCCAGTTCTCCCCTCCGCGGGGGCCGGAGGGCGCACCCCGCGCCGGCTCAGGGCGCTGCAGCAGCGGAGAGGTGTCGGGCAGCAGCAGAGCTGGCTGAGAGCCCAGCTCGGCGTTTATTTTTACGTAAATGCAGCCACTGTCCTTATTTGCCATTCCCGTGCAGCACTGTGCAAGTGCGATGCGTTATTCTTCCCATTATTTTATGACCGGAGAATCGTGGTTCTTCACTGAGGGAATGTGGCTGAACTCAGACTCAGGAGTATTTTGGCCTCTAAAACCTTCACTAGTGTTGACGTGGAATAATTTTCCCCTTATTAATCTCTGGACTTTGTGATTCTGCAGTGGCATATGGAAAATATTAAATGTGGTAGCCTTCCTGTGCTTTCTACTATTTATTTTTTGTTTAGAAAAGTATTTATCCACATTTCTCTGCAGCCACCTGTTCGGTCCCGGACTCGGAATTTGCACGTTAAGGTTCATACGTGCTGTCTGGTGGCACACAAGCCTAAGCACACATCTCTGCACCACTGTTAGCTCATTGCTGAGATTTGATGGCTGTTATTATTATAATCGGCCAATGGGAAATCAATTATTAATAAGCAATATCATAAACATGACCAATTTTCAGCATTATCAGCATCTAAACCCTAATATTATGATAATGCTATTCAGCTTATAACTTTCCCTCTCGAGTCTTTCTTTACTAGTTAGCTGAAGACTTACTATGCTGAAAATACTGGCATTAGCGCAGACAGCGTATCCGATGCGGCTGTAGCCTTCAGACCCGCCACCCTCTGCCCCCATCCCGGGGCTGTGCTGAGGGGGCCGTGCTCCGGAACGCATGTACCAGACCAGCTAATCATGCACACTGACTTGCTTGTGCTTAATTAGAAGCTGATGTTGGTTCTTTTGCAAAGACACACTGCACTGTGTATTAGCATCCCGCTTTTACCAACAGCTCTTAAGCCATAAGACTTCGGGTCGCTGCACTAAACTGCTTCATGAGCGTTGTTGGGACCCGCAGTATTTCTCACGCGTACGCTGTACCCCTCAGCAGCCCCGTGGCAACTGGTGTTATCCTTCCCCGCGGTAAACACTACTCATATTTGCGCTAGTAATGTGATTAATGTGATTGGTGGCACATGTCTGCAAAACTGGGATTTCTCCAGTCTTCTCTGCTATTAGTGCGCTGTGGGGATGGAATGTGTTCAGAGAGACTAAAGCAGCAACAGCGGAGCTGGAGAAGCCCTCGGGCTTTGGCATCAGAAAAATCTGTATGGCCTCCAGTTCCACTTTGGAAGCTTACACACTGAAACATAATTAATGGGACATCTACTGGTTTTTGATCTTGAGGTTCATTTTAGCCGTGTTCAGCATTTCAAAAAATGGAGACGATGAACATTTGATGTTGCAGAATGGTGCCAAAAACGTAAGTTTTGAGCATTCCTACTCCTGATTTGTTTTGACAGATATTTCATTTTCTGAAGCTGCAGTTAGAGCAATAAAAACAAAATTCACCACAGAAAAACAAACACCAGCTCCCCTTCCAGAAAAAACGATATATTTTTTTGAAAGCTGGAAAATGGTACAGCTAGAGCCCATTGAATTTCCACAGGAGGTAAAGCTCATTAGCAAACACATGAAAGACAGTGAGCAGATTATTGTGAAAAAGGTATTTGTACAGTTACTTCAGTAACACTTTATTTAAAGTTTCTGGTTGCTGGCACTTAGACAGTATGTGTGACCTTGGTTAGGGAATGGTTATTGCTGAAAAACAGACACTCTAAGAACCCTCACAGCCAGGGAGAGAGCCGGAGGGACGGAGTTCGGCTAAAAGGAGGAAAAAGTGACATTTCTCTTCTGATTTCACCAACAGATCATCTATTTAAGGAGGTAAACGGAAGAGGAAAAGCATCCCTGGAGTGGGAAGAGGCGGGACTGACCGGAGCGTGGCCGGGGCTGTGTGCTGCCGACGGGCGGTCTCCGATTTGCCCCCAGTCAAAGGGGATTTGTGCTCAGCCGAAGGACGGTGGGCGCTGTGTGCCTGAGGAGCACAGAGGAGCTTTCTGCTATGACTTCCTGCCCTTTGTTTAAGAAAATACATTAACTGGAGGAAGAGAGTTCTCACTACAACCCTGATTACTATTTCCTTTAATTCCATCAAAATGACTCCTTCCCAACCCACCCTCCCCAGCCAGACGCTCTCCCGGCCCGGGGAGCGTTCGGAACCCCTTCATCTTCTCTGCCCTTAATGTTTTGCAGATTTCGGCAAGACTCCTGGGCTGTGTGTACAAAAGTACAGTTTAAGCAGCGACAAATAGAAAGCACATGCTTATTAAAGCTACATTACACAACTCCGTACCGCTTTAATGTCATCTGCTCCTAAAACAACAAACCTGCGGGGACTTGTGCCCGTGTGTGCCCTGGAAAAGGAGGGTAGGTCTGCGCTGTGGTGACTCGCGGGCTGGTGCAGAGATTTGAGTCCACACCGAGCACACCAGGACTCACGATATTAGCTCGAGGACGCACGGGGGCTCGATCGTCGCCTGATTGATAGACCCACATACAGCTTATACGCGACAGGCTGTGGGCAGGACAGCCTCTGGCTTGTCTGAACACGTAACAATGCCCTCCCCATGAAAAATGAGGCAGGCATATGGGATGCCAGGCCGGGCTGACGGCTGGCGCTTGCTCGATTCACTTGCTGGTGCTGTGTCAAAAGCCACGTGCTTGACCCCCAGCTTGGGCTGGGTGCAGGTACGCGAGCCCGGGTCTGCAGATCAGGTTCACCCTTAATTAATATTTCCTCCTAGAGTGAGCAGTGTCCCCTTGGCTGGGGGTGGCGGATCCTGGCCAGACCCACTGGTGGGACCCAGTGGGTAGTGGACAGCGATGGATCCCCCTCTGCTCTGCCCTGGGGTGAGGGAGAGCTGCTGGCCGGGCAGGGGCACCCCCGGCACCTTCCCTCTCCCCTCCGCTCAGCCGCTGCCCGGCCGTCCTCGAAGGTTTTCAATCTTTGTTTTACTCAGTCTGAGGCAGGCTTCGCCAGCCAAACTCGTAATCTTTTCGATTTGAGTCCCTGCGTGCTCGGCGGCACACGGCACATCGTTGGTATGCGGCACTGGTAGCACTTGGCTGAGACAAATGTTCTCTGTGTGAACTCAGAGGCTGTGCCTTATTTAATTTTGTCATTTTCAATTAAACTTTGCCTGTCCTTCCATTACTGTTTTGAGTCCTGTTTAGTGCTAATATTTAATATACACACACTTTGAAGTGTTTTTCTTATTTCAGCTACATATTTCATGCATTCTTTCCAAGATAAAAATAATGTTTGATTTCAGCTTCTTGATTTCTTCTGTAACTTTTGTCGCTACGAATATGTTGATGGTTCAGTTCAATTAGCATCTTATCAGTGTTTTCATGTATTTGGAATGGGAAGGGAGGAGGACAGAAAAACAGCCAGTGAAGGCACTGAACACTGCTACATGTAAAACTAATAGAAGGAAAGTGAAATAACGTGGGATATTATCACAATTTTTTTCAAAAACGCTTTCTGAAGTTATCTGTATATTTTAAGTTTCCCACAGTGATACACTTCAAGTTTTTAAAACAACACAAACATTTGCCTTGGCTAACAGCCTAGTGTAAAGAATAAAATTTATCAACACAACTAAATGGCTTAAAAAGACAAGGTATTGTCCCCGAGGAGAAGCAGAGAATGTAAAAGTAATCTGTACAGGCGCAATCCTATTCACATGTGGCCAGCAAAAACAAACCGGTTGAGTCAGCCCTCTCTTTTAAACGGGGTGATTTCTTTCTTTACCTGTCCATCATCTCTCTGGGATGCACACGTACCATCTAACTGGACTACTTTAAGTACAATTAATGTTTGTTCTGTGTCTCGTAGGTGCTTTTTCAGTAATGACATGGCATTTATTTATTGCTCTTCTTCAAGAATTAATAAAAAAGCCAGAGGCGCTATGGATCTCATGATCCACTGGCAGAAAGTTGTGAGCAGGTTATCTGAACTGAATAACTCCCAAAAGGTCATTTTTTTCATGGTTTGGGGCCTACTGCAGTCACAGAGGTCATTGAAAACCATTTTTTCTGTCTGTTATTTGTTCTTCAGCCTTTTTGTGAAAAGCAGCAATAAAGTTCAAACCTCTGTCACACTGAATTCTTTGGCAGCTTTTTAAAGCTGCCCGGAAACCATTGTGAAAGCTTCCATAATCAGATAATGACTGATATACAGTGCGTGTCGATAGAAGTGTTTGAAAATAAAATGCAGGGTGCTATAAAATGGGTTTACTAGATAGTAAATAACATTTCAAATATGCAAGGGAATCACATTCCAGTCCTGCTCTCTCTCCGCTGCCTTCCTTCCCTCCAGGATCTCCTCTACTTGTGGGGAGTCCAGCGCAAACTCAAGCAGTTAGAATTTTTGGGAATATTTGCACCACTTCACACGAGACATAATTTAGGTGTCTCTGTTGGATGGCCGGTCTCCCTGTGTGGCTTTTGCAGCTGATGGGAAGGGACAGACCTTCCAAAGCCTGACGCAAGGCAGGAGCCTCACTCAGGCTCCCCATCACCCTCGGCAGGAGGCTCTCGCCGAGCACCCAACGTCCCCAGAAGACCAGCCACTACCCTGTCCCGAGCAGGAGGGGAGGCCGTCCAGCCCCTCCTGTCGTGCTGCCATCCACCGCCTGCTATTGCCCTCCTCTGTGCAGTTACAGCCTCGAAAATCGGCAGAGGAGAGGGGAGGAGAGGGTTGTGACTGGCCGGCTCTGAGCTGTGGCTCCCCGTCACCACCCCCCGTCATCACAGAATTCACAGAATTCACAGAATTCACAGAATTGTTAGGGTTGGAAGGGACTTCTGGAGATCATCTAGTCCAACCCTCCTGCCAGAGCAGGGTCACCTACAGCACGTTACACAGGACAGCGTCCAGGCGGGTTTTGAATGTCTCCAGAGTGGGAGACTCCACCACCTCTCTGGGCAGCCTGTTCCAGTGCTCCACTACCCTCAAAGTAAAGAAGTTCCTTCTCATGTTAAGATGGAACTTCCTATGTTCAAGTTTATGCCCATTACCCCTCGTCCTATCACTGGGCGCCACTGAAAAAAGACTACTCCCATCCCCCTGGCATCCTCCCATTAAGTATTTGTAAGTATTAATAAGATCCCCCCTCAATCTTCTTTTCTCTAGACTAAAGAGACCCAAGTCCCTCAGCCTTTCCTCATAAGAAAGGTGCTCCAGTCCCCTAATCATCTTTGTTGCCCTTTGCTGGACCCTCTCAAGCAGTTCCCTGTCTTTCTTGAACTGGGGAGCCCAGAACTGGACACAGCTGTCCCCATCCCCAGGTTGTCTCTCCTCCAGCGTTGCAGCCCCAAGATCTCCAGGGGCTGAATTTGTGCTCTGTGTTCGCACCAGGCCAAGCATAATACGCCTGGACTATAACTTAATTTGTCTGTGCTACCTCATTTTGCAATCTCCAGGTAACCTGGAGATAACCAGCTGTGGCAGGAGGACCTGGCGGAGGCCAGGGAGGCAGCGGAGGCCACCTTGGCACCAGAGCAATGGGTGAAGCTGGTGCCTGGGTGACCCGTCCACTCGATCCTGCAGCTGCTGGCTCGGACAAATGCGTAGTGATCTGCGAGCCCAGTCCCAATGAAAGATGAGTGCACAGAGTTGCTGTCAAAGGTCTTGAGAGGCTGTTTTGCTGCCAAAAAGAAAAAAAGCAACCTTATATACGCAACACAAAAGCGATGTCTGATCAAAATGAAACTGTGAGAGTGACCCTGCTAATGAAGAGTTCTGGTTTGCATGGAGTTGTAGATGAATGAATGACCAGTTAGGGGGAAAATACTATTTGCCTGGGAAAGCTTAACATTTGAATAAGGAAAAAGGACTGCTGCTTATCTGTGGCGGATCACTGCGCCCTATTGAAAACACTGCTATGAATTTTTCTCTCCCTTTCTCCGAAGCTGTTCTTTTTCAGATCAGGCAAAAGGGGAACAAATGTGCAATTGTCTCACCCATAATCTCTAATCTCAGTTTCAGCACAAATACATAGTAGTCCTTAACAGAGGAAGAGAAAAATGTGATTGTTTGGAGTGAATGTTTGGCCGTCTTTGAACACAGAGGCCGTGGCATACTCTTTGCATCTTGGGCAGAGCGCTCTTGTGACTTCTAACTTGTTGATAAAAATGACTTTAAATGTTTTTTAACCAGCAGTGAAAATTTACGGGGTCATCTTAGAGGCTGGAGCATAAAAAAAAGAGTAAATTCTGTGGGATTTTTGCATAGAGATGCAGGGTTGGCATAGTGGTGTTAAGTGTTGGCATAGGTGTTAGTGCATCACGGTATGTACACTCATTTCTCACTATAGCCCATGAGAAATCAATTGAAATTAATGAGAATACTCTGAGCTTTAAAATAGAAACATGCTTAACTACCTTCCTGGGGCATCAAATGGCTGTCCCAGCGTTGGCTGAGTTTCGGTAATGCTGAAGTCAGCCGGCGTGATGCATTTTGCGCTCTTAGTGTGAAATCACATGTGTTTTGCAAGACGCTTTTGTGGGTGTCCTTGAGTGCAAAATCCAGCTTGCCGATGTATGGATGAAAGGCTCTGTATAAATGTCAGCCTTTATTATTGTTACGAATTTCCGGCTTCTGTTATTAAGACATTTTATATGGATCTTTGCGTGTGTCTCCGTCTGTGAGTTTGGGTTAAATGCCTGCCACAAATCTCCTTGGCATCCCATGGAGGGGATTGCTTTAACTTGGTGCTCTTCTAACCTTTCCTTCTGTTTGGGGAATAAACCTCCTTTAAAAAAATGACCTCATAAAAATGGAGTAAACTCTGAGCTCTCTGTTTTTCTCAGGTCTAACCTCCAGGAAGACTATAAATTCATTTATTCTATAAAACACGGAGAAGTAAATCTCCAGCATAATGTGTGGGGAATTAGCCACTTAACTCCCATTAACATTAATGGGAACTGAACATTTATTTACCCCACAGCACATAAATCTCTGCCTTGTAACTTCTACAGTTTCTAACTAAAATGTTTCCATTGTTCTAAGGATCACGGTTATCCTGCTGGAGTGTTTACTAGGTTGTCAGCCTATGGGAGATATATTGGATGTTTCAGTCCTTTCCCTTCAAGTAAGCTGTAAAATGCATTGGGGCTCTGAAACGTGAACTTTCTGAAACCTCTGCATGATAAGCTCAGATGATTCAAACCTCCTCTGCTTGGTGCTCATCCCATCATTCCTG
>NW_009661368.1:9232504-9243113 GCF_000708025.1 Charadrius vociferus
ATGAATAAACTGTTGTGACTGATAGACTTTTGGTCTGCGCCTGTGGTGATGGATGGATGGGGCTGAGGCTGCCGGTGCTCCGCCAGGAGTCTCCGCCCCGGCCAGGATCTGTATTTCTGCCTTTCTCCCTTCAAACCTGTGCTCTCATTGTAAGAGAATTACTCTCCGCTCCTTCTTCTCTACTTAAAGTCAAGATCAGGCAAATCAATCGGGCACCATATAACTCCTCTCTAAGGAGACCTTTTCTCTCCCCTGAGGGAGGTGATGGGGCAGCAGCTCAGCGAGACCTATTGGAGGCTTTGCCGTCGTCCTGTGTTACCTGGAAGACACTGAGATGCTCTCGGGGTGGATGAGCCATGGACCCTAACGAAGATATGAATCTGAAAACTGCCAGTCGCTGGCTGAAATCCAGGTTCTCTTATACTCCGTGGCAAAACTTCCCATGACTTCAGTACACCAGGTTTAACTAGCGCATGAAACTACTTTTCCCTAAAGCACTCCACAGAAAGTTATTGCTCTTCTGTGTGGTTTATTTGAACTACTCTGAGGAAGTTAATAAATCCTCCAAATTTCTGGTTAAAAATAAATAAGTAACAATGGAAGCAGAAAGGCTCCATCTTGCTTTCTATCGATTTATGAAGTATTTTAGAAATAAAGCCTTCCTCTGCACCTAAGTGGATTGGGCAAAAAGCAATGGGCTTAAACTGCAGCTAGAGAGTTTCAGGCAAGACGTCAGAAAAAGCCTCCCGGGGTGAGGGTGAGGAGCACGGCTGCAGACGGGGCAGGCGGCTGCCTCTGGGAGCAGGCTGGATAAACTGTCAGGAGGGACCTAGGTGCTCTCATCTAGGCTGGACAGCTGAAGAGGAGGAGAAAGGTTGTTACTTCAGACTCTCCCTTCCAGCTCTGTCACTGCGCTGGGGCAAGAGGAGATCCATCGATTTTCAGGGTTGTTGGATCGAGTCTGTTTTATTCTGTGAGACTTTTCAACAAACCAAGAAATCTTTATCCAATGCTGTCCTTCAAACGGCGAAGAACCTGAGCGTGGGGCAGATACTGTGGGAAGCGGTGTGGAGAGCAGAAGCCTTGGGCTGTGGCTGACCCGCAGCTGAACTCATGCTGAGGGTCCTGGTAAACTATAAAAACATTGCAAAGAAGAAAACGCATGGAAACCCAGTCCCCGGGCACACGTTTCCTCTGTGAGCAGCTCACCCCACCTCCCGATGTGACTCGCCCCCGTTCCGTGTCGCTGTGCTCCTGGGGACTCGCACCTCGCGCCGTGTGGCAGCGAACCTGCCGCCTTCCCCGGCGGTGACGCCTTCGAGGGGGCTGAGCGCACCGCACACCGCAGCCGCGACCGACCTCTCTCACGGCGGTTTTAGAGACAGCCCGTAGCTGAGCTACGTGCCCGAGCCATGCGTAATGCCATTTTTAACAGCGCACTGAACTGATGGCTGTTCTTACCCTGACCTGGTTCCTCCCTGATCCTGTCGGGCTCCTCCTGAGACCCAGAGGAGAGCAGTCGCTGCCTCTGTTCGCACAGCTCCAAAGCACAGACGGGCACCTGTCAGGAAATCGCGACGCAGCACTTGTATACCGTTCCTTGTGGATCCGTTTTCTTTCCTGAAATCAAAGTATTTATTTTCAAGGCTCGAGGAACAGGATTCTGGTGTGAGTTATGACAATATAAATGCACCCTCCAGGACCCCTCCAGGCGATTCGCATTTCTGCCGCACGCTGATGCACTCGCACGAGAACCACGTCTGTCTCTGCAGCTTTCGAGCCACAGAGACAGCATGCATGGCTGGGCTCAGAGATGTGACGCCTAAGACATATTAAAACATCGAATAGCTAATATTATTGGGTACTTAAAACACCATACTCATAAACAATGGGCAAACGGGCAATCCCATGTGCAACACGCCAACAGCACGGTAAGCACAGACCTAGGAGATGGCTTTGATTTCAGGTTTAGCTCCTGCAAAACAATTTACTCAGGAAATCTTTACTTAGCTATTATTTATTTTTAGTTTTCTCAAGTGTGGCCCTATTCATCTAAATCTTAATAAATATCCAACTAATGTTAACTGTGAGCGCATACTATTAATATACATGTCGTTGTACCTCACATTTAGTGTATTCCTTCCTGAATGACCCATTAAGAAACTCTACTCTATACTGGGTGTCAGTTGCTGCAATGTAAATACCTCAAACAGAAGTTGCTTAACAACGTTCAGCATCTTCCTTCAAGAAAGAAGGTTAGGAAATGACCAAAGAGAAAACAAGAGCAAAAAGCAGATAGGAAATTGCAATTACCCAATCTCAACCCAAGTGTTTCCTGTGGAAAAGAGCGTGGTGTCTTTTAATCATGAAAAGATGAGATTCCCATGAACTGTTTATCCCGTCACCCACGTGTCCGTGCACTGACCCTGGTCACAAAGGCTCCGTCCAGCACAGTGGTCTCAGACAACTCTTCCAGTTGCAGTGGGTCATGATCCACTTGCACCATACGTTTCCTTGGAGCGCAGCGTGATCCGGCTGCACGGAGCCGCCAGAGCATCCCTCGAGCAGCCCGGTCTGCCTGGACGCACTGCTCTCGCCAGACCTGGCTTACACAAGCTGATTAAGTCCTCGCTGATGGTGGCACGGCCACAGCAGCTGCATGGTGCTGTAGGAGTGTGGTCATGCTACTGGGCAATATCACTGAGCTGGTCGGACTGATGTGTGTTCAACCCATGGAGAAACAAATGCAGCTATGAGATCTAACCATATTTCTCTCTCTTTTCTTTTCTTTTTTTTTTCCTCCTTTTCTTTTCCTAAAGTGCTGGAGGGGTTTCCAGCAATAGATAAAATCGTTTTTACAAAATTGAAATGCAACTTTTGTTCTGGAGCTTGTTAGGTCCTGAAATCTGTAGGTGGGGTTGGGAGAATGACATTCTCAGCTCTTCGCCAGCAGCAAAGCTATTAGAGCCTTTATAAATGTGATCCAGTTCAGTGCTGCTGCTTGTGCCATATTCCCAACAGCAAATGCAAGCACCATCAGGATCCGACAGGCTCCCAAGAATAAGCCCAGCAATTCAACTAAAAATAAATATAATTAAACCATAAAAAGAAAAATGTCTGTAAGATTATCATCCTTGCAGCTAGTTGGAATGTACTTGGGAGATATTTTTGTAGTTAGTTGCAAATAAAATATGTTTTACACAGAGAGAACGTTGCCAAAATAACACAAAATAGATTTATTAAATAAAAAAAAACCCAAACAAAAATAGAAAAAGATAAAATAAAAAATGGAAATTACTTTTTCGCATGGTTAGAGAAGTTGCTTATAAGTATATTCGCCTTCCGTTAGAATGAACTAGTTGGTGTCTGGCCTAAGGTTGTGTTTTGTAACCTGTCAGACTGAGACCTATAAGGGTGGATCGCAAATGTCAGATGAGCGATCCAAGAGATTTACTGGGTTTTAGTTTGTTAATCCTTCGTTCTCATGATATTTTATTCATTCATGACCTTTATCATAATCCATCCCCTCCTAAAATTTCCACTGCTGGGATACTCATGAACTTGCTCAGACTGACTGTCAGATATTTTGAATGTATTGTCTCACTCATATTATATAGTTTCTGTTACATGCCTGTCTAAGCAAAACTTTTCAAACAGGACAGTAATGAGCATCACACAAAGAGTATTATATCATCTCCCCCAGTTTCCTAAGTAACTGATCTTGGAGAATCAGGAGTGACGGGTTTACAGCACTTCTGAAAACTGGAGAAGTTTTCATAAGTATATCATCTAACATTGAGTGAATACTGATAAATGAATAGTTTCACATCACACCCACAAATAACTTCAGAAGAAAATGAGAAAATGTGCTCAAAGTCTGAAGGACAGAGCCTCTGCCACCAGCCTCCTCTGAGGGCTTGCTCTCTCGCACTGCTACGGATGATGTCTGGACATACTCTCACTGACGTGCCCAACAACTTGTGTGAGGGCACATCAGTCCCTGTGTGTCCCTTCAGTGAGAATGAATTGGTCCTCTCGACTTTCAGCAAAGTGAGTGGTGGCACATAGCACCTCTTACCAACTATCAAACACTTCACACGCCTGGGCTCATTGGCACGAACTGTAATTAGTGCTCCCGTTGCTGTTATTGACGCATTTGTTACACTCTCAAAGGCTTCCGGTGTTTATTTGTCTGATAAATTTCTCAGTGTCCAGTATCTTAATTCTTCGCTTGCTGAGAAGGCAGCTATGTGGGAAAGCTAACGCGTTAGGCAAGATTTGATAGCACAAACCCATCAAAGAAAAACCAAACTATTGTCAGGTTTGGTGGGCAACTGACTGGGAATCTGACAGGGAATTCATTAAAAGTCATGTCACGTATGCCCAGTGCAGAGCCACGATTGGCAATTGGCTTTGTTGGAACTAAAAGACTGAGCCCAAACTTTGCTGGAAAACTCCCTAAGGCCATTTCATTTACAAAAAGACCAAGGTTTTGAGAGCATATAATTATCCTTCATCCCTGCCATCTTATCCTGCATTAAATTTAATTGGTCACAAAACTTGGCAACATTCTCACACCCATTTAAAGAAATTAAGTGGTTCTGTCATTTTTTAGCAGTCTTGATATGAAAGTGTTTCAACTTTCACTCTGTGGCAAGAATCTCTGCCTCTTCCCCTTCCCCCATGTCCTGGTTCCGGCAGGGATGGGGGTAATCTCCCCCGGAGCCGGCAGGGGGCAGGTATTCCATCCCACGTGACCCATGCCCGAGCTATAAGAGGAGCTAGCCGGGGTGAGGAGAGCAGTTGCCACTCGGGTGTGGGCTGCGGCCGCGCAGGTCCAGTCGGTGCGCTTCGCGGCGGTACTGTAATCGCGTTTTTGTCTTTTCCTTTTGCTGTTCTGTTAAATTGCATTCTTTTAACCCACGAGTTTGGCCCTGTCATTTTCTTTTTCCACGACTGTGGGAGTTGTGCGAGCGGCTGCGTGGTTCTTTGTTGCTGGCTGAGGCCAAACCACGACACCCCAAAATATACATTCTTCCTGAGAGAACTGAGCTCAGAGCGAACAGATGGGCTAAAAATAGTTGATTTTGGCCAAGGCTGTCAAAAGTCACCAGTGATTTCCAGTGCCTCTATTTTTAGAGGTGAGTGCTGACCACTTACTGGAAGTCACATTCCTTCACGTTTCCAGTGGGGCACCTCGTATCTTGCTCTGTCATTTCCAAGTAATAGGTCATGAGCAATAGTCACCCATGGGCTGTGGTGGGATTGTCACCCTGCGCCTTGACCCTTCACCAAGCTCTGGAGAATCTCCCCAGAGTGGCTGCACGTAGGGTTGATCCATTGAGTCACTGACCCACTGGTGCTGTTTCATCGTAAGAGCACCAGATGCAGTTTGAATTTCCTCTCCACCCTTCACTGTCAGTTGGTCATCATTTCAGAGCACGATAGAGTCAAACCTGTTACCTGAAAATGAAAGACTCCTAAAATATGAATCAAAGAGTAGTCCCAATGGCATGAGCCAGCCATGCCCAGTCGTTGCTGCTGGTACCTGCACCGGTTAGTTCATTAGCGCTGTCTTACCTGAGAGGTTGACTTGATATCTACCTGCCCAGGATATAAAGACTTTTTTTTTTTTTTACAGGCCATGAAGAGGACAACTCATTTAAATATGTTTCAAAGATAAAAGATGAACATCTGCAACTCCTTTCAATAAATGCGGCACGCACTATAACAGTTCCATTAGATATGGGGTGGAAATTTTGAGTTCACCAAGTGAATATCTGTTAACATTTGCTTTTTATCTACAGGCCTACTTTTCAACTGTGAAATGCTGTTAATCCCTCATGAAGTCTTGTCATGTGCTTGGTGACTATGTATTTTGTTGTTCTTCAAATGAAAACAATTGAATTTGGGTTTTGGGGTGGGCAGTGTGTAGGGGAAATTCCTGATGATTGAGTAAAAATATACTATTGGCACATGTGACAATTAAAAACCCTAAACAGGTTTATAAGAGCAGTATTTTCAAAGGTACTGAGCACCTACAGCTCCTGTTGGCTTCAGTGTTATGTACTGAACTTGACCAGACCCAACACAGCGCTACATTAAATAAATGTCGGGTTTTATGTGAAAGAGAAGCATCTGTAAAGCAAAGGTCAATTAAGTCAGATTTTCTGCTGTGTTTATTGGCGATAAACATCTTGAGAGAGAATGTGAGCATCTACAAACACTGGGTTATAATGTTAATATAGTCCCTTATCGCCTTATAAACGATCTGTATCCTGACACGGGAAGTGAGCTTCAGTCCCAGATGAATTAGGAATGAGTGACTCCCTTTTATATAAATAAAAGCAGGAGATGGGCCTTGTCGAGGAGTCTGAGCAGAAGAGATGGAAATAGGAGCCAGGAACTTATCTCAGCTTTGGAAAGTGAGTTGTTTTGGACTCTGGTCCAAGCTTGGTTAATTAAGTGGGAGTCTTTCCAGCAACATCAGAGGACTTTATCACTCTTTATTAGGGCTACCATATGTCCACCTTTTTTTCTTACATTTGTCTTCTTTTTCCGCCCCCAAGTGATAGCCCACGTCCAAGTTTCCCCAACCCTGAAGCGCACAGGCGTGTGTGTGCAGGAGCGGATTTGGTTTGCCACGGTGGGCAGATGCAAGACGTCAGTGGATGCAGGTGGCTGATGGACGTGGGGAGGTGATGGAGGGTCAGGGCCGGAGAAGTGTCGTGGGCTGCAAGAAGGACCTGTGCTGGGAAGGCTGATAATAGGGAGAAGGGGAGATTTAAGGATGAGGAAACAGGGAAGAAAAAAGCGATCAGGGTGGGATAGGTGAGAAAAGCAGATTTCCTCTGGGATGGGAGGCTCTGGGAAGCAGAGCGGGATATAGGGTGGGTCTCCTGGGGTTACTGCCCTGGCATCTGATCCTTAATTGCAGCTTTGAGAGGGGTTTCCCATGGACTTTCCCAGGCTGCCACTTCTACTTCTCTGCCCTGTCTGCTGCCAACAACCCCTGGGCTGGGGGAGAGGGTGGCTCTGCCCTGTGGCCTTGGAAATGTCACTGGCATCCCTGCTTCCGTGCCCTACCTGTGTGACGGCACGAGTGCCACAGCCACCTTCCAGTCTGGGAAGCTGTGAGGTTCTCTTTATGTCTGTAAAGACTTAGGGAGAAAAGCATGTTGTGTTATTAAACTGGCTCCTTGAAATAACAGAGATAAAGGTTTGAAGCCTGAAATTTGAGGAAAAAGGTGTTGGAATAAAATAGTTTAGTGAAATTATATTTGGAGGTAAAGGTTTTTCTTCTCACAGCACTGCAGGTGACTGAGACAGGTCCAGCTGCTTCTGCTCCTCGGGATGTCTGTCTGGGGTGCAAGACGCGCATTGCAGACTACTGTGGGTGAGAGATGTCCAGGTGAGCTTTAGGTGACTTCCCCCCGTGCTGGATTCCCCCCAGTGCTGTGTGGGTGCACAGCACTCACCAACACCGGTTCCTGGGACGTTCTCCCCGCTGCCACGCAGACACTGTCCCCGCGTGCTGTGCACAGCCTGCCCTGCCGGAGGGGAAGGCAGCTCACAGCCACTTCTCCCCACTCCGTGCCACCATTCCTGCGGCTCTTCTCTCCTACGCTTTAGGTCTGGGGCAAGACATCCTATGACTCCGTCCCTCCTCAGGGATTTCCACAGCGTCACGGTTGGAGCTGAACTCTACATGCACACATGTCTGGAGCTGGGGCTATTCTTTCCTTTTACAAATTGTTCAGACCTCACACCTCTACAGCTAAACAAATGTAATCCAAGCATCAGATCATAAAATCTTGGAAAAAATTTATTTGAACTGCTGGCATGGCCGCTAGTAGCACACTGGGGGCAGCTCTCCTTTCACATGTCCCCAGAGGCGTGTAAAGCAGTTCACTCCTAGTAACTGAGCTATAAATGTAGGTCTCAAGCAGTGCATGCTCCATGTTACAACGTGAGAAACCTGAGGGCTTTCTCTTTTTGTGCAGGAGATTATCAAAGCACCTTTAAAGGGAGCCAGATTTCCTGCCTCACCTTTCCTCTCCCATTGCTCTGACATCCACTCTTCAAGAAACCAAAAGGTGTCAAACTTTCTTCAACACGTACAAACGAGCCACACTGCCTGGGCAAATGGAGAGGAAAGACTTTGGTCTCCTGAGGGCTTTTTTTCTGGCTGCTCGCAGGCAGGTAGCAGCTCTCTGGCGACGCGGTTCTGCACTCACGTTACCAGTTACAGTACTGCAGCGATGAAGCCATGCTGATAACCACGGGCAGATGGACTTATTTCCCTAACCTGCTTATGCTCCATCGCTGTGAAACCCAAAGTGCTGGAGCAAACATGTCCCTTCCTGTCTTAGGGGAAAGAATGTGATTTTGCAACTGGCTGTTCTGCTTTTCCCTCTAGTTACCGGCGATGCACACTTGGACTTAAAGGAGTAGGAGCTGAGGGGAGTCAGGATAACACGTATAGGTCTCATCCTCCCTCCTCACCCGGGTCTCCCAGTTACCTGAACTGTTATTAATGATAAGAAACGGTTTATTAAATGCAAACTTTTGGCCGGTCCTTGCAAATGACCTTGGGAGTTTCAGAAGTGCCAGGACTGATGGAGAGGGAGCGCTGGTGTGGGGACGCGAGAGAAGCTGGTGGGTACGAGTGTGGGTCTCCAAAGGTTCACCCCGTCACCCCAGTGCCACGATCACCACAACATCAACAGTTACCTGTTGCAAAATGTGCAGGCATCAACATTTGCTTTGTTCTGCAAAGGAATGAAATTGAAAACTTCTGGTTTTTTGCTTTTTGCTTTTTTTTTTTCAGAAAAAAAAAAAAGGGAATTGTTTTCTTATTCTGAATGAATGCCTGAGGCATCAGGGTATAGCATCCCTCTCTCATGGCCTAGAAACCAGTGTTCTCTCTGCTCCCCCATCCGTTGGTCAGGGTACCAGGTGAAATATTTTGCACAATTTCAAATAAAGGTCTTGAAAGTAACTTTCCATAGTGCAGGTGAGGGGCCTGGACACCAGATACTCTCCTGGATGATCAGGGCAGGAGAGGCAGAAGGGGTATGCGTCCGCTCTGCCTCCTGGCTCAGCAGTTTCGCACCTTTTCTTGAGTTAAATTTAGTAAAACTAATACATTTGCACAGAAAGCTTCAGTTCTAATTAACTGCCATTTTCCAACAACACAAAACCCCAATTCACTGAAAACTTGCTAGTAACTTGGATATAACTGCCACTGGTTTGATGGTGCTCATGACATAAGGCAGGATCAAACTCGGCAGTGGAAGGATAAATAATCAATTTTTGCATGCTGGAGGAGCAAAACTTCAAGCTTTTGATGTGAAAAGGCACCTGAACAACTAGCGGTTGACATTCAGCGCACTGGAAAATTCGTCTCTGAGAGAGGGCACTGAGCTTGAAGGAGCAAAGAGAGGTCACAGCGCATTTTGTGGGAAGACGGTGACTGCACCTGCCAGCCAGCTCATCCTAACGAACTCTGCTGAGCGGGCGGACACAGCTCAAGGATGTGCCAGTTCTTTTCTGTGAGGTGGCTTTCTGCCCACTGCAATTACGGCGGGAGGAAAACAGCAGTTTTGTGAATAAAGCTGGCAGCTGCCCAATACAGCCTGAAGAAATAACCGTACCTTGGAGAAGCCTTTCTTTTTCTTTCTGGGTTGGGCCAATCTCTTTAAAGGCGTTTAGCATTCATGGAGGCATCTTCAGCTCAAGATGCTCATTACCGATAAAATCTACCCTGGTCCCTGTGCAGTCGCCAGCCTGTGCTGGTATGAGATGCCTAAGATGCTGGTGTGGGAGGTTTGGCTGCTCTGTAGACTTCTTAATCTAGAATGGTTGAAGGTTGGTTTCAGCTCCCAAGCATTAGGTTTAAAAACAGTTCTAGGACTTAACAGTAACCGTTATAACCCTAAACAAGTTTGTTATCCTGTATCATTGCTGAACACAGCTTAATTCTTGACCACAAAAGCTTCCTCTGGTACTGAATTCTGACTTTTAATCAGGTTTCACGTGGAACGCTATGCTGAAGTCCCTTTGTAGCCATCCTTGGGGTTATAAACTAAGCCCATACGCTTTGAGTTCTTCTCCATCATGTATTTTAGCAAGTTTGTCTGCAGAGTGATGAGGCCATTGGCCACATCCCACACATCTCCTGACACCAGGGAAGTGAAGTAAAATGCCATAAAGGAGTAATAATTCCCCGCATGCTGAGGCTGGAGGGGGAGGAACGGCCCCGCAGTTGTTACTGCGTATTGTCAGCCTCCTGATAGGAGCAAAGCCTCCTCCAGTGGGTTTGTGAATAAATCAAATGTACAAACATTGACACCCTGTGGTTCTTTAAAGTGGATCTTTGTTCAGTATGGTGAGAAACTGTGTTACTGAAGTTTTACAAACAGAAAAGACACAAATTGAGTCTTCTAGAGTAACAGCTTTGGCTTATACTGAAGAAAAGCCAACATTCATTTGCTGAGATGTCCTAGAGGTTTTATCTATTGAAAACTAACAGGGAAAAAGATTCAAGAGCAGAGGAATCATTAAGAAGAGAATTTGAAATAAGAAGGAACAGGAAAGAATGTGGAAA
>NW_009661368.1:9243157-9279462 GCF_000708025.1 Charadrius vociferus
AATACAGACAATAAAATTTGTATTCTTGCAAATCCTTTTATGAAATTATGGCAGAAGGGCTACTATGAAGAAGAACATTATGCAAAGAAAATAAATAGTGTATAGAAAAAAGGTGAATCCAGGTTAAGGCAATGTAAATAGCTTTCCGAGATACACAACTTTGCTTAAAAGAACTCACACCCTTTGTGTCATTCATTCCTTCTGAAGAAAAGTATTATATTTTAAAGTCAATAGATGTGTTTATCCAAGTCACTCCTAGCTGACTTCACAAGGAAGGCTTTGGGGTTTTTAATTTTTGGTTCCAGACAAAGTCATTTTCCTTTGTCTCATTTCTTTTTTCTTTTAGAAAAATGTAATACATTTTTCATATTAAGAAAACAAGAGATTGAAAGATGACTTTTGGCACTTCCCGTCCATGCCCCCATTTGCTGCTTACATGAGGAAAAACGGCAGAAGATGGTTCTTGCTCAGACTGCAGCCCCTGCAATTACCAGATGTAAACACAGGAAAGAACAGGGACTTGTTAGCCTGTCTAAATCCACCCTCACCCCAACAACCTCACTGAGCCTGGAGACACCTGCAAGAACATTTGCCCTCAAAGCATCATCAGGGCCACCTCCCACAGTCCCCATAGTTTACTGCTGAATTTCACCATCCCAAGTGCACGGCTACTGCCTGTAGAGGTGCGAGCATCCCTGCAAGCACACGTCTGCGTACACCGCCAGTCCTGTGCCTCCGGTAACAAGCACTCAATAGGAGCCACATCTCTTACTCTGGGAAAGTTTGTCTTGTCTGTTTGCAACACTTTGACAATATATTTTCTCACCATCTCCTTTGGCACAAATAGCAGCCAAAGGCAGCGCTGCCTGAGGGAAGCAGCGGCACTCAACCCGAAGGCAAAGCATCTCTTCCCTCGCACTCCCGGGTGAGTCCTTCGGGTGGTTTTATCCTGTGTTAGGAGGAGATTGCCTCTGGCCTCCCTTAAAACTGCTTGGCTGAGCAGGTCCTCCTAAAAGCCGCACCTCTTCTATCACAAGGCCTTTTTTTCCTTTTGAATCTCTTCCCCAGTGTAATTTATAAAGTAAATTGCATAACACCAATTACAGAATTCCTGATGTGGCCAGATGAGGGGAGCAGTTATCTCCTTTGCTTTGTAACCCAGTCCCATCCCCCCCCTTATATTCTCCAGCTTTATTTGACTGCTTTGCAGCTACTGTTGCCAGCAGGTCTGTTTCCTCTTTAGTTTCCTCATGAACATTTCCATCCAAACTATATTTTGCATTTTTATTGGTCCTCCCCAGACGTGTGGCCTTTCATCTGCTGACGTTGAATCCATATGCCGATCTCAGCAGAGCGTGCAGACTGCAACACCTTCCCATGCCACACCGCCCATGTGTCGCTGATGGTTTTCCAGGTCCCGTCCCGTCCCGTCCCTGTCCCACGCTGCCTGAGGAGCAGCATCCCCTCCCCTGCGCCTGGACCGGGCTCTGCCCAGCTCACCGTGCAGCCACCCCCAAATCTGCCCTTTCACTCTCCTTCTGCCACAGCACTGCATTGAGCCACTCTGTGCTTTCCTTTCAAACATCCCTTTATTTCTGTGGTGACCGCCACTGCCTGCTGCCTAATATTCCCGCACGCACGTGGCCCCGCTGGCACCCGCAGTGGGACTGGGGCACCCGCAGTGGGACTGGTGCACCCGCGGGACCTTCGGTCACTTGGTGGTGGCTCCAACCCCCACCGAAATCAACAGAGACTTTGTCAGGCTCCACCAGCTACCCTGCTCCTGGTCCTCCTCGCTCCCCTGGCGTCTGTACAAGGAGCTCCTCCTGCCCTCGGCAACTGGGCTTCCCTTCTGTGCGTGGGGATCGCAGCGGTGAGAGGACATGCTCCAGAGCCCAAAGATTTGTCCACAGTGTGAACGGGCTGGCCCAGGCTCTTTCAGTGGCCCTAGAAGTGCTCCAATCCATTTTGGCCATGATTTTGGTTAAAAAGTCATATGAAGGAAGCAACGCTGGAGAGACGCCGGAGGTGTGGGAAGAGCTCAGCCCTGGCGCTGTGCCTCGGCTGTACCCGAGGCATGGCGGCGCCCGGAAACACGTGGGCCTGGTGGTGCGCTGGCGTCCGCTCCTCCGCTGTGGCTTGAGCAGGTCCAGCCGACGGGAATCGGAATCGCATGTGCGTCTGGACAGAAGAATTAGAGTCGGAAACAACGCCTCGGCACATGGAAGCTCTCGCCATTTCAAGGCCTATTTCTTCCTTGCGCACAACAAAGCAAAACTATCCCCCCTGCTTGCTTTTGTCTTGATATTCTTCACAGATCCCAGCACAGTAAGGCAGCCTCAGAGCAGACCCCCAAAGGGTTTCTGCTTAGTTTGGATCGTGAACTGGTTGTCAGAGAAAATGATGCTGTAATCCTGGGAGACGCAATAAAGCTGTCCCGTAGGTTAGGCCCTCGCCAGCTGGAGGCGATTCTTAATGCAGATTTCACTCTGCGTGTGTCGCATTTGCTAATTTTCCATGAATGATTCCTGATTTTCAATCGACCTTAGTCTTTAGCTTCATAAAACTTTGTTCTGCATTGAAGTCTTTTGGCAATGTGGAGTTTTGCCTGAAATAAAGTAGGAAAGAGACATCCTGAAAAATAAATTCAGCAAGATTTTGCACAGGGTGCGGCATTACTATCAAATGGTACATTTTCTGCTGCTTCTACTGAAAGGGGAGATGTTCCTGTAGATATGTTGCAAGGTTTTAAGAAATACAGATTCAGCTTGTACTTCTGAAAGGCCTTAGACTCAGTTTGTAAATGCTCTGGGCCTCAACTTTTTCCCTGTAAATACAGTCTTTATTTTTCCTGTTGTGTCTGTTCAGACTGTGATTTTCAAAGGGACCCAGGGGAATTGCTGTACGAGTCCCATAGAACAATAAGTCTGTTCTAGTTTCATTAAACGCCTCACTGAAGGCCTTTCCTGGGAGAGTAGATCATTCGCCCTGCTTTCCTACGCACCAACCTGGTCCTATTTACACAGGCTGACAGACTACCTGATGGAGCCATTATTCTCTTTTCACATATAGTCTAAACTATTTCCTCCTGCTGGGCACTGAGCAGTTTTAAATCAAGATGTCTTAGTTCATGGAGGTTAGGAATAGTCTTATAAAATGCCTTATTTCTTCCTTGCTCCTATGTAAATCTATTTTATTGGACAACTGGAAAACATAACACTTGGCTTGTGTCTAACCCCCCATGTGCTTCCAAATACAATATACTGTATTTTTTTCAGAATAAGCTTTTCGTGAAAGCCTGTTATTCCCCGCATCCAGCCTGAGCTTTTGCAGAGCAACCTGCCCTCCTGCCTAAAATCACACCCAAAAAGCAACCCTCGGTTGGGAACTCGGCGCGAGGAGACATTTCAGGGCTGAAATTCAGGTCACATCGGGGTGGTTTTGTGTGATTTTAAGCCTGAGAATACAGGTTAGTCCAGTGCCATAACCAATGGGAAAACCTCCAAGGGGTTTTAATGGTTCTCTGTTGCCTGCTCTGCCTCGTGAAAGGTGTCCGACCAGAGATGAACGCCGGCGGCCCCTGCGCCAGGTCCCCTGCCACGCAGCCTCTCGCGGCTCGTCCCTGCCATCCCTCCCAAATGCGTTCTGGCATGCAGAGTTTGTTCTGGCCGGGAATTTGGTTTACAAAGATTAAAGAGACGCTGTGCAGTGGGCAGCCAGCCTCGGCAAGCGAGGCGATAAAGGCAGCATTGGAGGCGGTATGGCACGGTGTGGACCGGGGCGCTGGGAGAATGGGCCAGCTGGGGACATGGCAGGAGGTTACACATCCTGAATACACATGAATTAATGACAAACGCGCCAACCTCCCCACTCTGAACAAGACGTGCTGGCCTGCTTGAAGCCCCCGTCCCTTCTATCGCAGCGGCTGGCTCTCTCTAGGCTCTGCTGTGATACAGTGCAACCGTTATGCTCTGCAAAACTACTTGTCAGCTGCCCAGCGGCTACACAAACATGGCAGGAAAATACCGCTTGAATATTTAAAATCATCAACAGGCCCCTTTAAACCACTGACTAATGCCTCTGGTTGACATTTAATACTCTGCACTAAGGAAGAAATAGTTAACTGAAATACCACCTCATTTTTACAGTCAGGCAATATCTTGCACTTATTGTCATTGTCAAAAATTATTTTCACTTAAACTATGGGAATGCAGCACAGGACACAAAAAAAAGGAAAGGATTTACTGCTGAATGCTAAGTCATTCTGTATTTTGCTATTTAAGGAGCTAATAGAATAATGTAATATAGAGAGCACAGACCCAAATAAAACTTCCCATGTTACTGCCAACTCCAAGCAATTTAGTTTTGTGACTCAGGCAGCATAATTGTGAAATTGGCTTAGAACTCATTATGTTGTTTTATTTTTATCTGTCTGTATGTTTAAATGCATGCTTGAGCTTCATTGCGTTTGCCTTAGCAGCCAAAGGTTCATCTCAGTTGCATATTGAAGATTTTCAGTGTATTGGTATGGACTAAAAGGCTATTTTTTATTGCTGAGAGCAGAGATGCTCTCACAGTTGTCTGTAAGCTTTGGACTGTAAGTAAAATGGTAAATGCACCAAAACACAATAAAATGCAGAGGACATGGGAACCCTTAACACGGACACACTGCGGCTCTGCCCCATCGAGCCTCCCACCCACCCTCTGTGCCCACAGTCTGCAGGGCGAAAGGGACGTGCAAAATACATTAAATGCATTTCCTGAAAGGACAGTGAGTATGGGCTAAATTCAGCTTGTCTCCAAACCCAGAGACAAAAAATGTGAAATTCTAAAGCGTCAGCTACAATGAGCAGGGTGTCTCGTGTTTGGTGCTTTTCATAAGACAGCCTTTGCGACTGCGTGTGGGTGCTGAGTGTGTTCAAATGCAAATCTGATCGCAGGCTGCAGCCCGTGTGGTAGATAAACAAACCGTCTTTTTAAACGCAGTGTGAAATGTGGGGGCTGATGTGACCACTATCAGAGCCTCACGCGTGAGTTATGAGACATCATAAAATATTTTCATATTGCAGCAATGAGAACAGAGCTGCTCTGTGGTAGGCTTGTTTGATCTGATAGCTCACCCGGCGCCCGTACCGGGTCTAGCAGGAGGGAGAAGAGTTTCTCAAGAGCCACCCTTCTGAATGCTGTCTCCTTAGAAATTTCTTACAAAGAAAAGACTTTCTTATGGAACGAACAATGAAGAATTGGCTGTTAAGACAATGCAGGTGACACTTTCAGGGACTTAGGGACGTTCTACCCTGCCCTGGAAGCAGCTGAACTGGTCACCTTACTCAGGCTGAAAGAGTTGTGACGTGAGTGTAAAGAATTAGGTCACCTCTTTTTATTAGATTGTTAATTAAACTATTTTATTCTGAAAATGAGCATTCCTAGGGGTTCTTCAGACTAATGGTACATGGCTGGATGGAGATAACAAATACAGTCACTTCATCTCCTCCCAAATAACCTATCTCCACCCGACTTTGAGACTGATTCTGTAAATTCTCAATGCCACAAAGTTCCTTTTCCTTTGATAGTCTCTTTCATCTTAATTTATTCTATTGCATTGATTGTGTAAGTGATTATTCTAATTCTTATTTGCATAGTCAGATTATAGTTTACAGAATACCTGTATGTTAGGGTTAGAGTCTGCGTGTATGGGTCTTAAACGTCATGTTTCATTCCTCCCCGTGACATTGATCTCCTGAGTGATCTTGAACTAATTGTCTGACTTTGCGGTCTTTCACCGCTGCTGTGGCAGATATTCTGCAAACACAGGACACTTAGATGTCTCTGCACTTCTCCAGACTCCTGTGCAAGCCCCAGTCCAGGCCATTCCTCCCAGCAGATGTAAATGCCTCCTTTCATAAAGCGAAGCGTGGGGGTGCGTGGGGCAGGGAAGCCCTGCAGTGCCGTTGCAGATGCCGAGCCCGGCCCAGGCGAAGCGGGGGCGTGCGTCTGTGCCAGCGTCCCGGGGGCATTTAGCGCTCCAGCTGGTGCCCACCAGGCGTTGGCTTGGCAGACTTGGTGCGGCCTCGGCCAACTTGAAGCCGTGGCAGCGTGTGGCCGGGTCTGAAGGGCTGATGGTGCAGACGTGCCCACGCAAGCGGCGAGCCCAGCTCTGTGGTTTCTGGCACTGAGGAAACGACTTCGTTGGCGTGAGCCCACGGGAAGAGCTGGACCTTGGAGGGTATTGCTGAGAGCCTAATTTGTCTTCCTGTCATGAGCATGAGGCTTAATTACTTTTTCCCCCTTTGCTCTATTCATTGAAGAATATGATAAAAATGCGCGCAAGCAGTTAAATATTCTGAACTTTTTCAGCTTGGAGGAATACCCTTCTCTTCTTGTCTCCACAGCATTTTACTTTGGGGACACACAGGCACACTGAATTCGTGTCTGTGGTGCCGCTGCACCGAGCTGATCCCAGTCAGCCTAATCACAAAGCTGGGCAAAGGAAAAACTGAATTTTCAAACTGATGACACATTTATACCAGAATTGTAACTTTATAATATTAATGTATCATTTAACTTACATGTATACTTTGGAATGTTTATAACTACTGTAAATCATAGGCGAGAGCGGCCAAGAGAGTGCCACACAACATTCCTAGCGCAACTCGTAAAATAAATACAACAATCACAGAGGAACAACATTCCCTGTTACAAAAGGGAACGCGTAGCCACTCTGCTGCAGATGGGAAACGTGCTCGGTGAAATCTTCTCGAAGCCTGGGCACAGGCGGGGGCAGCGGCGCGGTGTTTCGCCTGCACTGCCCCCCTGCTCCTGCTGTGCTCTTCCGCGGAGACGTCAAAGGACAACACGCCATTGAGCCAGTGCCAACGAAGTGTTGTGTCACTGGGAGATGACACCAGACATTTGCTGGTGACGCTGCTCGGCACCGTTGTTCCCTTCAGCGTGACAGCCCAGGTGTTGTGACGTGCTCCTCCTCCTGCCGCCCCCTAGGGATGCCGAAAAGCCATCCCCACGCAGCGTGCAACGCGCTGACCTCCGTCCACCTTGTCCTGCAGGGCGCCTTGGAAAGAACAAACCCCTACTGTTTCCTGACCCATAAAATCCTGTGGCTGAGTTCTGACCTGTTAACCTTCAGCTTTTCTTTTAAGGTTTATAGTACTTTTATGACTTGACCAGCGGACTGTAAAATACACATTTAAATGCATTCAACTCAGATAACAATCTCATCATTAAAACAGCCTAGCTTCTTTCTTTGAAGTTAATCGCTCTCAAATTCTTCTGGATTCATCAGCACACTTACCAATACCTGTTTTTTCCCCTGAAGTTGGCCACATAACATGACACAAAGACTTTCAGTTCTTAAAAGACAGTAAAAAAAGGTTGCAAATCTTATTGAAAATTCCCCTCAACTTCAGAGCAAAATCTACAGAAAAATCAAATCCCAATTTGAATTCAGGACTTCTTCAAATATTAAAAATGAATCAACTTCTGAGATTCAGGTGAAAGGATGACTATTTCTATTTTTATTATGCTAAAAATCCAGTTGAGCAAGCAAGCACAATGTGGTAACATTGCACAGGCAGCAAAATACCAAAATAACACCAAGGACAGGAGACTGTTTTACTGTACTTTCTGGTAAGTTATTTAACATGCTTTTGTTGGCAGGGCAGATGGTTTGGGGCTTTGGATCAGGCCTGGATTACTTAGAGCAGGCAGTAGGCAGTGCCTCTCACGTAATGGTTGTTACCAAATACAGCTGAAAGCCCAGGAAACGGGACACTCAGTTCTGTTTCTCTTCTCTAACACTGACACCACGAGTATCCCGGTGCATCCTTAAGTTGGGAAGAAACAACCCCCACCATTTCACTGCGGCTGCAGGTGCTGACCTGGGTTCCTCATCTAAACAAGAGGTCTGACCTGCAGGAAAGAAGGACGGGACCCAGAGCTCTGTCCTGGGCTGCAGAAGCCAAATGAGTTATGCGGAAGCAGAGCTGATGTCAGAAATGGGTTGGCAGAGCCCAGGGCAGGCAAGTTTTGGCACTGCCGTCTGCCAAGGGCAGGTGGAGAAGATCTGTGTCCAGCAGAACCGGCCCCTCCATCTGCTTGATGTAGCTGCTGGATAACTTCACCCTGGAAACCTTCTGCCAGGTTAACGACCCAAAAAATGTGTTTCCTTTTCTCCCCAGTTGGATCATTTCTTGTTATGGCCAACAACTGAACGTTTTATTTTAACACATTGCTGGATTTATAATGGGCTCTGTCCATCATACACAGAAATGCTCATTTTTTGAGTCAAATATAACTGTGCCTGTGTTCATACGCTTTCTCTGTGCAATCCTTGGCCTCTGCAGTTAAGAAACGTGACCCTAGGAGGTGTTTATAGAAGTCTAAATATAGGTTTATCTGTTCTAGTCTTTCCATGAAAGATCTTTTTCCTTCAACACATGGAGATTAAATACATGGAGCAATATTAGTTAACACTTAGGTTATGGCACTCTGCGAAAAACGCCAGGAAATTCCGTTTTGAAGTTGACGTTCCAGTCCTAACTGCTGTTGACTTAATATTTCTTTTCTCTCAAGGCATGAACTGAGGATAGGGTGTCGCCTGAAGCTGAGTGACGCTGCTTCAGACAGGCGTTTGGAGAGACACCTCGCATTAATCTCTTTAGGTGTGCCCTGCGGGTTCGTTCAGGCCAATGGTGGAAAGCGAGAGCAAAAATCCCACTGTTCTCAGCAGCCTGGAACCTTTCGAAAGCAATATCTGCGAGTCCGTTGTATTAACTCTCAGTTAAATAAAAGAAAATTAACCAAACTTGAGGGAATTTACGTCAGAGCAGCTGTTTGCGTGCATCTTCTGCTGGTCTTAACTCTCACACTTTGGGCTTTCCTGTTCACGTTTACAATAACATCATTGCATCATGGTCCTCGTGTTTAATATTCCCTCTTTCAAAATATGAAGTTGCAGCTGACTCCCTGTATCCTTCTGGGATAAACACAGAAAAAGCTTTACTTAACAGCTGCTCTATATTATTATTATTACCTATTACATCATATCTTATTACAGCTCTATTTCAAGTTTCCCCTAAAATCTAATCACATTCTGAAATTGTTTACAGCGAAACTAGAAATGGGCTTGAGACATAAAGTTCACATCCCAGCATGGGTCTGAACTTTCTTGCAGTTCAGATTTATCCAGACGCCTCATTTAACTCTCTTGCTCCTGACAGACGGGACCAACTGGAAAGTTCGGGCGTGCGGCGCAGTACCGCAGCTGTGAGCATACACCGCGGGCACCTGAGATGCGCCGGTTCAGAGGGGATCTGACGTGGTGGCAGCTGAGACAGGGTTTTACTTTCTGGTGTGTGCTCCGAGACTGAAAGGCAGAGAGACAGGCACTGAAATTCTGGTCCCATATACATGAATAGAAAAACTACCATTGATTTCAGCGTAGCCAGAATTTCACTCAAGCTAAAGACATGGATGACAGATAGACAGTCAGGCAGATACTAATTAATTAACTCATTTGAGCTAAATTAGGCTTATTTCTTTAAAATGGAAGTGAACATTAAGAGAAGTGTGTCCCTGTACCTATTTTGAGCTGCTTATGGTGTGTGTCCAGGAGCTCAACACGGGAAAGGACAGCGGGTTTGGAGTGGTTTGAGCCTCCCAAGATATAAAGTTCTTCTGCTCTCAGGTCTGCCCACTGAAAAGGGTCCGGAGCCTGCCTGAACCTCCAGGGACCCAGTCCAGCCCCTCGAGAGCTTCATCACGATGCCCAAACTTCTCTTGCCTTCCCCTCCCACCCTCCAGCCTTGTGCAGACTGCAAAACAGCCCCTTGGCAAGACAGCAATGGTGCTGCTGCAGGGGAGCACCCGCAGGGCTTCTCGTACAGGAGCAACCGCTGCTACTGTGGGTAAATCTCCACAGGATGGGTCCCTCAGCAGACGTGCATGCTCATAAAGGTGGAATAAAAACAATCCAGGTCACTAGCCTCATCCACACACTGACATTTCTATATGTCGTTGCTTTACAGCTCTGATATTAAGTAGTTTGGCTAACGTTTTAGAAATGTTACTATTTTCTCGACAAAATGTCGAGTAAGTTTTCAGGGGGGAATACTTCATAACTGAAGTATGTTTTCCTAAGGGCAATAAACCACTAAGAAATGTACTTTTTTCCCACCCAGCCTTTGAGCCAAAACTTTCACATGTTTTTCAAAGAAATAAAATTATAGGTGTTTTTCTGTAGTAGGGTGAAGTACCACCTGGGTGGCAGTGGTAGAAAGCTGGGCAAACTTTATAAATCTAGAAGGGGGAGATTGTTTTGGCATGACTTGGGGTTACAGCCTGGGTTTCCTATGCATAATTTTAAAAGGAATTGCTCAAAGCATCAGGAAACTCTTGCCGGTACACCATGCCCAGTGTACAGCTCTTACCTCTTTAGAGTAATCATGGAAGATTGCCATGGCTGAAGAGAGGACTTTTTCAGTGCAATGAACAGTGGAGTCAAGAGGCAGGCTTTTGATTATTTCTGTTTCTGACAAACCCACACCCATGCACATCCTGGTTTAAGAGACCAGAAGAATGTAGAGTGAATTGAAAATAATGAGTTGGTCAACATGGTTTAATTTGGCTCTTGTTCTGAGGTCGAGGTGGGTTCCCATCATCTGCTGGCCATGAGGAAGGCAGCACTGAACTGGTGTCTGCGACATCTCCAGTCTAATCTCAGCTCTGCAAAACCAACGGGAGAGTGTGAGGGATTTTTACTGATTACCAGTAAGTAGCTGAGGGTTTGGAAATGCACTTTTGTTTTGGCCATTTTAATCTCTGGCATTGCGCTGCTCAGAGTGTGAGCATTTTCTGATTGAAATAATAGAGAAAATTAATATCAGTTCATCCACAATCACTTTACATCGGATGGAGAAGGTGAGCAAAGGTGAAGGACAAAGAAACTTTTGCTCAAATGTCTGAGTGGTGCAAGCCCACTAAGAGTTAAGAAGTGCCTCACAGGGCGGCCTGGCACCCTGACCCAGCAAGCCAAGCCCCGAGTGCTTTTTTAAATATTAAAAAACAGGCAACATAAAATCTCTCTCCTGGAAATCAAACAGAAGGAAAACTAAAGTAAAGCTACAAAGGAAATCTCATTCTCTGGCCTGCTCTGCGTGCTGGCTTCCTACGTGCCGGGCTGGGGAAACTCTGAATCCTGTGGAAGAAATCCATGGAGAGGAAGCAACAGCCATCGCAGAGCGTAAAAGATGGGGCTGGTTTTAATCAGGGCTGACTCTTCACGAATAACAAATGGGAAGGAAAGGTTAAAGTGGGGCATAAGGCTAAGCCAATAAAGCCTTTTTTGAGACAAAATAAGAAGGGCGTATTTCAATATGCCACAGTGGAGAGAGAGTCGAAGGAACTAACGTGTCCAGGATGTACAAACACTGCCTGACGCCAGCCTTGCGCTGCCTGCCCAGCTCACGGCCAGCAGCACGCTCCTAATGTAGGAGCTCAGTAACCCTCGTTGGAAGGCAAGTCCCTTTGACTGTGTAACCAGCCAGATCGTAATCGAATTAGACATCTAAAGTTAGACAGCGTGAACGTCCATGCTCCCCTATCCCCTCCCCACCCCCTCGATACACACGCGCATCACTTACCTGGGAGCGTCCTAGCATTTCTCACACTTTTTTGGGGGGAAAATACATTTTTGGAATGTCGAATCACTGAGAAAGGTGTGAACAAAAGCAGTGTTTGGCTCTGCCAGCATCCAGGATGCGGAGAGCTTTCCTGCTCGGGTGGAAGCCGGGGTCTCCTGCCTGAGTGGGGTGGGTGAAGGGTGTTACCGGGGCTGCTGGTAAAGTCTTCCAGCGGATTTAAGTGTGATATGGATCCAGTGCACAGTTTTTAACAGTTCTCCTGCAGCCAGCATCTAACACTAGCCCTTAAATTGCCATTCTCCTTTTCCTGAAATTTTGGTGTGTTCAGACTGGATAACCAGGATGGAAACAAGCGACTGGTGGTGACAGCAGGCAAAATTTCAGGAGGTCTTGATCTGATGGCCATGTGGGGGGCTGACACTAAATCACTTAGTGCTGCAGCACCAAGGCTAAAAAATGATTCCAGCAAGCTGTGTAAATGCCTTGGGTACAAGCGGATGTCAGGGCCAAGGGAAAAAACAACTTTCTGGATTTCTATAACAGACATTGGCAGCACCTAGAGCAGAATCTTCCAAGACCACAATAATGTTTTCAGTGCTTACTGGATTTTTTTCAGCATAAAGCTGTGGTTTGTGTGGGTTACTCCTTAGTGTCTTTCAAGTAACTAGCCTGCTGCTATGCAAACATTTGGGGTATGCAGTGGCCTGTGTGGATGCTGTTTTGATTTATAGTAAACCCTGGGAAGAACTCCTATAGCACCTGAAAGCGATCTTTCAGCAACTCAAGGAAGCAGAGTTGACTTTTAATTCCCCAGTGTTCAGTAAGAAAGCAGGAAACCATTATATATATTTTTTCATATATATATATGTGTGTGAGATAGAGTAGGGCAGGGGAGTTATGAAACCAGAGATATTTAAAATGCAAGCTATTAAAATGCACCTATTACTGGCTTCTAAATGGCAGGTGAGATCTTTTCTGGGTATTGAGGTATATTATCGGAAATTTATTCCACATTTTGCAACACTGGCTGCTCCATTAACTGATCTCACTAGGAAAAAATCATCTCATAAAATAAATATGACCCCATGGCGTGTGCTAGCCTTTCAAGGACTGAAATCAGTTCCTAGAGATCAAACAGTTTTCATAAGCCTGGAATTCTAAGGTCCTTAGAGGGTGAATCTCAATGTCAATAATCTTAAACCAGAGTCAAAATTAGCACAAAATTTAAAAGGATGATAAAAAAAATTCCACATTTGCTTGATCAATTATCTGAAAGAAGTGGAATTCCCCACTTATGCAGAGATTTTAATAAAGTGGATCACAGCATTTTCCTGGAAGGAATTATATGCCACACTAAAGCATAGGTGGTTGAACAACAGGAAATTCAGAAAGCCGAGCAGAAAGTTAGCGATTGTGGAATGTTATATGGTCAGTTTAGTAACTCAGGTTTGCGTCGGACCAAATATACCAATGAACGTATTTTTCCCAGAGCGACTGAGAATAAAGGGATCGGTTTCTCGTAATGCAATTGCTATTTCTGAATTGGATTTGGAACAGATCTTCCTAAGTATAAATCTTTTATTAAAACAGAAATCATTAAAAAATGATCAGATACCAGCTAGAACTCTTGCAGTGAGGTGGTGTTGCCTGTGATTTGCAGGACACCAGAGATCACCCTGGTGTCCTCCTCCGCCGTGACTCTCCGGTTTGCCAGGGCCCAAAGGCTTGACTCAGAGTGCAACAAATGAGGCATGCAAACAACTATTCGTGCAGAAAACTCACTGGTGTGAGATTGTTTCCTTCAAAGAAAAGAACTTTTGCAAGTCTGGGTTTCATGATTCTTCACTCCTGAAGCAAACAATTTTCAGCAATAAAGAGAGTGAAAAACCAAGTTGGTCTGGAATATAATTTTCATTCGTAGGACTGAAGGATGGACTTGGCCAAAAGAAAAAAGATTAAATCTGTCCTGAAGGTGCAAGCAAAGTGTGCAAGTGACACAAGCCAGTCCCTCACCTGCTCTCCAGCAGTGACGTGCACATGCTGTGGAGAGAGAAATCACAGACGTGCTGTGAACCCACCGTGCGGAAGGTGGGTTCCCAGAGCCCTCGAGGACTCATCTGAGCCTGCATTTTAGTGCAGCTGAACCAAGCCGTGTCCTCAGTCTGAGAAACTGCGCTATATTCATTCCTATCGTTAATCTTCTCTGCGTCTCATGTCTTAAGTGGTTTCTGAGGAGGTTTGGTTTGGGTTTTTTTTCCCAAAGAATATAGCTTTGCGCAGCACTAAGGAAAACATTCATCCAGCAACACCAGTAATTGGGATAGCGGCTCATACAGCTCCAGCCCTTCCAGCCTCTACCTGCCGCTGCACAGAGGGAAGCAATACGTCCTTGGGGGCAGCAGCTCCCCACAGAGTTACAGGTGCTTTTCCCCCTGGCCAGGATATCTGCTCTGAGACCCAGTTAGTAATTTAAGTCTTCTCTTTTCTGTGGACTCCGGTGTCCAGTTCACATCTGTGCCCTGGTGTTCTATGTGGAGAGCCAACTGGGGTTTGCAAGGGGGAGCATGAGGAACCATAGGTGCTGGGGAGCGGACCCATGGTTTGCCTACCCCTTTGCTCGCCCGGGGCCGAGCGATGCTCCCCACAGAGCTGAGGACACCCTGCAGCACTAGCAGTGGTTCAGTTAAGGTGTTGTTGAAGGGGGAAGAGTATTTGCTTTTATCCTTTGGGTATTTGCGCTTAAAGGGTTTATCCAAAAAAACATGGAAAACCAGCTAATCTCTACACCCTGAATAAAAAAATCCCTCGCGCTGCTTCTTGCCTCTGTGAAACATGACATGTGGCCCGGTCATTTTGTTTTCCATCCAAAAACCCTGACCTCAAGTTCTGTTTTCTTAGGCACGCTTACATTTAATTAAAAGGAAACTATCAGACGTAAAAGTAACCCTCTTAGATATGCTGTATCCAGTCCCAGGTTAGGCCTGTTCGTGACTTCTCCATGTACAATTTCCTCCAGGATTCCACCCTAAACCGAGACCCAGTGTGATGCAACACCACTTTCAGCACAGAAGATAGGGTAATGCTGGCTTGACAAGTGAAATTAATTACTGCATTCCATTAATTTTGAGTCATGCGCCCAGCCCATGGAAGCTAGGAGAACCTTGTGAAAAACAAATTCACTACATTGTACTGTAATGTTATTCTTGGCTGGAGTTTCCACAGCCTGCTGGGGTCCTCCTGAGCGCAGGACTAGCATGGGTAGAGCAGCTGCTGTCTTCAGAGAGAGCAAGAGAAGCTCAGTCTTCATCCAGGACTATAATAAGGACAGCAAGGGCCTCCTCAGGATCTTTAAATGCAGGCATGACTTGGGAGGGTGGTCATTGTTGGCTCCTGACACTTTTGAGTGTTGAGCTCCAATTACATATTTACTTGCAATTGCTAAGTGACTGCTTTGAGCATTTTCTGTACAAAACCAAACTCCTGGAGCGCGCCATGGGAATGGCTGCAGCAGTGAAGGGACTTTGATCCTCCTGAGAACAAGGTGACCTCCATAAAGGCCTCGTGACAACTTTGTGAAATCTTCTGCACTGCAGCATTCAGCTGAAGCCCCACGGTAGCATCTTTCCAGTCGAAAAGAGGAATGGTTTAGCGTGACTCAGAGCAGAAACACTGCCCATCCCAAATGCTGTATTAAAATTTTGAGCGTGAGTCAGTCCAGTTCCCTCTGGGGAATACAATTACTGTCAGCGAGCGTCTGCTAAGCAAGGCCCTGCTCAGGGATCATGGCCATGGGTTTCTCCCATGGGAATCCGTGCTGGAGACACCACGTATGGTGCTGGCCTGGCACTGCGTCGGTAAGTCCATGACTCACGGCAGCGGCCACCTTGAAATACTGAGTTCATCAAACCATGGGGAGCTGATGCGGATCTACCAGATTTCAGGAGAACGGGATAAAGCAGAACTTCCCAGGCTCAGCCATAGGCTGACCTCATGTCATGATGGAAAGATGGTTCGACCCCTTCTCCTTCGGAAAGGAAAGTGGCTAAGCACTGAGGAGACAAGTCTAACGGATAAGCCTTTTGCACCATTACAGCAAGGAGCAGACACCGTGTCCGTGGCCTGCAGACCGTGCCCGTCCCAGTCCCCGCTCTTTTCTCTTCAGTCTTCTTCCCGGCAGACTGAACTGGGCTGAGCCTCTGCATTAACTGACTTCACTTACTCTGGAAAGCAGAGCAAATCTTTTGCCCCCAGCTCGTGCTCAGCAATTCTCTGGTTGAGGAGACGCAACCTTGGGGAGCCAAGACCTGCGACCAGCAGCTGCCCCGCGGCCCCCCTGGAGCCTCCTCGCTCCCCTCCACCACCAACGTCCACAGAGCGCTTCCCGCTCCATCACCCACCTTCCCTCTCTCTCTGGCAGATGATGAAGTATGTGAGTGCTGTCTTGTCTCAGGTATCTGTCTGGGGCATCAAAAAATCTTCCCTGCCGTGAACGGAGGTGGTCTGACACTGCTGAGGCCGCCGGCACACAGCGCTGCCGGCTCTCCCCCTCCTCAGCTCTCTGCTGTCGGGCTGCTCGCTTTGTGGGGGAAGAGAAACGAGGAGAGCGGCCACGGAGATAAAATGAAGGGCACAGGCAGTCAGAAAGGCCTTTCGCTGAGCACAGGGACAAAGCCGGGAGGATTTATCAGTGGGAAGGCAGCAGTCGTGACAGACGGCAGTGATAAACCTCCTCCGCTGCCCCGCTCGGCCCCTCGGGGGGCGCGGAGGGAGGAGGGGGATCCCCGTCCCCCCAGCACGGCTGCCCCGCACCGGGCGCTCGGCACCTTCGCGCAGGGGCTCCTCCAGGCAGCAAATAGGCGGCGCGGACCCCTGACGTGGGAGGCTCGGAAGGGATCCTGCCAACCCTGGTTTTCAGTGGAGAAATTTTGAGTTAGGAGTATTATTTTAAGAAGAAAAGTTCTCTTCTCAACAGGGTCCCATCTTTCTGAGAACTGAAAATCTTTAGTCCCTTTTCTCCATTTTTTGAGTATGAAAACTCTCTGCAGGAATCTTCCACGGAAACTACTGGTGGTTTCTGTGACTCTGGCTGCTTTTATCTGCTTGTCCTCGCAGGAAGAAGAAACAAAAGGACAGCTTCCAGAAAGACGACAGGAGCTTCTTTTTGCTTTCAATGTCCCGAAGCAGGGTCTGCCCTTCTGGCTGACAAAGGTGCTGCGCTTGCATGCAGGGTCAGACTGCGCTCCTCGGGAGAAGCTGAAGCACCACGGTAAAGGCCACGCAGGCACGCGGCTGTCGCCCACACGCCAGTAGGACGCACAGCCACGTGGGCTCTCTGTCTTTTCTGTCGCAGCAGGGCGAATGATACAAAAGTCATCCTAATTTCTTGACTTTTCAGATGAGGATCTCAAAGAAAATTTCACATCTGGATGAATAAAACTGCACGCGCTGTCTCCTACTTCGCAGCCAAGAATCTGAAGCTGAAGATGACAAACCCAAACCACAGGGAAGACTAAAGCCTGGCTCTTCCCATCCCTGCGCTAACCATGGAGCTGGCAACAGCCAGCCCCACAGCACAGCCCTGATAGGAAATTCAAAGTTATAGTAGCTAACTAACAGTAGGGAGCAACCCAGTCTCCTGAGTGTGAAAATATGGGTAATAAATATTAATAGATCAAGGCTCTGAGAACAGCCAGGGAAAACAAGTCGGAGACATTTTGCAGAGTCTCATTGATTAAAGCAAAATCTCATTTAACATAGTCGATAGCAGTAGTTCTGCCTTTACCATTTCATTTCAGTCACATCAAAATGTTTCAGTTTGGTAAGAAAAAGCACCTTTCTTTTAACAGTCTCAGTTGGATTAGTTCTGATTTACGTTACACATCAATCTTAGAGTAGGTACCTTTTTTTTTTTTTTTTTTTGTAGGAAGAACTGCAGTTTTCAGTATGCTGAGAGAAATGTCATTTTCTGACCCAGAACTTTGCAAGCTCATGCCTTGTCCAGGGAGGAGCCAGGACCACATTGACACTGGTAATTACAAACCTGCGACCGTCCCGCCCGGGGCAGTCGGTTTTGCAGAATGTGCTGATGGATTTGGTAGATATTTCTCCCCATGCTGTGCAAACCGCTGCAAAGAACAAACCCGGGGAACAACTGTGACTGCCTGTTCTCTGAGGACTCCTCACAAATCTCTACAGCCTCTGTAACCACTGACCCAAACAGTGCCCAGATCTAATTCAGGCCTTGGAAGACTTTTTGGGGCGTACAGTGTGATGTCCCGTAGTGGTTCCTGCAGCGAAACCCCAGCCTCTGTCTTGCCAACCTCCCACGCTCAACCGCCCACTGAAGTCAGTAGAAATTTAGCATGCCGAGGTCTTGTAAGGTCAAGGCTAATCTGGTTCTTGATCCATCCTGGTCCCAGTTTTCAGGATGGAGGAGGCACCAGCTGTCTGTCTGGACTGTTGAACATACACGTATGAGGCAGCACTTCCCCTGGAAAGGTCCACAGTGGTGCCCACAGTGATGTGCTGCTGACTCTTTTATGGGATATAAACATATTACACTGTTGTGCAGTTGGAACTGATGGCAATAAAACTTGATGTATTGGGAGGACAAACAATTTTGCAACAGCCTGTGAGAAAAAAATTGTAGAACGACACAGATTTTACCAAAAGACTTGTTCTTGTTAAGTCTTCCAGAGATAAAGGCTCTGAAATAGACGGTGCATACTGTTTAATTTTGAAAAAGGAGAAGATCGCAAACTACATTTTAAAACTTATCAGTTCAACAGCATCCTTGGTGCAAAACGTCGTGTTATATTGATTAGCAGGTAGTTTCCTGGGATCACTCATCCAGCAACTGGGCATTTGAAGCAAATCTTTGACGGTAACAGACTGTCTCTTAGACTTCTTCCTCATGTATATCAAGCTTGAAAACACAGCTAATAAAGGCCAGATGGCTGCAGGCTCCTTCTCACACCCATGATATTGATGGGAACATTCTGGAGGGAGTGGATTCTGCCTGAGTCTTTGCCTTGTGCATGACATGATGATAACCACATTTCAGCCTCTGCACTGTTTGGTCCTGACTTGATTCAAATGTTTCCTGGATTTCTAGCAAACGAGTGAAGTGCAGCTCAAAAGAAAATATATCCAGCCGTTATTAGAAAAGGTTGTACTCATCACGAACCGTCTAAATACCTCATTTCTGACAGGGGGAAATCCTTTTATTACTGGGTTGGTTTGGAAAGATTTTGAGTAGTTCATTATAAAATCGCATTCATCTCTGCCAGAACATATAGAAAGCAGCCAAAGTCCAAACTCTGGCCCCACTCAAGTCCATGGGATCTGGCATGAAATGGCAGAACTACTGGGCAGAATACTTTGACCTGGAATAAAGCAGTACATCTTACCTGCTGATGTAACCCACTGAAGTGTGCTCGCCAACCGCTGCAAAGGCCTTGCAGTTAGGTTCTGCCTCACTACGCTAATTAAGAAGACTAATTAATGCCAAAATATAATTCTCTGGAATGCTGCAGATATCACAGATACTGCACGATTGCACAGGATATTGCTCAGGATTAGATACTGTCTCTGTTGGTAAATTCCTCGTGGTTAGTAATCTCATCTTTTATATTCAGTTTTTAATAAGGAGCTGCCTTCATTCTGAAGCCAGCTCTGTTTAAAGCTGCAAGAAAAAAAGTAATTAAATCTGACAGCACTCACTTTCATGACATGTATTGCAGGCTATCTCGTGACACGGAGACCTGGTCATATTTTCATTATAAGGAGCTGACTTATTTTCACCAAGTATCTCTACTAGAATCGGAGTTTTCCTGAATTCTGTATTTCTTTGGCTCGACGAAACCCGCTGCCTCTCTCCGGCTTTGTGCTCTGCAGCACTGCTGGCTGCACACCCTGTGTATGTTGACATGTAATGGTTTGAACATTTGACATTTATGTGTAGCTGGCATTCGTTTCGTTGCCTTGCAACCATCTGGTTCCAGAAGAAACTCATAAACTGGTCTTGAAGCATGCACCCACCAGACGGCAAACAGATAGAGCTGTAGGACTCTGACAGCACATTTATCACACTCCTGTGATAGCCGACACAAATGCTGCCCTGCACTGTCTTCTCCTGTCTGTCCTACAGACCAGCGAGGTCTCCCTTGTAAAAAGAGGAGTTGATTCTTCACAGCGGTGGGAGCTTGCGGCTTGCAGTGACTTTGGCACATCCGTGCTTGGGCTCCCTGCGAGCCCGTGAAAGCGCCGCATGAACCAGCGTGTGCAACTGCGTCCCTGCATCTGGCAACGGTGACAAGTCTCCTTCCAGCCCCAGCTAGAGGGGGCGACTCCAAAGCCCAGATTTTGAGCTGCATTTTTCCAAACTTTGGAAATACCAGGGGGCAGATTTCAAGTCAGAGCCTTTCACATTTGCGCATGAAAAGAAAATTAAAAATGTATAGCCCGTGCTGATTCTGGTGGTGGTGTGTCCTCAAACCAGGACACACACCTATGGCCAGGGGACTGGTGGTGACCTGCCATCGTCCCCTGCCTCCATCACCCAGGCCAGAAGCGGCGGGGGGGAGCAAGCCAGCCTGCTCAGGGGTTTCTGCTGGACAGATACAATTTTTTCCATAATATTCTTGCCACAAAAGCCATGTCCTTTATTGTAAAGTGCTTTCTTGAAAATAGAGCAAGGAGAGTGCAGTTGCTTTTTTTGTGGATGCGATTTATTTAGGAGGACAGTGGCTGCCCTGTCATTCCACTTGCTTGTCCGCTCCTTTTTATTTCTGGTTTCTAAATCCCTGACACTGGTCTTGTGTCCATGGAGCAAAGTGATCACTTTTCTCAATAAACAGGAGAACTGAAAAATGCAGGAAGACCAGGTTATTAAATCCTAAGAACTTTTACTCACACACTATGTAATACCAATTTAACGAGAATCTTGTTCTGTAATTAAATCCCCATAACTCATCATATAACTGGTACCTCCTCTTCCAAATTAAACATTGCTTTTCCTTTAATTGGGTAATATTAGAGTACTACAGCAATTTGGGTTAAGATTTCATCATTGGAATAATTTTTATTTTAAGCTTCCATAGATGTGTACACAAACGCACATTACATACTAACGCAAAAGAATGACTTTTAGTCTACAAAATTCAGCAAATAATAGTAGCAGTCACTGGAGGGCACCTGCCTCAAATTCTTACCTGGCTAAACATGCCAGAAAGGAAAAGTAAGTACTTAAGATGACTGGAAGCACTTCCTTTTCAATTCCAATTCAAAGTGCCTGCAAAAATGTTTTACTGGGTTCGTACTGGTTTTCTGAATTTTTAAGATGGGGGGTGGGGTGGGGTGTGTGCATGCACTTGTGTGTGTATAGGTGATGGAAGAGGAACCAGACAGGAGATCTGAGTGTGCAGCTGAGTGCTCAGGCCAAGGTCAGCCAGGTCAGCACCTACATTAATATTTACTCTGTTCATTATTCCTATGTTAAAAAAAAAAAAAAATATGAGCTCTGTATGCTAAGGATTTCACAAACATATAACAAGAAGCCATTCCTGTGCCAGAGATCCTTATATGTATATGGACAAGACAGCAAAGGAGAGGAGGGATGCAGAGGCAGTCACGGATGCAAAGCAGGAACAGAGCTTTGTTATCAAGACTGGTCTGACCTTGACAGAGGCAGTGGTTTTCACTGCCCTTTAATGGTATTGGCTCTTTAGGGAGGGCTTAAAATCTTATTCCTGAAAAGCGTATCTCTGTAAGGGGTCGATAGAAATAGAGGCATTGCAAAGAGCCAGGGAGCCGCATCCAACTCCTTTGCACTATTTACAACAGCCCACAAACTATTGCGAGACAAGAAAGAGTGCTTCAACTGAAGGGCATTGAGAAGATGACTCATTTGGATTTTGGTTTTATTTTAAACTATTGATCGATTGTTTAATTTCTCCTAGTGCAGCAAAAAATGCATTTCTTTATTCTGCACACATACACTGGAACAGAACACCTATTAAAAAGCCAGTAGATTATTTTAATAAGCAGGGTTATTTGGTAGACTAAGGTATCCTTAGGGGAAAAAACATGTTTACTGGGTTAAGATTAAAAGCTGCACATTAGTGTCTGGGATACTGTGCAGCCCACCGCTGAGCTGTGCAAGAGGCACTGCTCGTACTTCCCTAGAGCACAAAGTGCAGTACGCTTTCTACAGCCTCAGGCAGGCTCAGGAGTTCTGCCTGAACTGAGGCTACACTTCACACAGCTTTATGAAAGAAAAGCACTGAAAAACAGATAAGGCAAGTAAATTAGGACAATTACTGAGCATCTACTTCCACGGGAGTTTAGAGCTAGTGTCTGTATTGCAGCTACGCTTAAGCAACAGGAGATTCGAGCCTGGCTTTTCCGAACACCAAACCAAAGCCTGGATTCCTCTTGCACCACAGCTAGGCGCTGGAGCACCTACACTTCCCTCCTTTCTACTTTTTTGATGTTGAGCAACTTGGTTTAGCCCTTCCACGTAGAAGAGCACTGAGCAGAACTGCCCTCAGCGCTGCCTCATGGGCCTCGGCCGTTTCCCACTCAGACTGCATTGAGAATGTCCTCAACACCAGGTATATGGTATTTTTTTCCTGGCCTCTCAATTTACTGAAAACCTTTGGTGAAACTCTCTTCACAGAGAAATGCAATCAAATTACTCTCCACAGGGAAATTCTTCTTAAAAAAAAAAAAAAAAACTGAAAGGAAGAAGATGTGTGAAATGAAGCTCTGGGAACTATTCATACGGCTGAGCTCCACGTGGCTATAGCTGTCCCAGCGCTGAAGAGCTGGAAATATCTTTGAGTAACATGACAGGTTAGAGCAACTAGGGCAGAGGAGAATTGCCCCGGCCCATTTCCCTCTGATTGCCGAAACTCAGTTGCTCACTAGGGGGAAACCACAGAAATGGGCATGTTTTATAGTGTTATGTATCAGAAACCCATGTTTTATCAGCTTTGCACTGGGAGCCTTATTGCCACTGCCAATACATCTTAGAAGCTGGGACTAAGCGCTGGAGTGGTGGTGGAGCAGTGATCTGCGGCACGGCAGCGAGGGGCTCAAGAGGCAGCAGCACCATGGGAAACGCGCCGCGGGTGCAACAACGATAACCTCTCAGCGGCGCAAATTCCTGCCCGGAGCATCACCGCGGCACGGGGCTCTCACTCATGCCATAGCCCCGCTGGCCGTGATGCCTGTTGCTCAGTAGCTCGCGGTCGCTGATGGGTTTCAGGGATCCCCCTGCACATCGCGGCAGCGATTCCCAGCCGAGGCCGGCACCGCGGTCTCTCCGTGGGCAGTGCAGCTGGCGTGTAGATGCACAAGTGGTGCGAGGGGATTTCTTGCTTGTCACTGTGACATGGCAGACACACCGCGGTCCTTCTCCAGACAAGAGGGAACATTTCCAAGGAATTTAAATGCAGAGGAAAACCCCTCTGCCCTGCCTCTCCTCCTGCCTCTCTGAGGGTGTGCGAGTGGCAAACCACAACCAGAGAGGAATAGCGGTCGTGAGAGAGAAAAAAAACTGGTCTGGAGGCTGCAGTGCAGGGGGGCTCTGGCAGAGCCCTGGTGCATGCCCCGCGCCAGCACGGCGCAGCGCCCGCGGGACCAGGCTGGGCTGCCGGCAACGCGGGTGCACGCCAGCGCGCGGCCGTCCCGCCGAGCCCGGGGAATTTCTGAGCTCAGACTGTGCGGTCTTGATGCTAAAACATAACGTGCCCACCCACCCGTGACTGTCACAGGGTCCCACGCTCCCCAGCGGACGGACCCCGGGTCTCTGGGCAGCAGAGCCAGCACAGCCTGCCCCAGTTAAACCCAGTTCAAAAGAAAAGTGGGATACCAGTTACCGGCTGGGACATAACTCTGTTATGCATGTGTCTTTATGTATGCTTCATCTCTTATCCTACAGGCAAGAAAGCTTTAAAAATATTTATTGATACTTTGTGGTGATCCTCCCAACAAAGTTATGTTCCCGCAGAGTCCTTGTTATGGCCATGTAACTTTGGTACCAGAAATGTTTTGGTTTATTATTATCACACTGCCCAACTAATTTCTTTTATAAGTTTCCCCTGCTGTATTTTTATTTATTTTCCTAATTTTTCTCTGGTTTTGTACTGAAGATAACAAAGATCAATGTCTGTCCAGTCTCCAGTAATCTAATAAAATATCTATTGATGCAAACAAAGGAGAACTAAGTTCCAGGGTTTTTTTCCGCAATCTTTGCAAAAGGAAAGACTGCAGTAATTTTTAGAAATTGTTTTGTGGGGTTTTTTTTTCCCTTCAGTTAAACCAGCCAACTCAAAAGTCATTCTTAGGTAATATTTAAGGAGATCTTTCACTCAAGTTCTGAACACTCTTGGAATGTTTTCAAAGGAGAAAATGAAGGAAAGTCCACCATTAACAGGCAGTTAGAGACATTTTCAGATTACTTTCAGTTTCTTACTTATCTTGGCACTCCATTAAAATAATTACATTTTCTGTAGCAACAGAGAGATTGATTAGACTGAAATCTTTATTGTTAGCATGTTTAACGTTATATTTACCCCACTTAGCAGCTTTTGATTCAGAGCAAGGCAGTGCGTTGAGTGCATAAGCTTAACAATAAAAAATGGAAACTAATTTCTATGAGGAGGCTTCAATTTTAGCAGCTTCAGTCTAATCACTATAAAGGGGAACTCTGGTTTAATCTAATTTCTCTTTGGATTAGAAGACTTTTAATTATTGCTTGGAATCATGCTTTCTAGCCTTGCATGAATCAACACATTAAAGCTGGGATTTTAAAAGAGCCTAAGGAATACATCGATCATTAAAATTCAATGACACTGGCAGCTTAGCTCCCTGCCTCCTTTGAACATCTCAGGGTTTCCTATTAATAAAACAACATCTGTGAAATTTAGAAAAAAATATTAATTTTGACTCCCTCTGGATTTTAAACAGGCATATTGACCCGACGCAAACCCATCCTCCGCTCCCGCAAGCCCTTCCTGCACAGTGCGCGTTCCTGTGAGCAGTTTTCATTAGCCCTTGCGGGTTTTTTATTGCAATCCAATGTTTCTTCAAAGTAGGAAACTTTCAGGACTGTAGTGGGTGGATTCTCTGATCATTTCCAGAGACTGATAGAAATGAGCATCAGCTTCATCAAGGACCACACGACAGGGTGGCTGCAGAGCATCACTGAAACGTTTGGTCCAGAATGTGGCCAAGGCAGCAGCAGTGAGTGTGTGCGGGAGAGAGTGAGTTTGGAGGACCTGGACTTATGTTGGTGCTAAAGTCTTAACTGACAATGGTAATTTTACACTCCAGGTAAGTCACCCTCGTACTCTGGCAGACGCTCCCAAAAGCAGGCCAGCACGCTCCGTAGGCAATTACTGCTGATCTGAGACCGGTCCCCAAGGCTGTGCTCTGCTAACCCCTACGAAATTCACTTACACAAAGCTTCTGCACTAAAAGTGGCATTTATCTGCAATTCTTTCTCCCCCAGAGTTTCTACTGGATTCCCATTACAGACAGAAAATTGGCAACTGTTCAGATTAAACACCAGAGTGAATTTCCTTGGCTCCAAGGAAGACATTTCTGTGTCGAAAGCTAAATTATGTTGCTGTTTTTCCACCTGTTAACGTGTAGATTATATAATAGAGACAGTTTTTCAATTATTTTTTTTCTTCTTAGGACTGCAATGATGTAGAAGGTGCGATCCTCACAGCTGCTTCTTTGCTTCATAGAATAATGCCAATGCTTTTGTCAAAAAGATCAAAAAGTAATATTTGAAACCATAAGGATTTTGTTTGCTGCTTACAGAGCTGTTTTTAGTGGTAAATCTTACAGAAATTTTAGTCCAAAGCCATTTTTAAGGTTTAAATCTTTGGCAATACAAGTGCTCAGTCCTAAAATTTGGATGGTTGTGGGTAGCGCTGTTGCAAATCCAGATGTGTGGGTCCCAATTTGTGTGTGTTTTGGGATGCCTTGATTTCAGAGTAGCCAGCCTACAACATCTTTTGAAACTCCCAACTTCCTGGGATGGTGTGGTCAGAAGATTTGAAGAGCAGTCCCAGCACATAATGAAAGGGCAAGTGCACGTGGTGAGACCCCAAATCAACGGTCCTGACTTGCAAGTTGATAATGGGCTGTGTCCGATTATTTCCTGCAATGGACTCGAGCTACGCACACTGTAGCGGCGTGGATGTCACATACTGCGTCCACTGATGCAGCTGGGCTTTATATTTTCAGACTGCTATTGAATACGGAATGGCAATTTCTTGTTACTTTTTAATCTCTCGTTAGAACAAAGTCATAGTTCTTACACAGTCACCTCTGAGACAGGGAGAGAAATATTTTCCTAACAATTACTGCAGTTGGCTTAGCTGGGCATTTGAAAGTAACAGACATCTAAAAATATACAATAACAGTAATCTTTAAAAATACTTTATTTTAAAAATATTGTTGGGGGAAAAAAGTCCTTGCTCCCTTTATTCAGCAGGAAATGCCACACAATTATCTTTATTTTCTTACTGTTTGTGGGGTGAATTGAAAATCGCTGGTTTAGATGAATTTACCTAGCAGCAATTAACATTTAATTTCCTTTAAAAACATAGAAACAAGATTTAAATGCCCATTGGGGGGTCATTTCTCCTTGATTAAAGTTTAGAAGTAACCCAAAAAAGTTGATGTTCAATGCATGAATCAAGAAAGAAGGGAATGAAAACTTATATTTGATATTCCAGAAGTGAACTCAGAAGTGGCTCAGAAACTGTTTTAGCTTATTTTTGTTATTAGAGAAGTAAGTGCTTTGCAGGCGCACGAGGTGACCACAGCCCACTGCGGCAAACAGCAGACTTTCCAACAAACTCAGTGGGCCTTGGATTGAGCACGGTCTGAAAAGTGGACTAATATTTGTACAATCAGCATTTTGTGTTTCGTTAGATGTTAAAGGAAAGAAGGAATTCAAATGCGATAACCTGTGAGATTCAAATTCTAATATTACTTATCATGATCTGCATTAATATATTATTTATTGCTATGATTATCTGACTCTAACATCCTTATGACCCTGCAAGTCCTTGTCCTGGAACGCCTAGAAAAGGTAAATATTTCTGTGCACGCTAGAAACCTTTTATCTCAAAGGCTCAGTGGGGACATCCATGACGGCCATTATATCCTGTTGTCCTTTATTTAGAAGCCTTACAAACAGAAATCAGAAGAAACAGTCCTGTACCAATTCCAGAAGGAACTATGTCACTACTGAGCATAACGATGCATTAAGTGAGGTGGCACTGCCAGGATCAAGAACGGTATTTTTCAAGGGAGTGTATGGCTGCACACCCAGCCACCTTTATTTATTTAATGAGAAATATGAACTTTACACCTTCCTAGTGACCTAGCTGAAAGCAGCATTTGCATTCTCCAAGCTTAAAAAGTTCTTAGAGGGTGGCTACGTCCTCACAGTGGCATCGTGCATGGCAGCCGATGCTTATCTCCACACTACTGGTTTGTGCACAAACACTCACTGGGCCATCCAGGGAGCAAACAGCAGAGACGTGAGCGTGGCTCAAAGCCCATCGCTTCTTCTGCTGGAGGGACTTGTGGCAGAGGATCGATGGGGGTTTTCTTTTCAAGAATATTTACCTCTCTGATTAATATATGGCTGACACGGTACCCGGACAACACAGAGGAGAGTCCTCTCACCTAAGCAAGCTGGGGGCAGCGCACAGAGACAGCCAAAGGCTCTGCAGAAATGTCCCTGTCTGGGTACGTTTTGAACTGAATGTGACCCCAGTTTAGATCAAGGAGCACCGACTTTCACTTTTAGGTCATGCCTTTAGATCCTACGCATTAAGTCACTGAGACTTTTACCAGCTAAAGCAGAAAAAGAGCTTCTTCCTGTGTTCTTGCATTGTCTTTCACAAACAAAGATGCTTTTGCTGACCATATTATATCTTGTACACAGAGAGCGCTGTGCTCCAACAGCAGTCTTTTCCATACTGGTAGCACACTGGTATGCAGTAAACACCCCCGGGCCGCTCTGACGTCTTTACCGAACAGTGACTGGATCCACATTTTAGCACTGCCCATCTCTACAGAAAGGCAGAGGTGTGCGGCGAGTCCCTGTTTCTGCTCTGCAGGGACCCTGCGCAGCTCTGCACGTAGGACTGGGACCGCTGCGTACACAGCAGTTATGGAGTGCACACATAAACACACAGCAGAATAAAGATGGAGACAAAATCATGACATTTTTATTGCATTTCTACTCTTTGCAGATTGTCCGAATAATTTGGAACCTGGTCCCTAAAAAATAATGTTCCAGATTGTTCAAAATGCACACGCCGTTGAATAATCGCTTCGTATGTCCAATTATTTGACTTGTGAGTAGGCTGGGTAAAACTTGGAACATTTTTTCCAGCATATGGCTGTACTTGTTTGAAACTTTCAGCTTGTTTGAAAGAAAAAATGACCCAAAATCCACATAAATAACTGTCCCACCGTTTTTCCTGTCTGCCTAATTTTGTCTGTTTTCCCCACTAGCAACCAGAGATCCAATAAACTATAGAAGGCTAAAGGCTGATGTAACTCCTTTTTTAGGGCAGTGATTTCAACAGCAGTGACTGTGTATGAAGAGCTTTTCTTGAACTAGGGAAGAAGAGCAAACAGCTAGAAAAACAAAAACGTAAAGTGCTTATGCAAAAATCTGTCATGGACATCTGGACCACCCTTGTCCAGCTCAGGAAATGTAACACCAGTCATGCCTCTAAGTGAAAAGAATCAATTGCACTTTCTGTTTGCAGAGGATCAAAGGTGCCCCCGTGCGCTCCGCGGTTCCGCTGGGCTCTCGGTGCGGGTCGCTCTCCCCTCTGGCCCTGGGGCTGCCGCCTCCTGCCACGGCGTCGCGCGGTGGCTCCAGCGTTTCTGCCGCCGTCACTTCTCAGCATCCGTGCGCTCGGGCAGCTGCGCACAGCGCTGCGGGGGCGACGCAGAGGAAGGGAAGGACTGGCACTGAACGCCACACGACTCACCTCTTTCTGCCAGAGCTTCACTCTTGAGCCCAACAGTATCATTGTTCGCAGCACGTGTGCAACTCACTGAGATACTGAGGTTTAAATCTTGCTTCTCTAAGTGCGGAGTATCTCTGCTTTGTCCCTCAGGTTTTGGGACACGCGGGTACAGAGGTCAGATTTATAATCATCTTCTTTTTGGAGCACCTACACTGTTGCTGATGTGACAGACTGTATTGGCTCCAAAGGAGTATAACTAAACAGAGACATGGTTTGATTAAAGATTAGACACTTTTGTAAAAACAAAGCTTTACAAAATATAAGATGGGGGGAAAATTGCCATATTTATAGTTCAAATACCAAAGAAATCTCTCTCCCCAACACTACTGGCTTTAGACATCTGTTTTTCATGCTTAAAATACAAATGCTGTAACAGCAAACCAGTTCACAACTGCAGGAATTGAAGCTGTCTAGAAACAAGGATAAAAACGACTTCTCCGCCATGGCAAGAAAAAGCAGGAGGAAAAAAGCCTCTTGCAATTAGTGGTGGAAAATAAAATTAGGTTTTCAAAATTATTACAGCCATATGTAAGACGGACTTCCTCACCGCTGAAGCCACGGGGAAAACGCAGTCTGGACTACTCTTCATACACTGATCCCTAAATATCTGGGAACGATGGGGACTTTTTGGGTCACAAGCCTCACAGCTATCCCATACAACCACATCAGACAACACCAAGAGCGGGTTTGCTCCCCCCAGCCCTCGTTCCTCCAGCAGAAGGCCGCACAGTCAAAAAGCAGTTCCAATCCATCACCACCTGTCCGAGGTTACATCCATCTTCTCTCAGGTCTGTGCTTTTTATAATGATCTACTCTCTCTGCTGAGTTAATCCTCATGAGAGTAATCGATTCACGGTTTCAAATGTAACATGGATAACGTGAAAAGAATCATCTATAAAAAAATACATGAGGCCAGATTCACTGGCAAACCTGGACAAAGTTCCTTTACGTTTAAAGCCTCTATTGTGCTAAATACCCAGATGTTAACAATCTCTACTAGAGGCTATTGAATGCAGGAAGGACATGTTTTTAGCAATTAGAAAAATAGTAGTACGCTTACACATGGCAATATTTAGCAGAGTTTGTTTGGTTAATAGGCCGGCAGTTTGGGACTGTTGGTGGCTGTTCTGGGGCAGCAAGGAGGGTTTGTGCAACGAGACGTCCTGGCAAGCACAAGGAACAGCCACGTGGCCACGGGGCACTCGCAGAAGAAAGTGTGCTATATCATCCAAGGGGCTCAAAAGATACCCCTTATTCCATTGTTTCCTTCTACCTTTAAGGAAAAAAAAAGCTGTGAAAACCCTTTGTGATGGGTTTGAACAGTGGCAGGGAAAGTGCACATACACAAACTAGAAAAATTGCACGCGGCTGAATAATGCTTGTGGCGTATAAGGGAGCTACCTGTGTAAGTCTATGAACTTAAGTTCATACCCGTAAATACTCTTTGGGTAGAGCAAGAATTAAGTAAGTGATTAAGCACCTTCCTGACGAGGGCACCAGCCTCGGCTGCGATGTGCAGACCCCCGCCGAGGGTCTCCTCGTGCTGCGCAGAACGCACGGTGCGGGGGACGGCTCTGTGCAGGTGCGCACCGACGTTGCGTCCCGAGTAGACGTGTGTCTGCTGCAACGGCTCACGATGCATTCATCCCTGGCAGTAGCATGAGTTTGGCTGGTGGCGTTTGTAATTTATCTTTGCTGATATCATTATGTGCCTTGAGAACATTTATCTTTCTAAAGTAAGTAAAGTATCTTTCTGAAGAGTAAGTGATTGTTTTAACCAGGAGAAAACAAGCCTTACTAGAACAGCCCTGGACTAGGGACCACAGAAAGGCTTGGATCTTTAACACACTCCCATCTGTTTTAACAGCTGCTTACGGTTACTATAGTCACTGAACAAAGATACGGTTATTTTACCTCTCTTTATTGATGGCCCAAATTCCCTCTCATTTTCTCTTTGCAGAATGGCAGAGGCCGCGCCCGGAGCCACAGACCTTTGCAGTCAGCCAGATCTGTGCAGTTTTCTGCATGCAGTGGTGCAATTGGCACTTCTTACATTGAAATCTTACACTGAAAATTTGATTACATCTCAGGATACAAAAAAGGAGCCATATCCAATCCAAATAATCCATCCATTGATCTCAGTGGTGGTTTCCAGCCTTCTAGGATTCATGGACCCTGATGGAGTCACTGACAATAGATCTGCTTTTCTCGGTTATTCTTTGCAGAACCTTAGAATTAGTTCGCAGTCGCCACAAGGCCTAGGGAAAACATAGATAAAATCACACATCTAAGGTGTTTATAAGATGCACCTAAATTCCTACAATACGAATGGGTGAACACTAATAAACCTTGAGGAAGTTTTATTACTTGCCCAGCAAACAGGCTAGGTATGTGACCATGCTTGCTTGTTCTTTCTAAGCCACATGCTGCCCTAGAGAACGCAGCTCCAGCCCAGACTACCTCTGTATCTATAGTAGCTTCTCCTCTAGCAAAAGTCAGAGCTAGCGGTGATTTTGCAACCCGTAAGAACAAAAGCAGTTTCTTTCCAGACTGTTATTTTTTTCCCTTCCTGGGCATGGGCAGAAAGAGAAGAGACCAGGACCTCCCACTAATCTGAAAAAGCTAAACCCCAGAGAGGAGTAAAATGAAGTTTTAATGAGGAATCGGGTCTTTGGAGGTGTCAGGTGTTAGAGCGTGACGGTCCCAGCTCTCATGCCACTAGAAGGGAGAATGGAAATTAATGCTGGGCTGCTGGGATTCTGAAGGAAGCAGCATAACCACAGAATCAGCACCAATTTTTTTGAATACAGGCCCAGCTTTTGCTTTGGAACAAGAACTTGGACTCACATGAATTGTGTGAGGGCTTGGCCTTGAAAAATCAATGGGTGCTCAGTATCTGGCAGGATCACGTCCATGGCGAACAAGAAACTTGGCCCAGAAGTGAAACAACACTTCTTCTGCTTTCCAGCCCCATGGTGTAACCACCAGACCACAAACGTCTTTCCCACTTTTTGCTGTTAAGAAGGAAGCGTCAGTTTTCAGGCTTGGAGAAACGCGGTGGACCGAGGGCAGGAAGGATCTGTCATTCATACCAAATGTGGGCTACAGTTTCAAGATCCATTTAAATTTTAAATTTCCTTAATGCTGATAGAGTCCGGGGGCAGAGGACGGTTCCGTTGCCTGTGGCTCTCGCTGCGGCGCGCAGCGAGATCTCTGCTCTGGCTGCCTAATCACAAACTAATCACACACTTAATTCCTTCACACTCCGGAAAACAGTGGCACCTTGCACAAGATAGAAAGCTGGCTCATTTTTTATTCTTCCTTCTTCCCCTAGCCCCAAAAGGGACCTTGAATTAATGCGCATTCCTGATTAGCATGCTGATACAGATCACAGCAAGCGGCTCTCATGCCGCGATGTGAAGGCAGCGCTCTACGGTGCCCTGCAGCGCGCGTACTCTCAACAACTTGCAGTGCAGTGAAACCAAACAAGCGCTCTTCTGCCGTCATGTGCTACACAAACTGTTGCAATTATCTCCAAGGATGCGGGAGCTTTATCTGCTTCAAACCTTTGCTCTCAGGCATTATGAAGTTAACTATAAAATTTGCCACGGGGGAGGCACGGAGAAACCTTGTTAACCTTTTCTTTCTGTGGTTTTCCCCCCTCGTTGCATTTACATTGGCCTTGAAGAACTGGGACATTTTGCAGATGGTTTAGGGTCTATAAATTCCTATTTAAATCATCACGAGCCAAGTATAACAGGTAGCGGTCCAGACTTCTCTAGAAAGGACAAACCCCAGCTAAGCATGTAAATAATACTCCCGTGCTTTTTAGCACATAAATACACACGCCGAGCCAGGTACGCTGGAAGGTTTATTCACACTTTCCTATTGTTACTCTGTAAAGTGCACTGGGTATGCACCGTATGACTCTGCAATATTTTTTTAAACGCTACTTCTCCATGAACAGCACAAAGTGAGGGGCTAAAGAAGGCGGTATTTCCTCGGCTGCTCCGCGGTCAGAAGGTGCTCACCTCAGGCGGCTGATGGACACCATCCCTGCCTGCGCCCACCCGCAGCCTCAGCGGGCAGCGTGCGACCGGGCTGCCGCCAGCCCCGCAACGGGCAGCGGAGAGTGCCCGCTCGAGATGAGGTCGGCGTAGGAAACGAGAGGGGGTCGAGGAGGGCAATGTCACATCGTCTGTACTGATGACGAAGCCTGTGGCAACACTACAGCACGTGGCACAGCGGGGAAGGGCTGTTCTGTGCTGACCCGAGAGGAACGGGGAGGTCATCACTGCACGTGACAGCCGGGAGGTGTCCCGAGACAGGCACCGGTGACACCGTCTACGCGTCTGAGCAAACTGCATCATCCCTGCCCCTGTGTCCCTGCGGGGAAGATGATGCTGTCTTCCTTTGGCCATGTTAAGAGAGTTAATGAATAAAGGCTCTGTGCATTGTATTTCTGATGAGGAATCCTCTGCACATATTAACTGTTTTTATTTAAGAGTGAAAGAAATACAATCTGCACCTTATATTATTTTTTTCTCTGAGAAATTCAAGAATCCTTTTCCAGGCTTGTTTATTTTTTATAGGTTTTTTATATCTTTTTTCTGTCCCCACCTGCCAACTCTGCATCGTGGTCCATCTGTTGGTGAGTCAAAGAGAGTGTTAAATGTATATAGCTCCCTCCAGAGTTTCCCAGTGACATTCAGTGAAGTTTTTGCCATGAGGGATGCCTAACCCTTCTCCCTCAAGCCCCCCAAAACAGGGATTTATTACTCAATTCCATCTATTCTTGGCTGAGACTTGCCAAAGGAAGCTGTAGGTTGGAAGTAATTCACAGGCATTGAGAACGATGTGAGCTGTGCCTTTACACTCTGTGCTGACGCAGAGCAACATTTTACAGGTGACCGTCCACAGCAGCTGAAATTACCTGGATGAGAACAGAGTCTGAATGTTAAAAAAGATATATATTTTTTAATATTGCACTTTCACTAACATTTTTGCAGTAGTCTCACGCCTAAACATGTAGGCGATCCCAGAAAGCTGTTAGGGCACACTGGTTCCCATAGCTCCGGAAAATACAACCCTGAAATTGAAATAGGGTGCAAGTGGTTCTACAGGGCAAATGTTAGCTGTAAGTGCACATACTCAGCACTTTCAGGTCACTCAGTACTTTCAGCTCTGCAAACTTTACATCCCTCGGTATCACCTCGTAGGGACTGACCTTCCGAAGCAGAGTTGCTATGGCGTATGGACACGGCTTTTTGGGGACCCCGGTATCTCGTCCGAGGATCCCTTTCTTCAGACAAACAGTATTTTCAGAGCTGTTGGCTTACTAATCTTTGGTTTCCTGGCCCGCTGCCTCCACGTGTGGTTGCCCAATCCCTGCTAGTCCCGCAAGGGGAAGAGAAAATATTTGGCCTTCGGGGGGTAGGCAACTCGTTGCCCTGTATTGCTGACAAGAGTGCGTGATTCTGAGTTCAAGTATTCGGTACCTGTTTTGCACAGGAATGAGTATTACTCAAGGTGCCGGGCAAGTGAAGCATAGCTAATGTAAAAACACCTTGGTCGGGTTCCCAGTCGCCCTGCAGCTGTGTCAGTATTTACAGCGCCCTGAGTAAAGTGCTCCTGAATCAGAATAGGAACAACTTATATTTGCTGTGAATGCGTAAATCAGGCCACATAGTTCTGCTGGAATTACAGGCTATTTGCAGTCGTTTGTCTCCCTCCACATGCTTTGCCCAGCAGGTATTCTATAATTATTTGATAATAAAAATTATAGGCATTTTTACATTGCTGCTCCTCTGCAGGAGCTGAAGATTACCCAGCGATTTTTACACGAGTGGAGAATTTAAGCCTGATGTCCTGGCAGACTTCCAGGCTGGAAGACTCGATCGCCTATCTAAATCCCGCCGGCATTTCCCACAGCCTGCGGCACTCTCCTCATCCTCCCGGGGCGGCGCGCTGCGAAACAGCTGCATCGCTCTGCTCGGGCAGCGCCGCAGCACAACCGGGCAGGAGCAATCCTTCCAAAGAAAAACCGCTTATGACTTGGTTACTCTGACAAGGTCCCTTGGGAGCTGCAGGGATGAAAGAGGCCGCCTGAAAGAAAACCACCGCTATGCCCTGTTAGTCTGATGCACGATAGAAGCTCATGATAATTTACATATGATTATTAAAATTTTCCAACACCTGCATAAAAGTACTCTGAAATTGCTTTGGTTTTACTCTCTCCCTCAAAAAAACCTCTCTCATAATACTCAAAATAAATAAAGGAGATGAGCATTAGACATTAGAAGTGCCATATAAGAAGCGCGTAGCTGAGAACTGAGTTTGTTACCAGTAGCAGATTACCTGTACCATCATTTTTCTGTGTTTCACTGGACTGGGTTTGAAAAGAGTGTGTCCTGCTTTCTAAGGGTAACTTCTGGCAAAATTATTCCTTTCTCTGCAGCACCATTAGAAAGGAATAATTTTTTTGCCTATGTGTTTGGTAAGTTAATGTATTTGTAAATATAATAAAACTACAGTGGTTTGGACATTTACCGAGAATGACTAGTTTGGGGAATTTGAGAAACAAAAAGAGATAAAAACATCAGCTAGAAAAAGGAGTGCCTGCATTACAAATGGACTTTGTTATTTTTATCTTGGCAAGTATCCTTAAACTTTAATTCTTTATGCACCCATGACAGATAAGTTTGTCCCCCTTTGCACTAAAGATGTTATGCATTATTTTTGACAAAGTAATAAAACCACTGCACTGAGACCTCACCCCCGTGCGCTGAAGCCTCCGCTCAGCACATACGTGCCTGCAGAATTGGCCTCCACTTCTCCTCGTTGCAATCAACGGGATTACTACTGTGAACTTGGAGACTAGCTTTTTTCCCCCTGAAGTTTCCCTCTACCCAGTGAAACAGCCAGTTTCACCAGGAAAAGTGAGTTTGCAGGGTCCTGGGGTTCCGCTGAGGGCGTACGGGTATTTTGATTTCTTTGCCTCATTTGCAAAAACTGAACTTAGTTTTTCAGACTGGAAAAACGCACTAAACTTCAGCCCTTAGTGCCAGCACCAGCATGAGTGTCGGACCGCCAGCGCCATGGTGGCTCGGCCCCTTCCCCTCACGGCTTCCAAAGACAACCCAGCCCGCACAGGATCGGGTCGCTTTGCTGTGTTTGACGGGCAGCGAACAGCCCCGTCTGTGGCTAATCATGAATACGGACAGGGAGAAGCGTTGTTTTGTGCAGACACGTCCAAGCTTGGATTTGTGCTCAGCTTCGTACCAAGAGCCCTTCATCTGTCGTGGCGCCGTCCTTTGGGTCACGGAAGGGGGGAAGCGCGAGCGCGAGGGCCCGGGCGGCCGCCTCATGCAGGCGCTTCGCAGTCACCTTCACAGCGTCCTGTAGTTTTTCAGCGTGCGATGTTGAGGGGTTTTTTAAAGGCTTTAGGCTCTTCAGGGGACACACCGGTGCCTCTTGACGGCCCCGGCGATGGAGGCTGCAGATGGAGGGCTGTTGGGTAGGAGGGAGCCATGGCCGTGGTGGGCGGACGGGCCGGGCCGTGGGCATG
>NW_009661368.1:9280938-9292332 GCF_000708025.1 Charadrius vociferus
AGGGGGTGCCGCCGAGCCCGGCTGGGGGCGGGCGGACCCGCGGAGCGGCGCAGGCTGCATCTTTGCGGCTCCCTTTCGGAAAGGCGTCTTTCAACCCCACAGTTCTTGGAACAGTTTCAGAAGAAAAGGTTCTGGCTTAAGAGACCCTATGAGACAACAAAGACGACTGTGCTGTGAAAAAAAAAAAGCCAAAATGATTTCTGTTTACGACAAGGAGCAGAGCCCGGGGGAGGCTCCTCCATCCCTGGACAGTCTTTTCCTGGGAAATCCAAGGGAGACCCTTGGTGGAGGCTCTGCGCCCCTGAAGAGAAGGGGCAGGTGAAGGGAGGGTGGGAGGGTGCCCCTGCGGCCCCCGTGCCGTCTGGACGCGGGAAAGCCAGACACCTGGGTTTCCTGCTGCGAGCGTCCTTTCTGCCACTTGGTTTCCTGATCTGAGGTTTTGTGCAGCGGAATATCGCTCTGACTTGCCTCTCCGGCTCAGGGCTTGGTTTGGTGATCATTGCAAAAGAATCGTGTAGTGACAGCTATCAGACGTTATTTGCATTAAGTGTAAAGGACCAGACTACAGAAAGAAATCTCTAAGCAAGGTACTTCTGTAGGGTTACTTTTCTGTTCTCCTTATGTGGGGTCTTTGTCGTATGTTGTTCCCCAAAGATAAGGCTTTACAGGTTAAGAAATACATATTTTCCTTCTCTGTATATTTTATTAGCTCAAATTGTGCTGCTTAGAGATCTGTCACAGTGCATTATCTAAGATTACTCACTTAAGTCTAATCAGAATACTTCTTTCTCAAATCTTCATACAATTTAGTTTAGTCCAATCAAATTTAAACCCTGTGCTTCTTCCATCTGATGTCAGCGAGAGAATTTCCATTGACTTCAGCAAGAACAGAAGCTGGACCTTAAAACTTACATTTAAATAGCTAAGTCAGATCCAGAACTCGTTAAAATCGAAGCAAGGTTTGCCAGTGACTTCACTGGGAGCAAGATTGGCATGCTGTATTTTGCATAAACCTGAACATCACCATGAGCATGACACCAGTGCATAATTAGTTGAAAAAGCACTTTAGTTAGGTAACTGAATCTGATTTTGGAGTCTCCTCCAGCAAAGGATCAGTCATTCCTGGAAGTATCCCCAGAGACTTGCTGAGTTTTACCTAAGCTTTCATTGAAGTCTTTACATTCCAATAACACCACGCTGATATTTTTCATGGGTAGCTTCTCCTACATGGCTTTAACATAAAAGATCTATTCTTGCTTTCAGTGTTTAAGTTTGAAAATTACAGTGTTGGGGTAAGATAAGACCAGCAGTTGCATTCAATTAAGCGATTAGGAAGAGAATCCCATAAATGACAGTAGTACATTCAACAGAGAGAGGTGTGTGTGTATTTACACATGCATATATATGTGTTTACCATTAAATTAACATCATTGTCGTTGGTTCAAATATGTTTTTGGACAATGTTTACTTAGCTAATTTATTTTTACCAAGTTGGTGGTTTTTATTCTTCATTTCTCAAGCTGGCCAAAAAATCAACAACTAATTTATTATACTGGATCGTGTGATATGATTCTATTCCATAATTACAGGTTAGCCACGTTTCAAAGTATATGGATATAGATAAAAACAGGGCTGAGATGTAAAAAAAGCACAAGTGAAAAAATACCGTGTGGTTTCTATATTTTCCTCACAAGCACAAATTGTTGAGTAAGGAGATTTTCAAAAGCCAGAAATTGCTATGAAGAAAACCAAAGCTGGAATCCAGTGCTAGGGGAGGCTGCATCTGGCAGAACAAAGTTTGGAAAGAGATTTTGCTTTCAATGGGATCCTGTGTTTCTGCACAACATAGCGTGTGGCATCTCTAAAGACAATGCTTTCATGCATGAGACACAATCACTGCTAAAATCAGCCTGAAAATTAGGAAGCACCTATACAATGCTGTTATGCAATTCTTTGGTTTTCTCATTTGTTTGCCGAGGAAGATAAAGCTATGAAAACAGGGAATTCCTAACTGCATGATTTTACAATGGTGCATCTCGGATACGATAATACCAAGAAACTGGCAGTGAGAATGTGAGAATTTTAATGTGTAACCCTTCTTTTGTAGGCTAAGAGCACTGCCAGAAACTGAAAATATGATTCATAGAACAGCTCCTTCTTGACCTAGTTTAAATTGTGTAAGATCTGAGGCGTTAGTAATCTGCAATCTGTGCTTTTATTTTCTTTAAGGATTTAAAGGGTCTCATGCTCTAAAATGCAAAATTAGGACAGTTCTGTTTCTGTGTATTAGGAAAGAAACTCTGATGCCTCTTCGAAATGCCAAAGCTCCAGAATGTTAAGTGATAAATGGGTTGAAATCCGTCATTATTTTTGAGTTTTAGCAGGGTGATGGTGTGATAATCATGTCTTTCGTACTGATGTTTTCTCGTTCTCAGTGAATAGCTTATTAAATCATCACAGTTTGAATTCAGCTGAAACTGAGAGTGCTGCAATGAAGCTCGGCTCCTGTGGCACCGTTAGAGAGACATTTGGAGCGGTGCAACAACAGCTCTCGACTTACAGCTGCTGTGATGGTACATAAATCAACGGGAGAAGTCTCACCCCTGAGCGTTTGACGAGATCTGCTTGAGTTTAGTTTTTAAAATAGTGCTTTAAACTTGAGAGAGTTTAAAGAGTCCCCTGTGGTTTCTACTGAGTTAGTAAGAAACACCGACAAACGTGTGACATTTTGGCCTTGTCTAAGTGGAAGACAGAGATCCTTGGAAGCGGGCTTGCACCCTGCACTCTGCCGTCAGTGTGTACGCCCAGCGCCCCGCGGAGACAACTGGATTCACCTTGTGCACATTTAGTAAATCCACAGGTGCTGGACACTGGCACGTTACGGCTTTTAAGTGTCTCTTCGCCCATGTTGATACAAAACCACAATGACGCTTTCTTTTTAAAGCTTCCCAGAGAAAAAAATCATTTTTCTGAGTTAGACGCCCTGGAAAAGGTGGATGAAAATACAAATGACAGCAAAGTTTTGCTGAAAAAAAGCTCTTAAGTTTTGTTAGTTTTGAGTAGCACGAGTCCCGTTATTAGATTACGCAGCGCGTAGGTTGAATGTCAACTTTGATTTTAGCATCTGTCGGCAGCATTTAAGAGAACTGGAACACATCAAAACTTGGCTAATGTTGACAGGCAAAACAGGAGACTGAAATTTCAAGCTATCTAGAAACCACACCCAGACCCCAAAACACATGTTAGAAGTAACTTTAATTCTGTGCTTCAGCTGAACAAGTAACCTTTTTCTGTGGTCACTTGTGATTCTAAGTTAAACGTGTGCTTATTTCTGGTGTGGGCTATGTATCAGTTTACCACCTTTCTGCAGAGCTTTTTTCTGAGGATACCTTCAGCCGTGACTACTTTTGAATGCCCTTCTCATCCCCGGCTTCGCAGGAGCCGCAGCCTCGGACTATTAGATCCTATTAGATCCTATTTTTATTACTATAAACAGTATCCTTGCAGCAGCGCCAAGAATCCTGTTGTGTTAGGTGCTAAATAAGTAGAGAACAAAAGGATCGTTCTTGCTTTGGTGGGTTTATAATCTAATTTCCTGGACTTAGATTTTCAGCGGTGAGTACTCGACATCGCGGGGACCTGCTGGGATTCCCAGCTGTGTCCAGCACTTCAGTACCTATTGCAGCCGCCTCTCTCTTTATGCACCTAACCACCTTTGTGCATCCAGCCCCTGTTTCCAGTCCCATGGGGGCCCGGCAGCGATTTCGATGGGCGAACAATGTGGTTACGCAGGAGAGCAGTCTCCCGTGGGAGCAGGGATGGCTCCGCGGCAGCGGGAGGCTGAAAGGCCACTCAGAGTATCGCGCCGACTCCTGCCAGGAGCGGGTTATTCCCTGCTGGACCAGTGCTTTGTTCAGTCCCTCAAAATCCTGCCAAGCAAGTCGACTTACGCTGCCTACTAGATTGTGCCTCAAGAAGTTCACCCTGATATACAAGCTGCATTTTTTCCTCTCTTCATTCACTCCCAACAGAACCTCTTTATTCACTGCGAGGAATTCCTTCCCTTCCTTGGTGTTTATGCTTTGTGAATATTTATAGGCTGTTATCATGTCTATCTCGCCCACCCGTCCCTCAGCCAGGCTACGTGCTCTTCTAATCTTGCTTCGCAACTCAATCCCTCCCACCCCCTAATCATTTTTTGTTGTTCTGCTCTCCACTCCTGCCAGTTCCAGTTGCTCATTTTGCTTTGGGTAAACGCTATATTTATGTTAATGTGATGTGGTGGGTGGTCCTCTCTGCGCTCATGGTCCGTGCGAGAGATTCAGACGTTCGAAATGAGGTTGGCGTTTTATAGCCAAGCCATGGCCTGATTACTGGTTCCGCTCTTCAAAGCGCTCCAGGAAAAAATATGCTTAGCCATCACTATTAAAAATGGCCACGATAGCCACTAATAAAGTGTCTGTGCAGGCGTTCAAGGAATTGCCAAAACTCCATGGGTGCTCTATGCATTGGAAATGACGGTGTGCCATTAATTTCAAAACCATGTTCTGTATTTTCTAATGGGTTTCCATCTCATCTAAATTGAGGAAGATAGAGGCAATATTTCCCATTTGGTAAGAACTGAATTCCAGTTAGAATTTATCTGAGTCACGGTTGTACCCCCAGGGTACTGTTCAGCCTTGGTCTGAGTTGGTTTGCTTTCATTTTTGAAAATAAATGCTTCCCCCAATGTGTTCTCACCAATTTCTCACTCTCTGGGTACCCAGGGGATTAGAGATGGTCTCACTGTGGTCTCACCTGTCTCACCAAATTAAAATTTAAACTTTTACCAGTGTTTAAGGAAGAAAGCTCTAGCATTGCCCTTCTTTCCTTTAGTTTCCTTTGCTTTTTGGTTATCTGTTTCCCTGTGCCAAACTTCTGCAGCAATACTGATCAGGGTTTAACACAAGTCACCGTATGTTAGTGCAGCCTGAACCCATTTGGCTTTTTCAGTGCTTGCCGATGCCGAAAAATAAGGCGCGTAGCAATTATCCCATTAGTTCCTACCTGTCCTGATGAACCACCCCTCTTCCTCCAGACCGTCCTGCAGATGTGTGTGGAGGTCGTGAGTTGGTGCGGGCAGCCCCGTGATCTCTCCGGTGTTGGCTCGCAGCAGGAGCCGCGTCTTGGCGCTCCTGTCCGCCCTCCTGGGCGCCGGCGGGGCTGCGCGGCGCGGGGCTGGCAGCGGGACGGGGCTCTGCGCGAAGGGCCGGGCGACGCGGGGCTGACCACTGCGCTTGGGCCAACGGGGGCCGTCGGGCGGTATGGAGTTGCTGTTCTCCGGGAAGTCTTTTGACGTTGACCAATGTAGCTGTGGAAAAAATGTTGGACTCCTCTTTCTGAGTCTGCGCGATATCTTCTGGGAGATGGGAGGAAGAAACGCTGTGAAATGGCGTTTTGGTTAACAGTAACTGTAGGAGATCTCTTGGGAAGATGTACTCACATCCACCAGCGGCGCTCTTCTTTCTCATCACACCGCCGAAGTCCTTGGTGCGAACTCCTACACGTCTTGCTTAGTTCACCCCGTTTGAGAGTATCCCGTGTCCCATTTCTGCGTTGTGTCCCTTCGTTCTCCAGGCGGAGTGTTAGCTGTCGGTTTATGGGGACGGGCATTTCCTGGAAAAGGTGCTGATGCGGTGTTGGTACAGTTGTGGGATCTGTCCTGTTTACGGACGCCAATGAAACTGGCATCAAGCCCTGCAATCCCATTGACAGTGTTTGGCCTGGTCTTCTATTTCAAGGTAAATGGCCAGAGAGGGCAATTTTAAGAAGCCATTTTATTTAAATGTATTTTATACTGAAGAAGATCTTTGGGGTGCAGGAAAGAATACCTTCTCCCTTCTCCCCTTCCCTACCATAAATCCCATCTGTCTTGTCATCTATGACACTTACAGGAGAAATAAATGATTCCATGATTCCACAGGCCTTAAAAACGTGCATTCAGCTCACCACAAGTGCTTCGCTATTTTAGTTGTGGACGTGAGACAAATTATGCAATGATCACAGCCTCAGGATAAAGCTAAAGGTATGGATTATGGTGTCTGAACCTGTTTGCCAATGTGTTGAAAGTATGTGGTGAAACCATGTTTTGAAAATTTCTCTGAAATCCTGAGCTGCTTGGGAATTTTGAGTTAGCTGAGTTCCCTCTTAGGACCTGCAGAATTTCATATATGCTTATGCTGTGTTACGCGCAGGAAACTCGAGGTGATGCTCTACAGTGATAGCTAACGTAATACATTTATTGTGCCATCCTTAAAAGAATAACTGAGAAACATCTAGTGAATTCAAAACATTTTACAAATGGCATGAACTGAGCATCAGACTGGTGAAACAGCTACATGCAATTACACCCATTTTACACACAAATAAGAGAAGGGTTGAATAATAGAAATACTTTTCCAGAAGCCAGACAGTACTCCAGTGAAAGCGCTGGCATCTTCCCTCAACCACTTGACCACATTCTGGCTTCAATTCAGGGAGGCATTACTAATCAGGAAAAATGCTCATGCACTGGCTTAATTTCAAGCACATGCTTAAGTTTCACTGAAACCAATTAGACTTAAGCATGTGCTTAAGTCCTGTCCTGAACTGGGTTCAGTTTGCCAATACACAAAATGAAAAGTTCTGCTGTGAGACAGTTTTCTACCCCCAGTGGGTTATATCTAAGTTTTATAACTTTATAATATTATAATGTAAAATGTATCTCTTCCCACAGAATTGTTCTCTTGGGAATGCCTTATTCTGAGTGAATTAAAAGCACCACTAACTTAATCTCTGCACAAATGCAAGAAAAATTGATTTGCTAAATACAAACATCATCTTTGCTTTTAAAAGAATGCTTATTCCTTTAGTGGCTAACCCAAAATCCATTCTGTGTGCTCTCAGGAGAGAAAAATGCTAAAGAAACACTATTTTGCTCTGTTAATGAAGTCTGTGTGGAAAACTATAATTCGCTTATGCAGAATATATTGATATGTTTCTTATCGTCCATTTCGTTCCAGCCTGAACATTCCTCAGAAAATATCAAAGGCTTTATGTCATCTCTAAATAAAGAAATGTGTAATGCTCCATGACTTCAGGCACTGATCTTATCCCTGTGAATGGGTGACTAACCGAAACATTAGAATTATAAATGGGAATAATAAATTCTGGTCATAGGAGGCAATAACATGTAACAGATTAAGCAATCTAGCTCTGGAGAAGAGTTGATCTACAGTAACTAATTTGGTGCAAACTGTAATGTGTGCATTTTCACCTCCATTTGTAAAGAAACAGATGTGTGACTCAACTTTGCTTTTTTCCAAAGTCAATCTGCTTGGAGGAACACAAACAAGATTTGTTTCCAACAAGGCATATTACAGTTTTTCTGTCCTGGTTGGTATTTATTTCCTTTAAAAGTGAGAAGTGGGTCTGAATCTGGAGCGTATGGCAGTTATGCAGCACAGCCCCACCGGCTGGCTCTCATTTTCAGGGTTGGCCATTGCCTAGGAATCTTAATGTTACCCAAAATTTACTTGGCGGAAAATTTCCAGTTCTGCCTTTCTACCATTTGATGCTGTGGGTCTGATTTTTCTGAAAGTCCCTTGTACAAGTAAGTGTATGGAAGAGTTGGTCAGTATTTGCTGCTGCCGTTGTCTCAAGGCTTGATGCCGTTTCTGCCAATCCCGGTGATCGGCCGCCGTTCCCGGTTACTGGCGTTCCCGGTTGCCTGAGTGCTTGCGCAGCCCCATCGCTGGGAGACCGTGGGCCAGGGCTTTGGATGCAGCACGCACCGGAAAGCTGGAAAAAGATACTGTTTTGTCTAGCTGCTGTTCTGAGGAGCTCTCTGAAAACGCTTGTGGTTAATCGATACAGACAGGCGGGATAATGAGCGAGTGGAAGAGATTGGCGATTTTTTTTTTAGATTTTCCTATGAATGAGTATTTTTGTCTTGAAGATGAATTGTGAATAATTCCTTCCTCCTGCCCAAGAACTCTATAAAGCAGTTAATTTGTGTCTCTCTCAAGACGGAGAGAGGAGCTGTCCTGATGGGCTTCCCCAGGGGCTGAGTAACAGTGTGACATACGAGTGACAGCCACTTTATGCTGCTCTTGGAATAGAGATGTGCCCTAAGTACAGATTTTAGGTCTGGAATTGAACTTTTCCAGCTTGAAAGGATGTTTGGATCTGGTGGGGCTGGGCTGGAGTATTTGAGAGAGAAAAGCAGCCACAAAATTTGGACACAAGCCAATAGCTTTTGGTTTGAGGATGCATCCAGCTTGGAGTCTTGTGTACAGTTAAGTAAGACAAAATCCCTAGGAATTCCCATCATATCAAATATTTACATTCTGGGGGCTTTTTCTTTTCTTTTATTCTTTTTTTTTCCCCATGGAGTTTGATCCCGATTATAAAAATTCCCTTTTCTATTGGATGTGTCAAAATGTAGTGATTGTGTTGCCAAAGTGTCTGTGCTCTCAAACAATGTAGACTTTTAGGGTTTCTGCCAAAAGTAGTAATAAGGGTTTAGTCAAATATTGAAGCTTCTGCTGCAATAAACACACACAAAGCGCAGTTAGCGAGTTGCAAACCGGGCTATATTCTGTGCTTATTCCGGTGTAGCTATAGACTACACCAACACCTCGAGAGTCCTTCTGTGGTTATGAGCAAGAGCAAATTTGATCCTCATAGTCCATTGCCTCTAATACAAATACAGTTGTTTTTTAGTTTACCGTATTCTCTAGGATAATGATTTTGTGTTTAAGTGTAATTCAGTTTAAACCGTCCTTGTACTGAAGGCTCTCCAAAAGCTTTGCCAGTAATTAGGCCTCTTGATAGGCCAGTCAGATGAAACTTGGCATATTTGGTAGGTGAGTAAAAAAAGACAGAGGAATAAGGAGCACATGGGAGTAAATCTGCCTGAGGCCACAGAAGGTGAACGGGGTTCATGGCAGAACCGGGATGAGGACGCAGAGCCCCAACTCCTAATGGGCTCTACTAATTGGGCACCCATGGGGCAGCCTGCACAGACGCTGCAGCTGCCAAATTAAAGGTTTAACTAATAGAAATGGGGTTTGTCATCCAGTATTTTCCCCTTTTCATATGAGGACTCAGAGGGACTGCTTTTTACGAAGCACTAGTGCAGGCAGTTGTGACGGAGCTGGCTATCCCTGCACGCCACGTCCAGCCATTAAAGGTGATAAAACCGGTACAATTGTGAGTCTGCTCCAGAAAGAGCCCTTAACACTAATAATGTGCCTTTCCAGCTAGTTTATGCACTCCAGTGCATAGTGAGGTAACAGAAAGTCCAGGGCCGGTTTCACTGGCCTTTAGGTAGGTAGGCTGCTTCTGTTACTGCTCTCCTGCTTCACTTGCTGTGTGTTTATTCCCTTTGTGGTAGTTTCAGGGTTTGTGTGCTTAAATCTACACAAATACATTTCAAGGACCCTGTTACTGTGACCTGTAAAACCTTTGCAAATGGCAGTGCCATAGTGAAGTGACTCCAGATTTGTCGGTCGGATGTAAGTCTTAAGTTATATATTACTAGATTAGTAATAAAATACTCTCGGAGTGGAATTTTCTCTGCTTTGCCACACGTTCAGGAGCCCCTGACTTGCACAGCAGACGCTTAATTACCAAGTTCCCATTTGACTTGGTCTAGGGCTTGTGTTTGAGGCAAACTTGGATGCCGAAGATTTGTAAGAGGGATTTAACCCTGTGTGTGCGTAGGACGTGTGGATGTCAGGGATGAGAGGCTGCTGTCGCCGAATAAACCGGCTGTGGGAATCGGGGGAGCCTCCCTGGTAGACCCCAGCTGTGAATCGCACGCAGAGTGTTTATGTTTGTCTTATTTCCTGAGCTTGTGAGCCAGGGAATTTTGCTGACATTGCTCAGCAGCTCGTAGTCTTGCCCATGGTTTGTAGCAGATCCGTATGCGCTATAGCTTCATGTGCAAACACTTCTTGTTGGGAAGGCGATTGCCCTCTCCACGCCGGGCGCCCCCTCAGCTGTTACTGCTCTCACATGCAGGCGGGTGATTCGGGTTTCTCTTCCCAGTGAAGGATCTGGTTTTGGCAAATCTCCCTGTGAGGATGACGGGATCGTTCAGGTTATTGTTTTTACTGGGGCACATAGTGATAAGACGAAGGGGAATGGCTTTAACCTGGAAGAGGGCAGGTTTAGATTAAACATTAGGAAGAAGTTTTTCACTTTGAGGGTTGTAAGGCACTGGCACAGGTTGCCCAGAGAGGTTGTTGAGGCCCCATCCCTGGAGGTGTTCGAGGTCAGGCTGGACGTGGCCTTGGGCAACCTGGGCTGGTGGGAGGTGTCCCTGTGTATGGCAGGGGAGGTTGGAACTCGATGATCTTCAAGGTCCTTTCCAACCTAAACCATTCTATGACTCTGTGATTCTACAAAAGTACGTACGTGGCACATGGGGACTAAGAGGAGCAGATGTGACTCTGTCTCCATCTCATTGACCGAGGCACGGGCTGTGCAAAGGGTTCGCATCCTCACTCTGTGGGAAGTTAACACGTATGTGTTAGATCTTTCTTTCCAGGCAGGCTGGAAAGCAATAACCATTGGTACGGAGAGGATAGAAGTTGGCTTGAAGATTTCCACCAGACTGCCAGGCACGTTGCAAAGCACAGCTTGAGCAAGCGAGCGTGGTGGGGCTCACAAACGCCGGGCAGCCCCGCGCTGGGCTGATCGCCGCCCAGCCGAGGGACCAGCTCTGCCCGACAGGGCAGTGTGCGACAGCAGAAAATCGGGGGGCGTCAGGAGGAGCTTCACTGAGAACTCATTTTGTCCTGTTAGAAAGAGGCAAATCCCACGTTTCTCACTGAAGCAAACTCACAAGGAGTGCAGCAGAAGTTTGCTTGAGTAAAGAGTGAATAATACATAGGAATATATGTACGTATATGCGTGCATGCAAAGGTCTTCAGGATTTAGCTGAGTGTTCACACATTCCCTAAGCCAATAACATCCGTTGTTATGGGAAATGAGGTAAGTGACAGAATTACTGTCCTTATGGCGGGCGACAGGCGCGTCTAATGTTCCCATGCTGTAATTCTCCGTTTCGGTTACTGCTTCAACAATAGCGAGCGAGAGAGAGAGAACACGAACAAAGAGTGCTCAGTTCTGTTTGAAGATTTCATCTAAAAAATAGTTGGATTCAGATGAGGCTCCAGTTGGGAAACAGTAAAATAAAGACGCGTGTCCTTAACCGGGGCGCTGCGGAGCGCTCCGCGGGGCCCTCTCCCCGCCGCGGCCAACGCGCGCTCTCCGGACGCCCTTTTCCCGGTTCGGCGGTGGGGGCGCTCCGCGGGGGGTGGAGCGGGTCCCGCCCGTCCCCGCGGCCGCGGAGAGACGCGGATCCGG
>NW_009661368.1:9293844-9295239 GCF_000708025.1 Charadrius vociferus
GCCTGGGAAAGGCCACAGCGCAGCCGGGAGAGCTGCGGCCTGCGCGTCGTTAGAGGCTGCCTGCTCTGTCCTCTGGCTGCCGCCCCTCTCTCGCTCTTTGTTGTGTCCTCCGGCTGAGAGGGGAGCGAAGAAGCAACATCTGCCGTTAAATCATTACTCCTTGGTGTAATGCCATTAGAAGAGGAAGTTGCTCAAAATGAAAAGATGTTATTACACAGAAATCGAACTTTCCCTTTGACGTAAAACTGAGCAGGAGACTTGGTTGTATTTTTTTACCTTATTTTTTTTTAATTTAGTTTTATTTTATTTTGTTTTTTAATTTTATTTTATTTCATTTTGCAGGAGGTTAGTTTATTTCCAGGAAAGGACCTTTCTATCTGAATCATAGCTAATCAATTCAGAAATGATTGAGCAGTGAGAGGGGGCCAAAAAACCCCTCTGAACTTGGCTAGATGGAATTGAATCAACTAAGAAAAAAAATTATTTGGGGGGCAACATTTCCCCACACCCCAAACTGCACCAGCTGAACTCCGAAAAACACAGAGCAACACCCCTCTCCCCCTTGAAAGTAACATTCTCAAATTGCTTAAACTTGTGTTATCTTGGGCCAAAACCATATATATGAGCAAAACCAGATGGTAAACATAAACACTTTTAAAAGTTAATTTAAAACCAAACCTAAAGATACTGAAATTCACTCTCTGAACATAGCCCTGTAATTAATCAGCTAACAGCTCTCCAATGGACCAGCACATGATGTCACCACTTGGCGATAATTAGAAGCTGCCATACATTAGAAATAACTTCACACGACTGGTTTAAGCAAGTAAGATTTTTGGCTCTGTGTCTATAGTGATAATTTTATTGGGCACAAGATCTTTCTTTCTTTTTCTTTTTTAGTTTTATTTCCTGAACCAACATCCATTTGCTCGTGCTAGTGAGGGTTACACAGCTATGTTAGGAATTATTTTTTAACTCTCTATGAAAATAGCACTCTTTTTCCCTTAAATTTATATCTGTTTTAAAGAAACCCATTCTCCGAAATTACCTTTCATTATCAAAGAATTTCCTGTCTAAGGAGAGCATATATATTTGCCAACTTCTGGGATTATTTAGCCATAATGTACTGTGTACTGTCAGCACTCATTAACGTGACAGTAGCAGTAAAGCAAGCTGAAAATGACTAAATTACAGTTGACTCCAATCAACTCGCATGTAAATTACCCACCCTGCAGTTAACTACTGAGTTATTTAACCTTGTTGCGTACGACAGTTCAGTAAAGATTAGCTCGTGTTCTAGAAAACGATATAATGTTCAAACCCCGGTTATTTAAAAATAAATCGGCTGTGATATGCGAAGTACGAGACGAAGCCCCGAGCTGCACCGGAGGCCGC
>NW_009661368.1:9295406-9310393 GCF_000708025.1 Charadrius vociferus
GGGGTGGGGGGGCCTCCGTTCAGTGCGGGGTGGCCCAGACACAGGAGCCGCCCCGCTGTCAAGGTTTCACGGCCTCTTTGATTGCCGGAAAGACTGCATCGATTTTTCTGAACCGGTGCAGAGATGCGGTGGTGTGGGCACCTTCTCTCTCACCCTCACCTGTGGGTGTGTGTGGCAGGTTGCGGTGGAAAAGCTGTGGGAGAACCTGGATGGCCCGAGGGAGCGTTCCCTGTGCCTGCGGCCGCTCTGCCCTTGCCCTCCCCTCCTCCTGCCGCCCCTCGTAGCGGCACTGGCACAGACCTCTGTCCGTCCCAGCATACCCGAGCAGCAAAGAGCCCAGGCAGCGCTTCGTCTCGTGTAATCTGCCTGGATGTCTCGGGCTGAGTTCACTGCAGTTGAACACCCTGGTGCAGGAGCGGGGAGTTTCAGCTTTTAAAATATCCTGAAAGGGTATTTTGCCCATCAGTTTACGAAAATGTTATTTTTTGTCTTCTGCAGCACCATGTGCATCCTTGCCCAGCCTGTGGGATCATATACAGAGCTGATGAGCACCACCCACCCATACTGCCCCTCAGAGCTCAGCTGCCGATGCAGCTCAGCGGCAGCTGGGTGAGCACCCACTGCGAGGTCCGACCCGCCGTGCTTTTCCTCACCCGGTACTTCATATTCCACGGTAACAACCACACCTGGGAAGGTTATTACTATCACTACTCCGACCCCCTCTGCAAACAGCCGACTTTCACCATCTACGCGTCTGGCCATTACACCCAAGGCATCCCCTCCTCCAAGGTGAGGGGGGGAACAGAGCTGGCTTTCAAAGTCACGCAGGCTCGGGTGACGCCAATGGACCAGGTGACGGTGACGATGCTGAACTCCTCAGAACCTGGAAGCTGTGGGCTGACAAGCTCCTGGAGGGCTCGGGTGGAGCAGGATATAACACCCACAAATGGATGTTTGGCTTTGGGCATCAAGCTGCCCCACACGGAGTACGAACTTTTCAAAACGGAGCAAGACACGGAAGAGCACAGCCTGCTGTACATTGGCGAAAGGCCCACAGATGGATCCAGTCCTGACAGCCCGGCCAAGCGACCCACGTCCTACCAGGCACCTCTCATTCAGTGCGCCGGAGCGCCAGAGGAATTATCTAGCTACCTTAGTCTAAAATACGTGGGAAAAAAGGATGCTAATGGGAACGAAGCACTAAAACCTTTGCCTGTGGCCTTTTTACTGTTTATAGCACTTCTGTTTTTAAGATGGGACTAGTTATCTGTTCAGGCACAGCACAGAATTCAGATAGTCTTGGTGCTAGCATGACTTTTATATCCTTCAAATGAGCACATCTGGAATCAGTTTTACTCAGATTTGGAAACACTTTTTAAAAACGCTCAACAACAGTGAACGAAGCCAGGAAGATACGCCTGACTACACTCTGTTTGTCCTGTGGCTTTATTGCCTAATCTCCCCTCTTCTTTGCATACAAATTTAATGTAGTGACATGGATGCACTGCACATTGCAATAGATAATTTAGCAATATGGGGGAAGGGGGAAGCGACATCAATTACAAGTGCTGCTTTGAGCTTCTGACGTTGCTAAGATTTAATCAAGAGCCCGATTCAGATGTAATTCAAACATCCGAAGTGTCGGCTGCTGACTTTCTTTGAGGCTGAGTTCCCTCCCATGATACACCTATTGCTATTCTTGCAAATTTAATCTGCAGAGTCAGTCAGCAACAGATGAACAGTCAGCAAGTGCTCTTGATAAGGGCACAGTTAATTGTGCCTTTCTCAGTTTACAGAGATTTTCTGCAGTTTTCCTGTGTATGTACACACACAAAGACGCAACATACAATCTTCCACTTGAGTATGTACAAAAAGCAGCCCTCGCAGCATGGTGCCTTGACAGACTGTTACGCCTGACCCCGGTCATAAGAGAAGATACAGGAGATGGAAGAGGCTTTTGTGCACAGCTGCTCCGACCTTCCGCATTACACAGCTGCAGACACTGTGTCTGTGCTGCGTTATTCCGACTTTTCCAGCGCGGCACTGACCTGCGCTTCGGTACGTCGGCAGTGGCCCCGTGTCCCTGCACACCTTGTGCGCAGGCAGAGGCCGGCACCGCTCCTGTGCGCCGTGCACCCAGCGAAGCAAAAGATCGCTTACAAGCCTTCGCAGGCCACGTATCTTCGCTGTTTCCTTTCTAGTAAGTGTACTGCAGTACCAGTTAATCCATCTCTCCTTTCCATCAGACTGTCACTTCCAGCCTCATTCCTTTAAAGATGTTTCATAAATCTGCCTCCAGTGAACACTGGGCTGAGGAGACACTCGAATCAGACAGCATAGTTGGGTCAAACTGATTTCCACTGACAAGAAGCACAAACTAAGAAATTACATTCCCTGTCTGCTGCAGCTGAGAAGCATAGAATTTACTTGGAGAAGACCTCCTCCCAGTAGCTAAAGCCTCTCCAAATAAGCCTATATATCTTACACACAAAGGATATTTTGTTAAACCAGCTATGCAATAGCTATCTTCTTAATGCTGTATTTATGAACTTGCAGCTTGTACTTAGATAAATTATGGGGTTTATAACATAAAAATGCTTTTGGGGAATCTGTACATTAACTAATAATTCAGATGAGATGCTTATTAAATGCATACAGTTGTGACATAATGTTGTCATCATGTTCGCTTGCTCCAGGCGTGATCAAATACTAATCATGCACATAAGCAGTTACACTTCTAAGATGATACACAAAAAGGCCGAGCTTGGCTCCCTCGCCTTCGGTTCCCCCTGCAGTCAGTGGAGAAGGGGACTTCTCCAGGGTTAGTTCAGCAGGCAAAATACCTCCCTCTGCTTCCAAGGTGTTGCCTGCTGCTGCATGCAGACCCACAGGCAAACGTCGGAAGAACTGGAAATGCATCTTGGAGAATGTGGCATCTCCTTTGGGATGTCCCCATGGAGCTGCTGTGAATGGGGGCGAGGTGAGGGTAGCACAGCCGCATCGCACGTAAGCCATACGCGTGGCAGAACGTTTTCTTGGGCAGACCCATTTGCCGTCACCGTGCAGGAGCCGTCGCTCGTCGCTCGCTGCAGCCTCAAGAAAAGGCTCCTGGGACTCAACTCGGCGAGGCTCCGTGTTTCTGCGGGACCCACAGATGTCCATGGCCAGAGCAGGGAACAGCCTTGTGCTGGCTTTGGAGGGTGGGTGGAGGAGGGGGAAGGCAGTTCCTGCTTTACATTTACCCCCCAAGAATGAGATTTATGTGCAGATACTTGTTTGTTTCATTTACATAGTATGGAAATGTATTAAACTTAGCAAGTGTTCGGATATCGCGTGGTGTAAAAACTCCTCCAAAAGCACAGATCCTTTCAAAGTGGTGGAGGGATTAGCACGATGTAAAAAGTTACGAGACATCACCTGCTTATGCGGCACCACTGGAGAAAGGTCCCACCTCCTCCCACAGCCGGAGGACACCGCTCGGCCCCCGCAGCGCTGGATGCTCAGCCACAGCTCCGCGACCCCGCGCCACGGACGGGCTACGCCGACTAAACCTCCCAATGACAGCCTCATCAGGAGCCTCCTTGTCCTCTGGTTCCCCCCCCCTTTAAGTATACTTCTGAAAGAAAAAAGCCATGAAAAAGCTATTTGCATAAATATCATAACTTTTATTGTTCTGTTCACAGTTCTTTGGAGAAACATTCCTAAATTACACAGTTATTCTCTCTTAAGAATTTGTTGCTTTTTTGCCTTTTTTCCAATTTGAATTTGCCTGGCTTCGATTGCCAGTCAGTGATTCTTGTTGTGTTGCTCTTTAAGATCAGAAAGCTGCAGTGTTCAGTATTTTCTCCCCGTGAAGGTACTTGTGCACTGTAACCAAGACATTCTCAATTCTGGTAGATAAACTCAGCCAACCGAGTTTTCTCTCTCTAAGGCATTTTCACACTCCACCAGTGATTTTTTTAATGTTTTTTTTGCATCCATTCCAATTACTCAGCTTCTCTTTTAAAATGTAAATATCCAAATTGCATCCAAAATTCCCAACTCTCACAGCTGAGACATACAGAAATATAATCTCTTACTGCTAACGGTAATTAAAAACAGGAACACATTCTTGTTCGTTAGTCTTTCACCCTGGGACTGCACTGGGGACACGTGGAGCTCTTACTCACTCTGGTTCTGGGTGTGGATATTTTTGTCCTGTTAACATTGTATCAGCAGTGATTTTTTACCTGTTTTCACCAGTGATCCGGAACCATTGAATCGTATCGGGTGCCAGCAGACCCTTCTGTCCCCCATTTCATTATGGTTCTCTGTGAACAACCTTCTAAAAGGTGTGATTATCTGAAACCACCAAGCTTCGCAGGGGCCCAGATACACTCAGTTCACACTAATCCCAAAGAAAACTGAAAACCAAAGACAGAATGAAATGACTTACATCACACTCCTTCATTAACATTCACCTCCGTCCCCGTCCCCGTCCCCTCCCGGGGGTGTTGCGCTAGCCAAGCGCTTCACCCGGGCAGTCCTGCCCCATTCGCCACCCTCCTCATCCACAGGTCAGAGACTGCCCCAGGCACCTCCCTTAGAGGGACTGATAGGAGGTTTCTAGACCTACTGAATTTAAAAATGTTATTTTTTAATATTAAGTATTGCTAATGAATGACATCACCTTTCTGGTTCTCTTACATCATCACTAGCAGTTTTGCCACCTGCATCTCGTAATGGTCCTTACCCTACCGCAAACGTTTCCTCTGAACTTCAGCTCTTCATCACCCTCTCTGAGCACTCCAACCCATACATTTTTCTTTTCCTTTGGCTACTGCTTTCCTTATTAATTTTCTACATAACTCTCATTTTGAGTTCATCGCTGTCTGCTTCCCTTTTTCTCATTTGTTTTGTATTACTTTACATATGATTTTTCCCTTTGTTTTATCACTGAAATAGGATGGATGGTTAGGCAAAGTTGTCCCCCTTCTCGATTGCAAAATTCTTGGGGTTTTGGCCATTTAATAGCTTTCACTTAGAAAATTGTCAAGTCTAATTCAGTTTTCCATCTAATTTTTTCTTCACTACCAGGTTCACTATGAAATGTGCTTAGCTATGCCCTTCTGAAGCACCAGTTACATTTCTTAGCAGTTTGCACGGCTGTATGCTGAGCTCGAATGTCATCAGGATTCCACGGCAACCACCAACTTCCAGTTCTGCGATTCGTTTATCTTCATCTGACATAAACAAGACAAAACCAAGTAACTTTGTGTTTCATGTCTAACTCTGCATTAGAAAAGCAGGTCTAAGGCACAGACAACAAACATTAGTCCTGACTACTGGATTCCTTTAAACTGTAAAATAGATACCTGTTTATTGTAGCTGTGAAGAAAAACCAAGCTAACAGGTGCACTGGCAGGCTACTGCCCGAAAGTCAGTGGTAACGGGACAGAAGAGTTGGAAAACTCTTCCCCATTCACTTCTTACATAATACTTTTCAAAAGTTTAATCTTTTTTAACCACTCCAAAAAGCAGAGAAAAAGAAAAAAAAAATTTTCAAACTCTCGGAATGCATTTAGCAGCTTCCTGCCCTGAGCCTGAGCAGGAAAGGCTCTCGTACCTTCTTTAGTATCGTAAGCTGCTCAGCTGGGTTGCCTTTGCAATTTTCTGCTTCTCTAGCAGGCACGAAAATTTAAAGCATGAGCTGACTTTGCCAGACAAAGAGTCATGGGTCTGATCTCCTCGTCACAGCTCAATTAACAGTAACTTATTTTTCCAATTAGCCACCTTAACGCCCCCCTGTGTAAAATGCCTTCGAATGTTATTTTGCGTTCTACGTTTCCCAAACCATTCTTAAACAAAACACACAAAAAAGTTTTAAACTGCTTTTGGATATATTAACAGCATCGAGCTAGTGCTTCGTTTGATAAACAATCCACACCGAATACAAAAGCATGCTATTCACTATAAATAAATACGCTGCATTGAAGCAGCAGAGAAAAGCCGGGGACACAAAGGAGATGGCTGACAAGACTCATTTCTCCAAACTCTACACAGAGCGAAGAGGAGGAAGGAACAAATCTGATCAAAGAGGAGCAGAAGGCGAGCGGGTCCCGGGGTGGGAAAAGCAGCAGTGGGGCATGTGCGGGGCACGCTCCCGTGGGCCCCGAGGCCGGACGGGCAGAGCCGGGAGAGCGAGACGGGGAGGGCGATGGGCAGAAAGAGGCTGAGATGGAAAATAAATAGGCAGCAGAGAAGAAAAGCCATTTAAAGACGCTCGGCTGAACATGGGTTTCTGTGCCAAGGAGCAGCGAACAAACAAGGATGACTTGGATGGAACCAGAGGGCCGAGGGGGGGAATGGGGTGAGATTTGACAGCTCAGGCACAATAGATCAGAAAAGAAATTGGGCAGGAAAGTCTGCAGCCTTCACAGAAACGCTCCTTTGGGCTCAGAACTGAGGCAAAAAATCCTGGCTCCGATCGCACTTCTGTGTGGCCTCCCAGTGAAATGTGAAAACAAAACCTGCTGCTTCAGCTCAAGGCTGCTCACCACCACATCGGATGCTTCTGTCGAGAATGGGTGTCCGTACGCAGAACATAAAGGATTCAGTCCTGACGCACACGTGGGTTACACCCATGATGCCATTTTTTAAGTTCAACTTTTAAAAACCTAATTATACGTATCTTAAGAGAACTTAAGATCTTCTTGTATGAGGTCAGGTGTGCCTGACCTTGGCACACCAAGTTGGGCGGCCTTAGACACCTTCTGGGCCTCCCCTCCCCTCCCGACGCGGTACCGAAGCCTCGAGCGGGTACTGCAGCGTACTCACAACAAGAGGCCAAACAACACATTTTGCCATTTCCTAACTTCTGAGTGCTTGACTTTTACAGCCTTAATAAAGGTCTTTTAAGAGTAGTTGCATGTGGATAATTACGTGTGGGAATTTTGCCAACTCAAACATGAGGGACTTCAAGAGGCTTTTCTAATCTTGTGGGTTTATCCACTGAAGAAAAAGATTTGATTAAAAAAATGAAGTACAGCTAAACTGGGAACAATCCTTTACTACGGGCTGTTCTTCACTTCTTCATAGGCACTTTGAAATCTTGAAAAAAACCCTCACAAAATTAGGAACTTATTAAATAAGAATGAAATGTATCAATGCAGAAACATAAACAGAAATGCCAGATGTGTAATGTCAACTTGTAATACGTGGCTTCTATTAGTTCTTCTTAATTCATTTGTTTTCGTAACTTCTTTTGTTTTACCATCTGGAAAAGGCCATTTTCTAATGACAGATCACAGGAGAAAAGATCCAAAGTTCAAGTTTCCTTCAAGGAAAAGCAGCGTTGTTTCTGTACTCGCAGACCCAGAGCTCCTTTTTGTAGTGTTCACTCCCGCAGAAGCCTCGGGACAACACACTTAGACCTGGACCGGGAGGCAAAAAAGATCTACGTGGAAGTTCAGTCAAGTTTTCAAAAGTTTTACTCCTCAAAGTACAAATGTGAATGCGGTTCTGTAAAAGGAAACGAAGCCACGGGAAATGGGGGAATAAATGAGGGGCGCGTGGTCATTCTGGAAGTGTGCACGTGCATGCTTACTAGAATACTACATGTAAGAGATTGCTGGCTGGCTCTTACTTGTGTTATTTTAAAAAATAATCTACATTTATCCAGCAAAAAAATCAACCCATTAATAAAACAAATTTTATAGTTAAGCAGATCTGAGTAGTGGAAACACACAATTACTTCATCCTCTGCAGTTAATCAAAATAAAAGTAACGGCACAATGAGTAGTGTCACTTTTGCACTGACACCCGTTGGACAAAGTGATTCAGTACACATGAAGCCGTCAGCATAATATAAAGAAATTTTCATTGGACACGGTCAAAGGATCAGCTTTGCCCTGCTTGAACAATAAATCCCACTATTTATCTAACAGATGATTTATACTAGCATCGTATCCCATTGTCATCTTTTCATCAAGTATACCTAGAGAACAGCGCGGCTTCACAGTATGAGCACGCAGCCTTGCTCAGGCGTTGCTTTTCTCTCTAAAACGCGTAAACATTGGTTTATACAAATGTTTTCTGATCAGTAAATTAAACTTGTAGACACATATCTGATTACGAAGAATAGTAACTTCCACATATGGTATTGAACTGGTCTCACTCCTGTACAGGTTACTTTCTTCTTTTTATATTAGGGTTTCTGACTCAAAAAAAAATAAAAATCTCAAATACGTACACTGAAATTCACTCACCACCTGTCCCTTCTCAACTCACTCACTTGAGGATTTGAGTAACGGACGCTAACCTGTTCCCAAACAAAGACAAAGTGGCTCTCCAGCCCCACGCTGCTCTCGAGCTGCTGCGAAGCACCACTGCAGCTGTAACACAGTCACACGTGAGGTTCAGAGCGCTTGCTTTGCCTGTTCTTTAATTTCAAATAGAGGGATTTGGGGTTGTGTTTTTTTCCTCAGTTGCTTTAAATAGAAAACAGAACTCAGGATATGGCATTTATGGGCATCGTGCCGAGCAAGAGAAGTAGTTTCAAAACCTCAGGCTACTACAGTTAAGTCACTATCATGCCCCAGAATTAAGGAAATGTTCCAATTAAGAGATGAAAGTGTCGTACACGTTTTCTAAAGAAAAGGGATGGCATAGAGTTTTCTTTCATTAGGACACTGCAACATCCAGTATCTTAAGACATTAACAATCCATTTTTGTGTGCACACCGCTCTGTGAATATGCTAAGTCACGGTTATAGTAAGAACTGCAAGTTTACATGTGCTGTGAATAGAAACCCTTTACAGTTTATTGGTGAGAGGAAACTCTAGCGATGTTCAAAGTGAAGTTCCAACTTTATCCCACTAACAGCATTTCAGGAGAAAAAAAGTAACACGGAATACCACCATCAAGCTATTACAATCCCGTATTTTTAGAAAATTACATTATGGTACGTCAATCCCTCTCAACGTGACATGCACGGCATTACTGTGCTCTTTGATCCCTGAGGCTGTTCAGCAGTAACTGGAAAGGGGGCGCCTCGCTTGCCTGTGCAGTCGTTACAGTTGTGCATTCCCAGCGGCCAACTGCCAATGCAGAGCAGTAGTTGTGATCATTCGTGCATGGTGTGTTTGCTTTAGGATGTGGATAACTACATAAAAATAGTAGAAACCATTTTCCATTCATTTCCCAGTACTGGGCTTCAAGACATTTTAGATACCCCATTTATACCAAATTTGCCCAGAGTGCAGACAGGACTGTAAAGCTCCACAAAGTGAACGTTACCTAAGCAGCCTCTACTGCCTTCTACAGAAATTAACAGTAAACATATATGCAGAACAGTATGGACAATAATTTGATTAATAACTTGATTTGTACTATCATGTATCAGTTACAGTTTTCTAATATCTGGTGTTGTATGAGGACACCAGACAATAATCTTATTTAGAGACTATATGTTTCATGCACAACTTCCTAAGATATACAACGCCCTCCAGAATAATTCACTTTCTGTGAATACTTAATGAAAACAGTTGCTCTGGTGTCATCATCTAAGGGACAACTTACAAAAGATCCAGGTGGCTTAAGAACGTCTATCCAATACATTTTTTGCAATGTATCTACAGACTGGCCTTTTAGGGACCTTGGAAGAAAACCCATCCTTAGTTTTCTTTCTGCTGCACATGAAAGGGTCCGGCCAGACAGGCAGGTGATAAGATTCCACTGATCAGTCATTTTATTTTAGGCAAAAGCAAAGCATTATCCAGACACTTCAGTGCTATTGTCTGTTCAGGCTGTTAGCAGAAATGATTAGGAAAGACCTCAGAATTCTGTTAAGTTCCAAAATGTAAGCAGTTAATTTAAGAGTCTTGTTTAGGACTGACGGTGTGGGTCAGCCCCAACTGCAGACGGTAGTTGTCACCAACAGATCCTTAACTAAGGTCCTTTGTGTGTTGGGTCTCTTCAATCACAACTTGCACTTCAGAGCGCGAGAGTGTTCCTCCAGGACCTCTCTGTAATCCCGGAGTGCAAACAACAGGAACGACTGCTCACAAACGACTTCAGGTTCCAAGCTGTCACAGGTCATGAAGAAGTGACTATGGAACACCAGGAGGAGGACACTCCTGAGCCAGCAGAGTCAACTGTGCTAGCCAACAGCATGTGTAAAATTTGCCTGAAACATTACTACAGATATACTCACAAGAGACCAGTTTAAAGCTTCGATCCTCCACCTTTACCCTGCAAAGACAGCAGGTTTTTCGAAAAGAAAGTTTAAGGCTATTTTTCAGGGCGCTCAAGAAAAGTTAACTTTTTTTTTTTTTAAAAGCAAATTAGGAATTTAGGTCTTCTGATAACACATTTTTAGCGAGATCGAGATGTTTATGGCCTCTTAAAAAAATACTGCACAGATCAGTCTCCTTCAGTAAAGGCTTTCTCAAATATATTTTTCAAAGTCATGAAAAATAATTTTGCAACATCACTTACAACTTTGTCTTTCTGAAAAGGTTCTTTTAAAATGTTTCGTGTAAAAGCTTTCATTAGCTTCTACTGCCCTGAAAGTAACATCTTCTTGACCGGCTCTGCCCAATTTGTCACAGTGAACTCACTGCTTCATTCTTTCCAGCTCATCTCCCATCTTCTCTGCCCCTTTACAGGCATATTTTAATTGCTTTGTCACTTCCATCCTGAGCAGACAAGGCACTAGCATTTTAAAATGCTAAAGATACACCTCTCATTTCTGTTGAATCTTCTACAAGTACTTTGAGTTGTGTTCATAAGCTGAACACACCAATTAAGATTTTTTCCTCCTATTTTCTTATTAGACCTCACATAAAATTTCACTTGTTTGCACTTGTAAAGCAGGAAACCCTTGAGACACAAGTGGAACAAATATAAAGGTCAATGAGTGTAGCAGACAGGCTGCAGCCCAAACAGCTTTCTCAAGAAATCACAGGAATAATAAAGGAATGAAAGAAGTCGCTTTTAAAAGACATATCTTAATCCTGAAAGGTGTTACAAAAAACTGCTGTCACTGATGGTTTCTGGACCTACCATCTAAGAATATACGGGAATTTATCTGCTCAACAGCTGTTTCTTCTACTGAAGTCCAACATGTTAAAACACATTGAGTTTATGTATTTTGTACTAAAAGTACACTTAAAACCAACTTAGTTTAACCTTACTCTCAAAATGCTGTCAAGCATCTTAACTACTGAACCCAACTAAAATGAAAAATGGGCCGTCACCGTGTACCTCAGCAGCCAGCACGGTTACCTTGAACAGCACTTTGGTACATCAGGCTCATGATGGGGTGGTTTGGATTGATTTTGAAATTAGGCTGCAAAAAAATTTCATCCTGAAACAAGGCTGCAAGTTTCCTTATGCCATGAACAAACTATAAATTGACAGAGAATATTCTTTCGTCCTCCCCTCTAAAACTGTGAGAACATGACAAAAGTAACAAAGGAAACATTAATTTGGGGGCTTTATTTAATTTTTCTTTTCTTTTTTTTTCTTTTTTGAAGATGCTACATAGTCAAACAGGATTGGTCTTTTACGGCATAGGACTAGTTTACTACTTATATTTTTTTCCCCTAGATAGACTTATTTACATACAAAACCAGTTTCCTGACCACTGTTTCTCCAATACTCAGATGATCAAAACTCCCAACAATTGTGTAGTGCCCAAAACACCAGGAGGCAGAAGAATCTCGCATCACTACAGCAGCAAATTTTTAGTTCTAGTCACTGGCTTTAAACAGGTGCCTTTTCATACCATATAGTATTAGTCAATTTTGTGACAGTAAGGAAACATGAGATGAAATACATTAAATAAGTTAAATATGCATTAAACATCTCTGAATAACACTTTAATTCAACTAAATGAACCAACAGCAACGTAGCTTGGTCCCTTTACGAGAACAAGGCATTGACCTTTATTCCAAATGAGCGTCATACCAGTCAATATATGCCTCTTAATGATGCCTAGCACATTCAGCATTGCCACATACAATTCTTTTCAGCTTCTCACTATTCATTTAAGTGCCAAGAAATCGGTAACTTGCACAGAGTTGAAGACACTGACAGAAACTGTTAAATTTATGAGCAGAATGGTGGATTAACGTATTTTACAGAAGTTAACACCTCCTGCCTAACCCAGCTCCAAACATCCAATAGGGCCAGCTCCAGCAGTGGAGGAATAGTTTTTTCTCGTTTTCCCTTTTTTTTTTTTTCCTTTTTTTTTTTTTTTTAAAAGAGGTAATCCAGCAACATGTAGCAGGGTCTAAGAATGTTTAAAATGACATATACAATATTCCATTGTAGTGTTAAATCATGATTTTCTTCCCCTTTCCATCTCCCCCCTTTCATCATGAATATTCATTCATTCATTGTACATTTTAAACTTTCTAGATTATGTTACATAGTATTTGTGCAGGGGTAATTTAAAGGCAAGACCTGTGAGATGTCATACATTAATTTTTTTTTTAAACATTGTTATGAATAAATTTAATCCAATGATATGGCAGAACCATCAAACCAATTTACAATTTCCAGCATGCTGCCTCTACAAGGCTATTTTTCCTATAATTACACCAAAGACAAAGAACAAAACCACCAAAGCAAGTAGTCTGGAGCTGAGCCCTTCGTCCTTGACAGCAGCTGCAGAAGCAGATATTGGGTTGTTTGTCTGAGGTGCCTTCCTCATCCGCAGTCCATCTTCTTCCTAAAGAAATATATGTTGATTATTTCTACTGAAAAAACATTTAAAATATTATCCCTTATCATATTTATTTTAGATAGGCATAATAAAACAGGCAAAAGCTAATTTACAGCTCTATTTCTGGAAGTGTTCAAGGCCAGGTTGGACAGGGCTCTGGTGGGAGGTGTCCCTGCCCAGGGCAGGGGGGTGGAACTGGAGGATTGTTGAGGTCCCTTCCCACCCAAACTGCTCTGTGATTCTGAGATTGCTACATAATCCTGACAAGGAAAGGGTAGCGAGGTAGAAGAGGAGTTCTGTATCTACTTGACCGGTAGAGCAAAAAACACCATGCTCCTGAAGTTTTCTCCTGCTGACTAAGGTAACAGAGGAAGCGACACGGAAGGCCGCAAGAACACTTGTCCGAAGTCTGGAGACAGCTCCAGAACTTCAGAAACCAGTGATGGAGGGAATGGCATAAAGATGCTTTTCTTGCTCTGTAAGCAAATATATTGCTATTGGGGAAAATGCTTCGCAATATAACTAAGACGGGTTGTGAAAAATATGCAACTTGAGGGCAATTATACTTGTCATTTCCCTAGTTAGATGCCACAAGCAAATTTTACCAGCATTTGAAGGGAAATCTGTTTGCCACATCATATTAATGCTGACATTTCAACGTGAAACTAGTGGCAATAATTAGGATATTCTCCAGCTATCTTGACTTAAAGATGTATGAGACAGCAGATAAAACATCACTGTAACACCAGATATTACCATTTCAAGTGGAGATGATGTTCCCCACGTCTTGATCTAAACTGTTGTGCAGCACAGCTGTGTGTTAGCACACTCCATTCCAGACACGCACACACAGAGCACTTTAGGAGGTGGGAAAGTGAGCTTTTTGTGACCTAACTTGTGTACAGCTGAAGCAATAGTGTTAGACATTTTTATGTCATGCAGTATTACAGCACAGAAGTATAAGATACAGAAGCAAAAGCCTCCAGTCTATACACAAAAAAATACTCCAGCAATAAAATTGTACTAAAAGTTACTGCAGCCTTACAAATTGTCAGATAATGGAATTTCAAAAGGCTCAGTGTATGTCAGTGTTTCTCACTTTTGAATTTAAAGGGGCACCTAGGGTTCTGGAGGAAAACATTACTGATTTATTTTTTATCATTTATTTATTGAAAGTCACAGACTACCTGATACCTCACTACTACTGTAAGTCTGGATGGGGACAACTGACTTTTGTAAACAATAGAATGCTGTTTACCTATACAGTAATTTTAATGCTAGAAACAACACATTTTCATTTTAAATATTTTAATTTCCTTTTGACAGTGACTTTAGCCTGACACTGACAGCACCTGGTCGCTAGCAGTAATTTAACATTGATTTCTGATGTTTTACAGATGTTTCTAACACTCCACAAAGGGAACGAACTGCACATCGTTTCAAGATGTTACTGTAAAACATGAGATCAATTCTAGGTATCTCCTGTAGAGTGTTTATTCAAGACTGATTTGCTGAAAAAAATAATTATATAGTACTTAAAGTATTGTGAGACACTGGCAAAACAAGAACACAAGGAGAATTTAAGGTCATGTCTCAGCTATATCCATATATTATTTCTATGTGCAAAACAAAACTGGTTTCCAAAAGTTTAAAGAATTTCTTCATGCATCAGGCGGCCAAGCAGCATCAGAGCTGACAGAAGTGAGTTCCTTCTATTTGGCTCCAACAGTCACAAATTGCAAATTTTCACTGGTCCTGTTACAAAACTAGACATTTACAAAAAATGAAACTACCCTAAAAGGAGTTTTTCAGCGTGGTGATAAAAAGCTTCTCAATTACTCGATTTCACAGCGATGTGCTGGATCTGACAGGAAGCATATTTCCTGTTAATGTCTGTCTTTGGTCATTTCAACTGCCTATTATAGATGTGATTACTAAAACAGTATTTGCACAACACTGCTCTCAAGCTCCCATCGGTTTGAGAGAACGGGGCCAAATGCAACACTGAATGCTTAACTCGGACTGAGAATATTAGGTGGGAAAAGAAAAAAAGAGAGGGAATGCATTGCTTTGGGTTGCTATCCAATCAGTTTCTGTGACTGCGCGACTTGTACACTCCTTTCAAAGGAAGCATTTATTTCAACACTTTTTCCTCAGTCTACAGATAGAAACCTAAATCATCTTTTCATTTATAGACAACATTAAAATATTGTCCCAAGGTCAGGTAACCAAACCTTTAAGTCAGAAGCTTCTTTTTCAGAAAAGGGGTAGATCGGGG
>NW_009661368.1:9310431-9313100 GCF_000708025.1 Charadrius vociferus
TATTCTCCTCCCGTAACCTCTGAACTTCTACTTGAAGCCTCTTATAGTCTTCCATTACTTTCTTAACTTCAGTGTCATCCAAAGAAGAACTTATTGATTTAGACATTACAGAGGAATCTGTCTTTGTTGCAGTTGTGGATACAATTTTATTTATTTCTATATCATGCTGTTAAAAAAGGATAGAGTGATTTTTGGTTAGTTGTTAACACCACACCACACACCTGGTATTTAGGAGGAGAATCAGGTAAAATTGTCTGTGCACACCTGAAACGTGCCTGTATCAAAAGAAACAAACAACATGTTTCTCCCTGTAACCTTTCCTTCCCCTTCCTGTTTCACAGAAAACACCAGACCAGCAGCAATAAGTGCAGACAGAACGACCTCGAGTTTTCAGTCCCTGCATATATGGGAAAGGAAATACCCTCAGACCGTGTCCCACAACATGAACGGAACTTACTTGCTCGGTCTGCCTGTGCGGTACTGCTGCTCTCCTCCCCTCTCCCTCCCCGGGCTGCTCCAGGAGCCAGGGCACTGCCAGGAGCGACCCATCGGCTCCCCGGCCGCCCCCTCTCCCCTCACTGCCCACGCTGGCTACCACCTCTCCATCCTTCTGCGCGCCTGTGCTGAGGGAGGAACCTGCAGCCCCCTTAGGAACAAGCCCTCCTCCCTTCCCTGCCCCTGCACCCCCTCCACGTTCTGCACTTCAGAATGCAAAGGGCCCGGCTCTCATAAAAAACCAAACTGCGCTCTTCCCACCCAAACTGCCACCAAAGCGAAGATTTTCTTTATATGACCGAAGTAATAGGATCTTTTTGCTACTTGTGCTTTGTTTTGCCCTAATGAATTTCAGGGACTGTAGAAAAAATTACAACTAAACAGAGTGGCTGTTCAGTTTAATTTAATTCAGATTTTCTTCCTTCCCCTCATCACACCTCTAAGCCCGAAACATGGCAAGTACCCTTGCCTAAAACAAAAGCACCTACTTTTAGAGCAAATGCTCCCTGTTTGGAGCAGGTAGAGCAGACATAGTGAGACTACAATAGTGACACTGGAACAATACGTGACGGTAACTACAAGCTGTCCAGTTCAAGGTAGAACACTTGCACTTTCAGTACCTGCGTACTAGGAAATATTTTTCTGTTTATTCAATCTAGTATCAGTTCTAAATTTGACAGTACCTACTTCCATTAGAAATTAATCAGTGCTTTCATTATCCCAACAAAAAGGATCCTTCAACATTATAGCTGCTAATCGCAATATAATCCCTAACTGCATTTGTGTCTTCCTTACTAGCTTCCTCCCAATTTACTTCAGGCAGTGAAACAGAGGGTTCTGTCTTTTGCTTATACAGCTGTCTGCATAAACACACCACTTTACGTGATTTACTGTGGTAATAAGTTAAAACACTCAATGTGTATCCGTAAATACTCACAGGTTTATCATTTTCCGCTGGTAGCTCAAACACACACCTAAGTTTCGAATCCATGAGTTCTTCTGGTTTTGCTTCTTTCCACTGGAATAATTTAACATTAATTTACTATTAAACATATTAGTACACTAAGGCAGATGGAAAATGCAGTGTATTATGTAAACAAATCCCATCATCTTACTCAGGAAAACACCCACAGGTGTTTATGTTACCATTAACCACATACATGACAAAAAATGAAACCAAATAACATAATTGAGTGGTATCCTACAGAAAGACCAGACTATGAAGGAAATAATTCTAAACAGTCTGAAACTTACACAGGTATTTTACAAGAGAACTGGCAACTGTGTAAGAGTAATTAGCATAGATAGGGGGAGCTATGGTCCCAATTAAAAAAAACCAAACCCAGAACACCAAAAGACAACCAAACCAACAAACCCCGGAGGGGTGCGTTCAAAGGAAGGGAAAGATAACAAACCCCCAGATCAGTAACAGTGTTAGTTCTGACATGTGTGTGATGTTCAGTGGAGCTCCTGTTCAAGCTTTTCAAATTTTGCATGAGGTTTTCTTCCTGACTGGTATGAATTATAGGACTGTTCTCCCCCCTTCCTCCCCCTTGTTTTCCACCTCCTCATTTTGCAGCATCAATCTCTAAACAATAACAGATGTGCTACATATCAAAAGGCATAACTTCCCCTCTCATCTTTCTCTCCCCTTCAACTAGGGAGCCTACCATAATAAAGCTTCCTTCCAATACTTTTAATAGGGATTACAGAATCCCAGACTGGTGGGGGCTGGAAGGGCCCTCTGGAGCTCCCCCATCCCACCCCCTGCCAGAGCAGGGGCACCTCCAGCAGTGGCACAGGACGGCGTCCAGGCGGGTTTGGGATGGCTCCAGAGGGGGAGACTCCCCCACCTCTCTGGGCAGCCTCTGCCACTGCTCTGCCGCCCTCACGGGAGAGAAGGCCCTCCTCAGGTCCAGATGGAACTGCCCATGGTCACGTTTGTGCCCGTTCCCTCTTGTCCTGTCACTGGGCACCACTGAGGACAGACTGTTCCCATCCCCCCGGCACCCTCCCTTGAAGAATTTATAAGTGTCGATAAGATCCCCCCTCAGTCTTCTTTTCTCTAGACTAAAGAGACCCAAGTCCCTCAGCCTCTCCTCATAGGAGAGATGTTCTAATCCCCTAATCATCTTTGTCGACCTTTGCTGGACCCTCTCCAGCAGATCCCTGTC
>NW_009661368.1:9314771-9329153 GCF_000708025.1 Charadrius vociferus
AGCTTGCCGGCGTAGGTGTATTAATGTTGAAGTGATAGCTGTTAAAGCAAGTAACCTCTAGAGCAGTGAGAGGGGATAACTTTCATCTTTATGGGGCTCTAAAAGGCACTGAATTTCTGGAAACATCTTTAAGGTGTTACTCCCTCCAAGCAAATCTCCATGCTGATTCTTGTTCTTCTGCAACATCTTACCCTACAAGGGAGACAATTATTATAGAATACATTTTGGGGCATTCATTCACCTTTGTGACCTCAGGTGCTGGAGAAATTGAAGATCAACAAAATGGATGAAGTTTCACATTACATGTGGTAATGTTTTATGGTGGGTTTTGGCATGCTAATTCACCAAATTACATCACTGTCTGTTGACTTTTTGTGGGAATATCCTTGCCGTCAAAGCTCTGTGTTACTGTACAATGGTACAATATGTTAAAAATTAAATAGTTGTGTCCAAAGCATATATTATTACTGCTGTAGAGTCTACAGCAAGTAAACAAACTTTGTAAGTTTGTAGTTTTTAATGCTAGAGACACTGTACAGTCACACACTGAGGTAAAACATAAACCCCACCTTTCTATGCCCGTGCTGGCATGAAGAATAGCTGCCTTAGCCATGCTTACCTCATGCAATCCGAAATTTGTGATCCTTATGCCTGAATCATGAGGTCCGCAGCATCTGTTGCAGCTCATGCTCGTGCCCTCTGCCTACATACGGCTTTGTCTGGACAACGTGGCAGCGCTTATCCATGTCAGGGACTTGGGCTATACCCCCTTCAGCAGCTGTGCAGACGCTGCTGATATCCATCAAGGTGGATGTGCACAGACAAAAGAGTTGATGCTGAAGACTTTATACCCTCATGTGCATTTCACAGAATCACAGAATCACAGAATGGTCAGGGTTGGAAGGGACCTCTGGAGATCATCTAGTCCACCCCCCCGCCAGAGCAGGGTCACCTACAACAGGTTGCACAGGACGGCGTCCGGGCGGGTTTTGAATGTCTCCAGAGTGGGAGACGCCACAACCTCTCTGGGCAGCCTGTGCCAGTGCTCCACTACCCTCAAAGTAAAGAAGTTCCTCCTTGTGTTAAGATGGAACTTCCTATGTTCTTGTGCCCATTACCTCTTGTCCTACCACTGGGCACCACTGAAAAAAAGACTTCCCATCCACCTCGCACCTTCCCTTTATGTATTTGTAAGCATTAATAAGATCCCCCCTCAATCTTCTTTTCTCTAGACTAGAGAGACCCAAGTCCCTCAGCCTCTCCTCATAGGAGAGATGTTCTAATCCCCTAATCATCTTTGTCGACCTTTGCTGGACCCTCTCCAGCAGATCCCTGTCTTTCCTGAAGTGGGGAGCCCAGAACTGGACACAGTACTCCAGATGCGGCCTCACCAGGGCAGAGTAGAGGGGGAGGATGACCTCCTTCAACCTGCTCTTCTTGATGCACCCCAGGATGCCGTTGGCCTTCTTGGCCACCAGGGCACATTTCTGTCTCATGGTCATCCTGTCGTCCACCAGGACTCCCACATCCCTTTCCACAGGGCTGCTCTCTAGGAGGTCAGCCCCCAACCTGTCCTCATGCATGGGGTTACTCCTCCCCAGATGCAGTACCCTACACTTACCCTTGTTTAACTTCATAAGGTTTCTCTCTGCCCAACTCTCCAGCCTGTCCAGGTCTCGCTGTATGGCGGCACAGCCTTCTGGCATGTCAGCCGCTCCTCCCAGTTTTGTGTCATCAGCAAACTCGCTGATGGTACACTCTATCCCTTCATCCAGGTCATTGATGAATATATTGAACAGGACTGGACGCAGTACTGACCCCTGAGGGACACCACTCGTTACTGACCTCCAGCTAGACTCTGCACCACTAACCACAACCCTCTGAGCTCTGTCTGCCAGCCACGAACAGTTATAAATCTTTGCTGTATCAGCTGTAACCCTGAATTGAAAAGACTGATTCACAGCCGTGATATACAGCAAGAAGTATCCATGTTTATGTGCCGGAATTCCCACTTGCTTCACTTTGACCGTACTTCTGGTAGCATGGTATTGCTCAGCATATCTCAAGTAGGTATCAAGTTATGGCTAACCTCTCTGCAACCAGAAGAAGTATTTGACTCATCCTAAATAGCTGAATTGTACTTCAGCTCTTCTGTGGCTGAAGTCAGAATTCTATTTCAAGCTCGTTGGCTGCCTGTGAACTGTTGAAAGCTTTATAGTACTCCAGTAATTTGTCTCACCTGTTTATCCAGAATAGGAAGAGATTTGGAGAGTGGCAACAGAACTGGGAACTGATCAAGTGTAATAGGAAAAGCAATCATATTGGTCTGGAGAGCTCTGGAAAACTGAAAGGGCCATCTAGGTCCTAAAAAACATTCTTTGCTAGCAGAATAACACTTTTCATAGTATGAAGTAACTCATAAAAATTAGAGTTAGAAAGAAAGGCAGACTGGCTTATCTTTCTAGTGAAGCAGACATTTTATTACTATTGCCGTTTCTCCCACTGGATCTTATTTTGAGGCCATTACACAAATATAGTTCCAAATCTTTTTCAGAAAGGAAATTCTTAACCCTGCAGAATGACGCACCTTTAAAAAGCTATTCAGAAGAAGATGCATAGTGTAAAGACTACTGTAAAAAAGCCATGATATGTACTCTGAGGTTTTTGGAGACTGTTTTTAAGTAATACACATACATACAAACACACGCAAGCTCCACACTTTAGGGTAATGGCCTTTTTTCCATCGCATCTTTAATAGCTACTCAGTATTCTCTCAAGCTAACAAAAGCTAGACCAGAGAAAGCTTCCTTGTGCCTTCTTGCAGGAGAAAAATCTTGCTGTTACAGGAAACCCACCAGTTGACATACTGGTTCGTTCCTTTCCAAGTTGTCTTAATGTAGCTTGACACCTTATTTCTATGCCTTTTGTCCTGCTTTGCTTCAGCACCTACATGCTTATATTACTCTCATTTGTAATCCACAGGACAAGATCTACGAAGGCCTTTCATTTCCCTAAGCCACAACAGACATAGGCAGGGATAAAGAAAAACACAATACTTGTAAACCACCCTCCTGGTTTCTGCCGGGAAAAGGAGCTGCTTAAGGAAAGGCTCAAGACTGAGAGTAGAGAGGCATAAAATACAAAAGATGCCATTGAGTTAGAATATATTCCATGTATTATTAGAATATATAGCTCAAGTTGGCCTTTTTGAAAAACAATATATTGAAAAAAATTACAACTACTTAACATCTGTTTCATGGCTTGGTATCCCATTACTGACAGCAGTGTCCCCAAGAAGCAACCACAGACACCAACTCAGTCTTCAGCACTACGTCTTTCAGTGCAAGGTTCCTGGGGCTCACAATAAATAGAAAAAAACCTTGCCAAGCACAGGGATGGAAATCTGGCAAAGCTTTCAAGGAACATTCCAGTGTGGTTTGACAGCAGCCCTTAAGCAACACAGAAAAAGGTCTTATAAAATTACACAATCAGAAAGAAAACCATTTTAAATAATTTCAGTACTTACTACTGCTTCCATATCTGAAGTATCAGCTGGAGCAAACATAGACTGAACCATAAACTTGTGTTTACTTTTCTCATTAGGGTCATAGTCAAAAGGCTGTAGCATCACTGCAAGAAGAATCCCAAAGCACATTATGTTAGTGTCGTTCTGATGCATAGTCATGCACTGATGATATAGTTATGATTTGAGAAATACACACATTAAAATGGTTTCGAACCTCACTTTAAAAAAATTTTAAAAGAAGGTAAAAGAGAAACAGACTTCTTCAGTCTGTCTACATTTTTGTCTGATAATTTTGGAAATGCCAACAACTGTACAATGTTCTGTATACAACTATGGCAAGATAATAATAGAAACTCATAGTAAATAGGATAATTTACATCTCTTCTGGGACAGAGGGAAAAATTTGCAAAGAAAGCATCTTTTCTTTTTTTTCTTCCTCCATCCTCGGGGCAGAAGTAACAAGCTGGCATTTTGATTAGTTGTACACACAGTAATGCTCATGGTTCCTGAGAAAAACCAGAGAGGCAGTCAGACATTTTAAACCTTGAGGTTCAATTCTCAGAATGGAAGTTTCCTCTACAAAGTTTAAGAGTCTCATGATATTTGCTTTATCAAGCACAAGTATCTCTCTTCCAAAAATAAGTTGCTGAAAGTTTGTTACCATTTTATAGCTGGAAGTTTACAGTTAAAGGCTGTATAAACTTCGCCTCTGAGAAGGATACAAGAAATGTATTTCTCTCCATTCAAAAATCACAAACACTCCAGAATTTTCTTATGCAGAAGATGACTGTGTTCAGGGGGCAGAGAGAAAGGCACAGCAGGCTTGCAGAGTGTGTATGCTTTTTTAATTTATTTTTTTTTTTTAATATTAGGATTTTCCATGCCTTTTCGAGTAAAGAACTAACCTGTTCAAATAACTTGAAGAGGAAGAGTTATGTATTTAATTTACAGGGAATATTCTTTAATCCCAGTGGTCACTTAGAACCCCTACATTTTGCACATGACACCTGGATATTCAGCTACTGTGACATTAACAAATGTTTGGCTTCCGCAGGAGACAGTACATATATGAAAATAGGCAAAGCAGTTGACAGAAACATGTTATTAGATATTGCAAAAAGCTACCACCCCCCAATTTAAAATGACGCTTGCATATACTGCAATTACTGCTAACATAAAAAATAGGTTTCAAAATTCACATTTTACTACCCACAAGGCTACTTCAGTCCCTCAGTCCAATCACTATGAAGAGAAGCAGTTCAAGAATTAGCATTACTGTCAAGTACTAGTGCTATTAACATTATGTGCCCAAATTCATATGCACTAATTGCAAGGGTTTGTTGTATAAAAGCGATAACCAAAGACCCCATTTATTGCAAACAAAAGCAAGTCAAACCGATTTGCCTCCTTGAATGAGCAGAATGTGTTATGGCTGTGCCATCTTTATCACGCACACAACCTGTGGCTACCAACAACCTCATGCCTTTTAAAGCCAGAAGAAAAAGAAGACAACAAATTCTCTCAGATGAGCTGCTTTAAAAATTATTATACATTTTTAACACACCTTGCAGTAATCAGATACTAGTCCAAAATAAATGTCTGCAAATTAACAGGCTACTTTTAAAACTATCTTTCCAAACAGAAGTGACTGCGTTGTGAAAGCACACGTGATACCTGACTGAAAAGCAGCAGCATGATTTTTTCTCCCCTGTAGTAGACACATCACTTATTTCAAGTCTACATAACGTGTAAGATCCAACTGGGCCCTGAAAGCTATCCACTGTTTATGGAACTCGTCCAAATCTGCAGTTTTTTCAGTTTGCTTTTCTTGAGTGCAGCTATAAGTTCATTTTAAAAATCATTATTTCCCAAGTGATAGTGCCGAAGCCATTCTGCAATGCCGAACGACTGCTGCTCTGAATTCCATTCACTGCATCATAAGAGCCAGCAGCTACAGAGGCTCGGCAGCACAAATGTTGTTAGCACTTGTATTTTTAGATCAATACATGAAAGCCACATTGACACAATTATTCAGTAAATGTCTTGTAAGCTCAAAAATACGTACTTTTTTTCAAGAGGAAACCAGACCATTTCAACATTTATTCACATACTGTTGGGGTCTTCTGTGAAAGACCAGTTCCACGTAACTGGAGTTCCACGTAACTCCCTGCTGGAGGATTTGCTCCTGTGAATATGGCTCCTCTGTTTTGACTAGAAATTCCATAGCTTGTGCAAGCCCTATGTGAAAAGCCTACGCTCCTACACAATGGCTTATCAAGCCAGTCATCTCATCGGGTCAAAAGTTTCTGACCAGCTTTCACCAGAACCCAGAGTTCTAAGAAACAAAATGATTAACACGAGCTTCAAGTTTACTAACACAAGCATCCATTCGGCAGAGGTACTTATTTCTGCCACTTTCTAAACCGATCACCCTACAGCTAAAGCACCAGTAGTATTCCACCACAAGCAAAAACTGCAAAGTCATTGACAGATGAATGGAATGAGAAGTAGCACAATTTATATTTGTTAGCCCACTTGTCTCTCTCAAAATCCAAACATGAAGGACCGACCTTACGTACATCCTGTTCTGAAGCGTTTCCAAAGAACTGGTAACACACCCCCCTGCTACACCTCCCACACGTTACGCAAGGTCCTCTGTAGATGGCGAAGGAGAGGTGGTCACCACCTGATACGCTCTGTCTTTTTCCTAAAACAACTCACTGGCAAAGTCACAATGTCAGAAGCATTAAACTCTTCCGGTTTTCACTGGAGTTAACCTGCTTTCTCATGGAACAGAGGAAATTTGAAGCAAGGAACACTGAAGAAGGCAAAACTCTACCCGTAATGCACGCTAGGATCTAGCACTCCCTTCCAAGAGCAGAGGGAACAGAAAAGTCTCCCTGCTCAGAGTCAGCAACCTTCCTCCAGTTTCCATCTAAATTTATTAATGGCCTGTTTACTTGGTCCTGGACCAATACTGCCCTGATGCTTAAATATCAGAGAAGGGGAAGAGCCATTTACCTCTGGTGCACTCCAAGACATCAATCACAGTAACTCTTGGCTTTCTGGTAAACGAAATAAGCCAGACTCGGCGGGTCCTCTCCGGGCCAGGCTCCCCATTCATTCTCTGCACCTGCTCTGGCTTGAGCGCCTCTATATGAGCTACTCAAATTATACATCTAGGAAATTTTACTAGTGCCTCGGACAATAGCATTTACACTCTCTTCTCTCTTCCACTACCCAGGCCGTTTGCACATACCACATCTGCCTTATTCACAGCCACATTATGTCAGCATCTCAGTCACCCTTCGTTTAACAAGCCTGCAATTACAGCAGGAGTATTTTATTCTCCAGGTACATGATTTTGCAGTTTTTCTGATTAAACTCATCCTCTGTTTCTCTTACTGTAGTCTTCAAGGACACCCAGTTCTGCTGCATATCTTCAGCCTCCCAACATCATCAGGGTTTTTAGTGTACTCTTTCTGCCAGAATTGCTTATAAAAGCATTAAACAAGATTAGTAACAAGAATCGTTCTCAAGAAACATCACTGGTAACTTCCTGCTATTACATTTCCATCCACCGCATCACTGTTTACTCTTAAGTAGCCCATTCAATAGTCAGTGAATCTCTTCCTCTTTTCTAGCTTTATTGATAATTTTCCCAAATGGCACTGCATGAAATTCTTTATGGTCTGGATAGATCAAATCTACCGCACTTATTTCAGGGCAGACCCACTGCGGCCGGAGCGAAGAGCGGCTGCGGAAGCACCCTCCTGAAGGCAACCCAAGCTGCCTTTGCAAAGTCAGGTGAGTTTACAGAAGACTAAACATCCCCTCCCAAGAACATTCCACAGCAACCAAGGATAACGTCAGCTTCTCCCCATTCTTCGGAAGCATGTTCAGCCCGCTCTCTTCAGTGGGACAGCGTGCACAGACGGTACCATCTGTACTGCCTCTCGCTCCCCGGTATACACCTATCTGCAGGCTCATCAGCATCTGCTTGTATTTTTTCACTTTTCCTTTGTAATCCATTCATGCCTTTTATTTATATTTCAAACTCTCGGAAGCCACAAAAAGAGATACCTGTTGAAATAAGACACGTTTAACAAAAACATGATGTGTGTGAATACCCTTCTTTTCAAAGTATTTCAGATCAAATGCAATGAAATCAAGACGACAGCGCACGCGCACACTTCCCAACAGTCACACGCACTTAGCTGTTGAAATTACATGACATATTATGTATCAGGTGAAAACAGGGGCTACAAACCTGACATCGCAGCAAGCAGCACACACTGATGGGGCCTTAAACACTAGTATTAAGGAAAAGCTGCCATATGGCACACGAAGTCAGTATTTGACACTCCACTAGAATAAAGCAAGCTTTACTGTTTTAGTGTTTTATATGTTTTAAATGAGCTATCATACTAGTATGAAATAAAGTGGAATAATGTTCCAATGGCTGCCTCTATCTTAGGGCAAAATATCTTCTCACATACTTACATCATAACAGTAGAGGCAGTTTCACAGGAGCGTAAGAAAGGTATCTGGTTACGACAACCCAAGGAAGATGAGGCTGCCCCAAACTCAGCTACAGTCAGTAGAACTCTGAGAAACTTAAAAATTGTTCCAGAGCATCCCACCATGCCACTGAGGCACTGATTCTGGAGAGCCAAGGTGCAGCACCAACGCAGTGCTACCACGCGGCTGTGTTACAGCCAGTCGGCAATGCTCAAGAGGACAGCTTGCACAGAGCAAATACAGACCAATTAGTTCAAATGTCTGGAAGTTATTACTGAATTAACTATATTCTAATAATTTCTCATCAATAGTATTTTCACTAGGTTTGGAGGAATTCAAGTTCTATTTTTACGCCATGTGCAAGACTTGAATTACATGACTGAAAAATAACTGGTTCAGAGGCAAAGAAATTAATTCTATTTATTTTTCACTTCATTAACTCCAAAATTGTCCCTCCGTTCTTAAGCAATGTTACTCCAAAGCAAAGGTTAAACACACCTCTCACCTTTCTGTGAATCTGAAAACAATTCTGTTCTGTATGTTAATTAAAGTCCCCTCTTCGATCCCCCCTATCCAAAATATCTCCTTTTCTCTTCAGAACCAAAGACACTGCCATCTTCAAGTCCAAAATTAAGTCCCATGCATGGTTTAAAGGAGCTATCAGGAGTGCAATATATACAGCTCTATTAAAAAGAAATTCAACCATAGCACAACATAAACACAACTTCAGTTTAGAATGTTTTAGGAAGTGAAGAATTAACATTTATCACCCCAGAATTATAAACTTACCTTAATACATTACCTAAAGAACAATTAACGTGTACCGCTTGCATTTTTAAGTATAATGTTAATGTAAGGACTGGCTATTTGGGATCTTTATTTATTATTACCAAGTTATTATCAGCATGAAAATATGAAGAATGCAAACATGAGCTTGTGATTAAATATACCACAGCCATTTGCAAAACTAACTGAATCATAAATCACTATAAAGTTATCAGAAAAGGGAAAATTTTCAAAGCTATGTAAGCAAGAGCAGAGCATAGTTTAGTGTTAGCACAGCAATCTCTCATAACGGTACACTAAGCCACATCTTGGACTAGATCCATATTCTATCTGGTACGCTGGTGGGAAGAGTCAGGCTGGCAAAGCAAGTAAGACATAGGCACGCCGGTAGCGTAACATAAGATGGTTCATCCAACGCTCGGCCATACTATATTCTGCTCAAGGTAGAGCAAAGGGTCATCGTGAGCAGACAAGATAACACTCAATGTTGAGATCGAGACATTTAAAAAAGCATGGTATGTGCCAGTAAAGGAAGAGGGCTTTTAATTTTGAAAGTTCATCTGAAAGATGAAAAGAATTCACAACTTTATAGCATGAAGTTAATTTGTAGCTAGAAACCATGCTAATTTTCATTATCACTTCGTTGATTTCTATGCATTTAATATGTTTGCCTGCAGCTACTATAGACAGACAGCTTTACTTGGGAATTGTCCCGTGTTTTAAAAAAAAAAATATCTCAATTTCTCTCTAGAGAGCTTTCTCAATTACGTATTAGTCATTTCAGAGCTTACTGGATACGTGCTAGCCTTCTCCTGAAGCAGAAGGGCTCTGCCTGCCCCACCTGTAGCTACAGCACTGCACCGTTATCTCCTCACTGCGACGCTCCCCAGAGACTAACTGCACGTGAGGCACCACTCTGCAATCATACGCACGCTCAACTTGACACAACAGAAATCCCAAAGACAACAGAGCAATGAGTGTGCAAATGTAGGCATGCACAAGAAGATTTACAGGATTAGCCTTTTACTGCTGCAGCACAAAGTATTTTTAGGATCAGTTTTTATTTTGTTGAAGCAAGCCCTCCAAGGGTGAGGCACTCAAATATTTCACATTTTATGAAAAACATGAAGCCTTGATTTTTACATTTTGATTTTATTTCAAGTAAACAGCAGCAGTTTTAGCTCCCAAAGTTTTTGATTCCAGGCTAGAAAAGTTTGGTAAGAGACTAATGGCAAACTGCATAACCTATCAGTAATTTTTCTTATCCTGCCAATATAAAAGTTTATTAAAAATAGCGAAACAAATCTGCATATTTATAGAAATAAATTTCTTAACTAGAAAGTCAAACTTCATTTAGGTAGCATCCCACTACTACATGCTTTGATGGAATTCTTTATTAAAAACACAGATTGGAGAAGTCATTGAGAAAATGCATTGCTTTCAAGCATGTGTCATCAGCAAGTTAATAATATACAGACATTCTGTTTATGGGAAATACTCAGCTCTTCACGCTCTCAGAGTAAGCCACTCCTGTGCTTTTCCATTACCAAACTTAGGCAAGTCAAGAGCTACTGACTCATTAGAGAAAATCATTAACCTTTCCTATGGAACAGCAAAAGATTTAGCCACTTGAAGATGCAATATGCTTTGGTGTTAGAAATGTCAAGGAACACAAAATAAGCATGGTTTGAAAGTAAACGTTTTCATTACTGGTTATATTAGGCGGTTTGGCAACAGCCTACATCACTCTAAACTGGTGTGGCTGCAGTCCGCCCAGTTCTACTCTTCCCTCAACGTGCCCACCCAAGCACTCGTCTGACCCTGCGCTGAGCTGGTTCCGGGCGTTAAGCTGGCAAAAAACTAATCCCACAGGGAGGGCAGGGCGGATTCGGATAGGCTGGCTAAGGCTGTCATTGAACTACATAGATCATTTATGGATTTCTCACTTTTTTCTCCCCAAAACAAGATGTAAAAACAAACCTATTACTTCTAGACCAGGAATAAGGGAAGTAAGGACAGGTGAAATGGTGCTTCTCCATGAAATCACAACCTCTTGCTTTACAAACACTCAACAAAATACTTTCAGATTGCAAACTATTCCAAGAAATTGATTAGAAGAAGCTATTTTCAATCACGAAAAAGCTGCTTGAATGACTTACCAGAAACATTAATTGATGTTCCTGCATCAATAATTCCACTGTTAGGCCTTACACAGTATCTACGGGGTGCTGTGGTCTTAACTTTGAAGCACACATTTCTGTCTGTAGGATTGCCGAGTTTCAGGTTTGTAGTGACAACATCTGTGAAAGGACCTGAGGAAGAGAGCAGAAGCAGACCTGAAATCACACAGAAAGCGCTTTTCAATCAGAGGCTAAGCAGGCTCTAAATCTCTGTTCACAAATCTTATAAAGTAATTAGATGTTCAATTTCCACCTATGGTGCGTACAGATAATCGTGCACGCAAAGCTGAGGACGCAGTGAGGCCCCTGAGCGTTCTGACGTGCAAGATGCTCCAACACTCACAGCACAACAGATGAAGTTGATCATTAATAGCAAAACAAAAAGGAGGAAATTATTTATACATGGTGCCAACACAACAACACGGCATTCAAATGATGCCAAATTCCCTGCTGCACCACAGTTACTCCATTCTAACTCCTGAACCCCAGCAAACCCAGGCTTACAGAGATACCATATATACCTACATTACAGAGGATCAACAGGGGAGCGCAGTACAGCACGTTAGCTACAAAGGGAATGATAACAAAGCGGCTGCTACAGATTGATCTGCAGGTGCAAGCTGTAGATAAGCAGTCAGCGTGCACCCCCTTTTCCTACCAAGTTTTCCTTTTATTTGTTTGTTTTTGTAATTCTCATGGCTACTAGAAATAATAAACCAGAAGGAATCTTCACAAAATAGCCTACCTCACCCAAGACAGGAAATAACCATGTGGAAATAGGAAAATTCTTGGACGCTGAGAGCACTGGCAAAGATTTCTCTATTAGCAAAGCCAGAACCAAACCACTGTCAAGTTCTGCAAGACCAAGTGCAGGCAGATCAACTTCTCACGGCTCACCACCTAGTCAAAACCGCCAAAATCCCTCAGGTTAGAGGAAAGGCTAGTTACTGATTTTCTATGAGACACTGATAAAGCAGACAGGCAGCACATAACTGCGGTGCTTGCGCAGATAGCAAAGAAGTAAAATGAAAAGAAATATAACCACACTTTGATCAACTGTCTGCTTCATAAAAGTAATTAGTTTGATGCCTGAATAAAATATCTTCATCTATCCTCAAGAGTAAGAGCAGATCAGTCAAAAAAAGCATCAAACCTTTGCCTGAATAAATGACAGCCCTAAAATCTAATAAAGGTGAGTGATGATAATAATAATAAAAATACTAGCAGGTAACATTCCACCATCCTCCTCCTGCAGCATGGCTGGCTTAAAATAATTTAAGTTTACTTCCTTTTCTACAAATTTATCACACAAATTGCCTCCTAAGATGAACATCTAATACAGCTGTAAGAGTATTACAGTCCTGCAACCTTTATGCGTGATCCCATTTGTTTTAAGTAAGTAGAAGGGAAAAAAACCAAAACAATCACACACACAAAAACCCAACCAGACAGCAAAGTTTCAGCATTTCTGCCTGCACTCTGGCAAGCCAGCTTCACATTTAGAATGCAACTCGGTAGCAAAAAAAATTGAAGCAATAAAATTTTCAGATCCCATGACAAAGATTTCACTAAACCTGTGCCAGGTGAAACACTGAGATGTGAAACAGAATGAAACACAGCTGTCGAGTTTCCTCTGCACTCTGCACGCAGAGAGAGAGACTTCAAGTCTAACGGAAAATAACTGGGCAGAAGCAGCCATGAGCCATTAAAGAGGTTAAACAAGCCGAACTATCAGAAAAATCCAGCAAACATTTAGGTGTGCAAAGACAGTAGCAGATCTTCAAGACAGCTCTAACCGGGAGAATTCGGCGCAACATTTCAGAAGAAATTACTTGATGCCCAGGCATTAAGGATGTGCCTTTACCAAACAATTACAGCTGGAGGTACTGCAGCAGGGAGGAGGGTGGTCTGAACGCAGCCCTACACATGCAGCTGCGTCCTCGACAGGGCTTTATGAGCCTGCGTGCTGCGACACGCTTCCTGGGGGAAATACCATGTTTGTACTCAGCTGATCCACCAACAGGAGCGGGGTGCTGTTTGTAATAGTAACACCACAACAATCCTGGTGTAAAATAATCTCCAAGTGGAGTTACTTATTGCTAACATACAACGCACCAAAATATCCGGCAGAAAAACCTTTCAGCAGACCAAACTAATTTCGTCGTCTGCTTGATGTTTCCTCTTCTTTTCTGTCCGCTAAACTTTAAACAGTTTCTTTAGATACATTTTGCCCAAATTACAGGTTTCACAGATCCTCCAGCACAACCGCACTAGAGGGCTGGCGTCCCCGTTCAGCAGCAGGCGTGCTCCTTATGGCATTGCTGTTTAACTACCACAGCAAAGCAACACCGCAGCGGACCAATGCAGGATTAAAGTGCCGTTAGAGGTGTTTTGGAGCATGTAAGAAAAGAAAGAGACAACGGAGTATCACTCAGGGGTAATCAGGGCATGGCAGGGAAATATTACCAGCTTGGTTGGCCTGCCTTGTAAGAGTAAGGCCCGTAGACTGCCAACTCAGAACGAAAGGACACCTCGATAGCCCGTTATTAGGCTACTATAGCCTAGGCTGTACTTTTGGGGGGAGGTCGGGGTACGTGGAGGAACCGATCCCAGGATAAACACAAGCTAATTCTGTACTGGAGATACACCTTTGCTTTCTAAGGTCTGGATTCGAGCACTGCAGGTAAGGTAACTGGGGTTACCAACAGTCGTACGAGACACACGTCTGCCCTGGAGCTTCGTTTTTCAGTGCGAGGCATTAGGCCTTCGGGGATCATACCCACAGATACAGTGGGACAAAATGCTCTACACCTCTTTCCAACGCCTTTGTCCTCACTGCAAGCGGATGGACTATTTATACAAGTACAGGCAACACTTGATAACGGCCATACCCCTAAGATGGGCAGTAAGCACAATTACAATCAGTCAGATCGGCGCATCTGGACGCTGCTTGGGTTAAAAGCCACAACTTGACTCTGCAGTGGAGACTGACTCCTACTGTGTGACTGAACAGAAGCCACAAACACCACCGTTATTTCGTAACGTTCAAAACAAAATAATGTATTTTTGATTGCTCTTAATATTTCCATATAAGTGAAACATATTAAGGCGGCGTGCTTCCCAAATGACAATTCGCACTTCTTAAAAAAAGAAAAAAAGAAAGGAACTGTTTTTCTCCCGTGTTTTTAAAGATCATGAGAAAAATGCCACTGGTGTCATCCCAAGGACAAAGTTATGGGAAACTCAGGGTCTGCACATGCATCATCTGACACGGGGTTGTCATGGGAGCAAGCTGTCTAGAAGGAAGAATGTAGTAAATTGAATTTGGCGGTGAAAGTTTGGAATATTCCACAAGGGCCTGACAAGTTT
>NW_009661368.1:9329234-9341419 GCF_000708025.1 Charadrius vociferus
CCTGCTGATTAGAATAAAGTCAACTTGTATTGATGCAAACTGGGGATCTGGTGATATGCAAACTAGCAGTACTACTTAAAGAAAAGGAAACATCACCTCATATACCCATGCAACAAACAACAGTAAGAGGTATCATGGTTTTTCATAGGGTCGCTTTTCAGCAGGGTTAGTTTCTAACTACAGCTGTGGCTTTCCACCCAGGAGCTACGCATAGAACCCTTCACATTTGAAGATCACAGCATTATCTCAGAATTTGCCACGCTCCATTTCCTATTCAAACGCCAATGCTGTATCAATCTTTCTACGAGTGCCATTCTGAAGTGTACTGCATTATAATATCCCAGATCCTTTTAGTAATAATACAAAAGCCTGAGAATTAGGTCAAAAGAACATGATGGCAACTCTATTTAAATTTTAAATACTTCTCATTGTATTAAAAATTGTCCATAATTGTACCAGCAAATCCAGGCTGATAACTTTTTGATCAGTGGAGTACTTGCTGTAAGTTTCTTGCCACTCGCCACTCAGTAACTGCGTTACACAGATAGATCGTTTGTACCGAATCTTAATACAATTATTTTCACCTTAACCAAGATTCCATGCTTTAGCATGGCACAGAAACAATCCTTATACACACGTACTTGCAATACAGCAAGAACACTGCTGTGGCACGTGAGAGAAGTTAGCGACAGTATCGGCAGAGGTAAAGCTTTGATGGCACAGGCTTGGGCAGAACAGTCCAGCCAAACAGGCACAGTCGTCAGCACATTTGTACATGCAAATGCTACTACACCTTTATAATTAGCTACACACATTAGCTGGGCCACAGGTTGCTTTATTGCCGCCTCCGTCCGTCTGACTGCTGGAAGGGGAGGTGGTCTGACCTCTCGTCTCGGCCACCTGCCCGCGCTACCTGCACAGCGTCCTCTGCTCGCCCCGTGGCTGAACATCAATCCACGTACAAGACAGAGTGAGGGAGGGGGCAGCGGGGAAGAGAAAAAGGAGGATCAGTTTTCGGCCAGATCAGGCAGCACTCAGACACTGGCATCAGGGAAACGGCATCTTTCTGCACACCATTCTGCCAAATTAAGGCAACAAGGTCTCATAGTTAGCAGGCTAAAGCGAGCGTATCCGCGCATACACGCTGCAGTCTTGGCACAGTGTTTGAAAGTAATTAAAGCCCATACTTAATTTTTCTGTGCTTAAACCTAATGCAAATACTCATCTGTTTAAAGCCAGGCATCCCCTAAAAAATTTAGTGAACTGGTACTTTTCAGAGCAAAAGCACTGCAGGAGCACTTCATACAATTGTGGTCACGTTAAACTGGCAATTGATGGATCAACCAGACTAAGAATAAACTCTCACCAAGCTGCCCGTGTTATTCCCAGAATGTTTTAGATACACTTTAATCACCTTTTCCTAAACAACTTTTGCCACTCCAACGCAGCACCAGACACGTATCCAAAGACAAGGTAACTGGGAAGAGGCAGAGATACGAGCAGAGCTTCTACTGGGACAGCCCCTCTCATACTTCCTTTGTGGAAAGCGGCAGAATGCAACAGTAGGAGGGAAGGGCCATGGTTTAATCTCAGCGATGTGTCAGATGAAAGTCATTAATCACCTGACAGATTAATCAGTCACAGAAAGGCAACCAAGGAATCTTTAATAAGGGAGACGGTGGAAAGCAGCAGAGAGGAAACGTAAATTGTTTTGTGGCTGTTCTCAAGAGCCCAAATCCTACACGGTGATGGGCTCTGACTAGTAGATATCCACATGGAGCAATGATTCATCCGGCGAAAGAGCCACGTTGACGCTGCACGCGTGAGTGGAGAGGGTGGGGGTTCCCTTCCCCATCGCGCACACCACGCCAGCTGCGCTCCCAGGGCACGCGGGGCTTCCCCACCAGCCTGGTCAGCCCCAAACTGGGGACGCACCTTGCCCTGCCCTGGCACACAACGACCTACTGCAGAGCCCCGGCAAGAGTCCATCAGCACCACCGACAAAACCACCACCACCCAAGAACACAGATGTCTCACCATCTGCATATTTCGGCCTTTCTACTTATAACTTTTAATCATCATATCGGAGTTATTTCTCAGTTCCTTTACTGTGGCTCTGATGGTACCAAGTGATTTAATTTTATTTCCACAACTTCTCCCATTTTATTTTTGGCAGTACCTATCAGCAATAGAGAGATAGTAAAAATAATAAAAAAAAAAAACTAGCTATGAGCAAGAGGGCTCACTAACAGGTGTAGAACTTCACCTACTGTACACTTCTTTTTAAAGTTATACATAATGTTGATGACCTTTGAAGATAAACAGTAAAATGAAAAAAGCTGAAATGTCAAGCAAGACATCTTGAGCTATCAGCCAGGTGCCTGTAAATCAAGAACATCCAAGATCCAATCAAACTCTCCCACTATCTTATTTGTCTTTAGACAAATCACTTAAGGGCTTGATTTTCTGCTATTAAGAGTCTTAAGAGTTGACAGCAACTCCAGAACAGGAGCAGGTTTGGACTCTTATAGTTTTCCTCTCTGTGAAGTCAGGAGAATACTTATCTAATTACAGACAATCTTGTGAAGATTGGTGTTTTAAAAAGTACTTTATGCCAAGTTTTAATCATCATCATCATCTGGCTCTAGAGACATTCATAATTAAGTGAGGATCAGCAACTTTTGAAATCAAAGTTGTCTAAGAATGAGAAACAAGAAGTGCCTGTGTTGCATAAACATCTGATTTCACAAGCAACTCACCGAGAGGACCCAACAACCCCAAATTTGGTAATTATTTTTAAGAAAAACTCAGGCCTCTCTTAATCCTTGTGTAAACCACTCATAAAACTTTCAATCCCAGCTCAGATTTTAAATGGAAGTAGCTAGAAAACCCCACCCCCAAAGAATCAATTTCTCTACTCTTACCCCAATGATCCTCACCCAAAAGAGCCCTCGAAGCAAAGTGATGGGAGGGAAGTGGTCATTTCCACTTCTGCTGTATCAAGCAGTAGAAGCCTTGACGAAAAACCTATTACAAAAATAGAAGTGCCATCCAAATCACTCCCCATGCAATAGCTGACTCAGTGGAGTAATTTTTTTTTTTTAAATATGTAATCAATAAAATGATCTATGAGAAAAACAATATGTAGAAAACCAACAAAATTACATGATCCAGGTGCCAAAGTCGGAGCAAGGTTGGCAGTAAAGTATTCCATTTGGATGGATTAATCAGTGTCCTTCACCGGCCTATTTTGGCACAAACTATTTTTGCTAGAGCATCATCATGCTTAGTGGGGAGAAAAAAAAAAAAAAAGAGAAAAAAATAGATACGAGACTGAAGACTATTTTCAGGGTATCTATTAGTATGTAATTTTCTGTCACCTTTTATTCCTCAGAAGATCATTAACAGTTGGACTTCACAGTTGTAAGAACTGTGAGGCCACACATAAGCTTGCCAAGAGAAATGGAAGAATATACCCTTGAAACAATTTTGGTACCAGTGTAATTTGTTTTTTTCCAACTGATCTCTTCAGAGTTTTATTGCACCCAAACACATTACTTACAGCAACCTTCAGCAACAAAATCACACGACATGAAAGATTTTCTCTACATCCTAAGTTTAAACAGTTTTCCACACACAGTTACATAAACAAGAGACTGATAGCAGAGTTGGCTAGGTTTTAGAGGCGTATCTCTCTTCCAGCTGTGCTTTCATATCCTTTTAGAACCAAACGCCAAACATATCATATTACTTTGTTCATTCCACTCACAAATATCACATGTACCAACTCTCCAGGTACGAGAAGAGCTCAGAAAGTAGTGGCATACTCTTGATATCACAATAGTAGCTACATCTCCTTCAAAAAGCATGAAGGAAGACCTACTTACTATAATACACCTACTTATTGCACATGGCTAGAAGCCTCCTTCATGGGGGTTGCTGGGTGGGTACCGAAAGGACACCGAAACACAGCACAGACCCCCAGGGAGGAGCAGGGGTGCAGCGGCGGAGAGCAGAGTGCAGCACGGTGACGGCCTGATGAGCAAACTTCCCTGGCACAAACAGTGCTGAAGACAAGTCAATGAAAGCACCGCCCTGGAAGAAGCATCGTGATTTTAATCACCATCCCAAACCAGGCTTCTTCTCGTACTCCTTGTGAACTAATTTTTCCTGGTCTAATTTCATCACTAATTTCCATTTCAGATGCACATCAAAATGGTAGGGAAGGAGCAACTTAACTACTCTAATTTTATGCTCATATATACTCTTCAAATAGACAAATTTGATGTGTAACTTAAATAGCAACTGAGCAAATATTCTAAGTGCAAAACTATGCATAAATTGAAAACACCAGAAGAAACAAGCAAAATTAGAGATTTTGGGATGCACAACGAGTAGCTGCTTTTCTACCAAGTTAAAAAAAAAAGGGGGGGGGGGCAGTAAGAAAGTAATTACACCTACAAATAAGGAAGGAATCCTGAATTTAGAAGGATACATTTCTGGGGAACCACTTGAAAACTGGCCTATTAACTGTGCTTTCAGAAACAAAGGAAAAAAATAACCCCACACCAAACCAAATCAGAAATTTACTCAGAGGCAGTGAGAAAACTTAATAAGGAAAAAAAATACCTGACAGCTTATACTGTCTGGCATAGAACAAGATACAATCATGAAGATGCATTCTCCAAACCTAAACTTCTGTAAACATTATCTGTGCCACCATATAACACCAGTAAGCACAGTGTAACAAACAGCTATACAAAAAAAAGAAAAAAAAAATATCTTACTGCCGTTGCACCTTTGCTCCTCGTCTGGTAAAAATGCAGGAAGGACAGAAGAGGACACTTTGCAAACCAGAGGAAATTATGCATGCAAATACTTTGAGAAGATGCAAAATATATTGTTAATTCACATATCACAAAAAGCAGCAGTTGCAAACACAAACAGGCAACAGTGGCCGTCCAAACGTGAAACCGCACAGGGGAGGGCTGGACGCCTCCTTGTGAGGAACATTAAAAGCACCAGTAAGGATGAAGTAACTAGTTAGATTAAAAGGAGCAGTCATGGGAAAAACAAAAAGTGCAACTTTGTTTTTTTTTTTCCTTAAAGAATTACACAGTCATTTGACATGCCTTCTACAAGAACAACTGACTTGAATTAGGTCTTTAAAATTGTTTTCAAAAACATAAGGTTTGACTCCATAGCTAGCCCCACACCTACACGGTTTTATAATTCGCATCTTAAGTAACTGGATCACCAGGCAAACTTCCCCCTTCTCTATTTTTTTCCACCCCTCGTGGAAATCGACCAAGAAAACAGGATTAAATTTAGAACGATAAAGTCTTTAATCCACAGCACCACGGTATGAGGGACTTTGTTTACAGCTCAGAGAACTAGACACTAAAGTAGTTTAGTAAAGAGATTATTTTCATAAAGTATTTATAATAATGTGGGATAAAGTACTGCAGGCAGCAGCAGTACCCAATCTGTACAAATGTTTTTGAGGTCAGAAGAATTTCAGTTGAAGTAAGCAATTTTCAGAACAGCTATAATACAGAAAGGATAGACTCAGTCAGCTCTCAGTCTGGATTGTCTTGTTAGTGTAAACACTCAATCACCTCCATCCATGTGCATTTTAAACCCGCACTGAATTAAACATGGAAACGGTGATTTGCTTTGCATACATTTTCAATGACGGCAAGATTGTGACAGCTGTTCCAGACTGATGGCACAAATCTTTCTTTACGAAAGGTTGCCTAGCAGGCCAAGTTTAAATTCAACAACATCCCAGACATATCAGAAAATATCCTCTATGTCTCTACAGACATCTCGGTCTGCAGTGCAGGTATGAAAGGGTTTATATATTGAAGGGATACTGGGTCAAACGCCAGAGGCAGAGACTTGGCACGAGCCTGGCCCCTAGTTTAGACAACGTGGTATTTAAATATTCATATATGTATGTAAAATAGGCTTCCTTTCTGCCTCTGGTCATCACAGAGGAAGACAATGAAAGGAGGCTTCAGTGCTAGCTGTGGCAGGAACCGTCACACCAGTGCCAGCCCCTCGTGCAGAGGGGAGGTCTGACTGGGGAACGGCTCCGACCCAACCAGCTTCTCACTTGTATCAGCGGGGACTTACTGCAGGAGAGAAACCACCTTGCAGCAGCACGACAATAACGCCAAAGATCACATTCCCTACAAACACAAAGATGAAATTTAAGTCTGAAACAACAGCTGTTACCACGAAGCAAGCTGTTGCAAGCGTCATTAGTAAAGCTTTCAAAGCCAACCAACTACACTGACAGAAAAAGTAAAAAGTCTGGTTTTGTACTAACTATGAAATATATTCAGTAGTTATCAGTTGTCCCCTGCAGGGAGCAAACACAAGACCAGTACGGTAACAAGATGGCAGAAGAGGAGCGTGACCGCAGGACGCGGGCAGAACTGGCAGGGGTCCCCGGCTCCCGCGCGGTCCCCCGCCGGGCAGAGAGCCCTCTGTGGAGGCACTCTAAAAGCAAGAAGCAAGACAAAGCCTCGGTCACCCAAAATTGCACTACAAAAATTGCACCATAACATCTGTAGAAGTGGCTCGTTTGATTCAAAACTCATTTGATGCAATCAATACCTTCCGGAGCCGGGTGCATACAGCAAATTAAGCTTCTTTTAAAATTGGGCATTTGTTCATAGATGTAAGCTGACCCGAGCTCATAAAGTTGGATCATTGGCTATGGTGATGATGCCTTTTTTCCAGCCGAGTTTCAAAACAGATCTGACTAACTATTTAAAGGTTTGTACTCTAATTTTTACAATCCTAATTCCAAATTAGAGTGCAATTAAACAGAATTCAGCCTTGTATTCAAAGGTAGCTGACCTATTTTAAAAGAAATAAAGCATTGCATGGCTACTGATAAATTTTTAATTTATAAAACCTGTGAAGCGAGGGGAAAAAGGCAAAAATTTCATTTCCAATGAGAAGAAACTATCAGAAGCTCCTACGCAAATTTCTACTCTGTATTCCTCTTTCACGGGTGATAAGAGCGCACGTGGCACACGGGGCAGCAGCTGGTAAATACAATTCAGTGGTGAGCGTCTGCGGGAACCTGCACCCACTGGGATACATTACCTGTGTCTTTATCTTGACACGCTAGCCATGCTCCTAGGACTTAAGACAGCCACCCCTTAACTTATGTTTACATATGTGTTTCCAATATAATTTGTTATCAGACATCTTTTCTGAAGTGATGAATAGAGCATACACCCCATCAACCAAATCAGACTGGCGGTCCGCCACCCTGATGGGCTTCAAATAACAAACGACAAACTTTTTCATGTATCATTGCAATGGTTCCATAGCTCAAAGCGAGCTGAAAATTGGTGCACAAACACGAGACTCCCAAGGAATATTATGGGATATTATGAATGTGTGTGCCCCATCCCTTACAGTGAAGGCAAGCAGTTGATCATATTAAAACCACAAAAATAAGAGAAGTAACCACCAAATAACAGTTGCTGATGCTGATTTTATCACTGCATTAGGACCTTCCTTGAAATAGTAATACTTTGATCCAATTAATGCTCGTTACTTCAACTGCAATTCTTCAAATCTATGCAGTAAAAAATTATTCAAAAGACCTTAACCCATAAATCACATTGGCCAAAGCCTTCAAGCAGATTGTGAGATTTTTGGAAATAGCCTTGGGAGACGTAAATACATTAATTGTACTTAACAGAAAATGCAGCTAAACCTCCTTGACTGCTGTACCCATCTCAAATCACTGTTACTTGGCTCTCTAACCATCCTGTTCAAAGTTTCACACCTCTGTCAGCTCGCACATGTACAATTGCCGCCCCCTTTCCCAGTGGAGCCGTGTCACGTCTCGTGTACAGGACAGCAGCAGACTAAGGAAGCTCAACAGAAGCACCATCTTCAACTTACGCCACATTTCAAAAAACGAGATGCGTCGCGAGACACTCACAATGCATCGCTATCTTGCTTTTATCTCCCGTTCTTTTCCTCCTAATGCTGCTCTTTTAAAGTGAAGAGTCTACGTGAAGTGATGAAGTAATTATAAAACTAATGGTGCACGTGAAATGATAATAGTTCAGTGAGATGCAGCAAGTCTGTACAACTGTAACAAGCACTTAATAGAATAAGCTATTGATTTTAGCTAAGCTGCAAGAACAGCGAGCATAACGTGAACTGCAAATACTTAAGTGTCACCAGAAAATGACTAATTTTGTTTGATAGCTGGGCTACATACTTAGACTTGTTTAGACTTAGGAAGCCTGCCTGTTATTTAAATACTATGTCCTCTTTTAAGTGTATAACTTGATAATCAAATTCAAATATGCAGAGAGATGCTAAAGTTTACTCGCATTTAATGCGGTAACAACGATTTTACTAAGAATCAGGCTAAACAAAGAGAAGCATGGACCGGTACAATTTCCAGCAGAAAAGCAGACAGCCGTCCACACAGCAGCCTTCAAAGAGTAAAGAAATCCTACTACTGACTGCATTATACTGGGAATACCAGGAGGGCTCTAATAGTTTAAAGAAAACAGCGTGCAAATTTTCAGCTTAAAAAATGCATGTTAATTATACTAAACAGGCACTTTCTCGCAACGCTGTCAGTACTCCACATTCTTAAACATGGCCCGTTCCAGTGGCGATGACCAGAAATCCCTATTTATCCAACAGGGAACAGAAGGAGCACAGAGTCAATCCCTCCAACGCCTCCAGCGCAGGAGGGCGTCAGTCACTACAGACAGGTCATGGCAGGGACGGAGATGGACGGAACTGTAGAGTTTAGTCACAGCGCCCGACTAAGCCCTTAACCTCCGAGATGTGACAAATGCAGGTTCAGTAAAGACTAATCTTACGTCCCAAACGTTACCGAATTGTTGAAGAGCCTTAGCCTGGTGTCTGGCAAGACCTGGATATTCACGTCAGATATGGGAGGTTTTGCACACCTGCACCGCAATGCACAGGTCTGACTATGGTTTACACACACTCACCTGAAGGAGCTCAAACTATCTTATTTGGGAGCGGCAGCCACCTACCCACAGTAACGCAGGTTACACAGGCTGCGCGGGACCGGGGCTAAGTACCGAACCCCTCACTGGCAGCGGGGCAGAGATACGGTTGGACCAAGCGCATCTGTGCGGGCCGAGGCCACACGTGGGGCTGCAGCCCCGGCGCAGCCCGGGGACTCGCTCCAGCCGGTGACGGGGACAGGTTGGAAAGGGCACCACGCGGCCTCGGCCGGGCAGGATCAGCACGACTGGGACTGGAGTAGCGGCTGGTCCGGCGTATTACCGTGCCCTCGGCAGGAAGTGAAGTTACAGTGACCTACGGCATAGGCGCAGGTGGGGGATCACACACGGGGAGCGGGAAACAGCATTTCCAACCGGCAGCAACTTACCCCGCTCTGCGAGGAACGAATCCTGCGTTTGGCAGTACTGCTGTTTGCCACTCGGGGAGCACTGACACGGAGTGCTGAGTCATAAGTCCAGCCTAACCTGTAGCAAACCTCTAAAAACGTCGCCGAAATGTACCTCAGCCTATGCCACCTCCAGTTTCCTGCCTGTCCCCTACCAAACACACTCCCCTGACACTCTGTGTCTGCAAAGAATGCAGAAGCATTCCAAACTCCCGAAAACCTGGGCACGTTCTAAAGTAAGTTTGTATTCTAACCAAATTTTACTTGCTGACATTAAACAAATGATCTCTATTCCAGACAGGCCCTTTGCACTGAAATGATGCATCTGCCTCCCTGGGTAGCCATCCTGCGATGTGCACGAGGCAGTGCCCTATCACACGAGGGCGGCACTCTAATTAACAGCTGTGTCAAAACACACCTAACAATAGGGGCAGAATTACACACCCTTGTGTAAATGTAAGTTTTATAATTCCCTAAAGTCAGGCCCTTGAATACTGTACCCTGCCTAATTCTTGGCAGACTGTTGGATGTTGTCTCCTAGATTAAAAAAAAACAAAAAAAAGAAAAAAGAAAACAAATGGAAACCTTTTCATGTATAACAACAACAGCCTTTTTCACCGTTCATTACCAATGAAGTCTGAACAATAAGCCTTTAGTTCCACGCTGTCTCACCTAGGCTGCGAGTCTACACCAACCAAGCCGTGGAGGAAGCCCCTGGCAAGACAGCAAAGCTCCCATTTCACATGGCGCCGAGGGCCAGGGCGAGGACGGGCACCGACGGGCACCCGGCGGTGGGCAGAGCAGAGCGTCCTGCCTCCCACGGCTCACAGCTGCATCTCAGCACAGCACATGCTGATGCTATTTTGGAGCGTGTGTGTGATGGTGTAGGAGATGCGAGGCGGGGAGGAAAGACAACCCCTGCTCATGTTCACATGCTGCGAAAAAAAATTCTAGCATGAAAAACTCCTTTGATATTTTTGCAAACAAGTCACAAACACAGTATTTTGAAACAGAGAATATAGAAAATTCACTGCAAACCGAGATGCTGCAGAAGCCTCTTAACAACGGTCTTCAACTCCTTTACGAGTGAAAGTGCTGGCTAAGAGAGAGATGGCTGCGACCCCACGGTGACTGGGATGTGTCACAGAGGAAATCCTCGCTTCGGTATCTTACTCCCTGTGTCTTTTTGAGAACATCATACCTCTCTCTAGATTTTATATCCAAGAACTATACAGAGCACCTCAGCAGCACCAGAGCTAACTATTTTCTGCTTCTTCTACCTGTCTGCGTTCTGACTAAGACCTTTATCCGCTTCCAGTGCTCATGAAACTTGGTTTACAGTCCTGCCTCGTTGACGCTGCTGCCCTACATCAAGCATCCGCTCCCTCAGCGCACAGCAGCGAGGAAGCACAACCATACCAGCTCGCAGCACGACTGACCTCTGTCAGTTCGTATCTACTCCTACGGTGCAAAGCAACGCTCTGGAAATAAACGCCACTATTTACAAAGGTGAGAAAATCATTACTGCCATATTACAGGCAGTATGCCATCACAAAACCAGTAGGACGAGAAATGCTTAGAGCAGAATTTACTTCACGAATACTTCAAATCGGCCTTTCCTGAATGAAGGACAGCGGTCAGCACTGCTTGTTAGAAAGGGCTGCAAGACAGAATTCATTGCCGAGGCATACGAATGCCATCCACAGCATTAAGCCTGTTGGAACATTAATATTTAAGCATATTTTTAAACTAAGCCATTTATTAGCTGCAGTTAAGTCAAGTAACATCTTACGCTATAAGGAGCATACATCGCTGGGTAAAGATCTGGCAACCAAAAGCGACACGGTTAGTTGATTTACCTTCCAATCGTTGCTGATTATTTAGCCCAGAACCTCAACTGAAGGACAGCCAGCCTGACAAGTTACCTTTATTTCCACAAAAAGCAGAGTTTGGTTGGGTTGATACCCACCTGTGGTGAAGTGAAAAAAAAAAAACCCACCCAAACCCCGAATCCCAGTTATGTCTCACTGGCAAGTCAGTGCCAATTCGGGCCCTACTTTATGCCCACCTGAGTTTGGATTCACTTGCTTGTTGAAAGCAGTATTGTTCAGAACAAGAGCTGATTTTCATCTGGTCATACTTAACATGAAAGATGTTGTAACAACAATAGTTTCCTTCTTAAGCATGTTTGATACTGCTGCCATAACAACATGCAAATACTTCAGTGCCAACAAAGACACACTCATTCCACCCAGCGTTTATTACCACCCTTTTTGATAATGCCACTTTATATTATTACTTCTAACATGTTTACAAACAAATACAGGTAAAGACTTCCTCTGCATTTGAAAACGTACATGAAAGCTGTTTAAAATAGTATTATTTTTACCAGAAGCTGGTAAATAAGTCACTGTTTTTTAAAAAAAGCACGTTTGCCAGATATTCAAATGAAGCCACAGAGCACCTCTGACTCTGGTGGCATAAATAAACTTGCTGAATGCTTATTTGTAATCCCAGAATATTGTGTTACAGCGGTGCTCTCCGTCAGGCTACAGAACGGGCACTTCAACGCCAGCAAACACGCAAAGCCAGCCAAGATTTTTATTTCACGAAAGGCCGGATTTTCGCCCAGGCCGCGCGTTCCCGACTCACGGATCTCAGCGGCCCCTCGGGTTACGGTACCGGCGCGGCCGCGCACCCCGGCCGGGCCCGGGGGACCGCGGACGCGCCCGCAGCCCGGGGAGCG